>NC_091444.1:15489441-15827089 GCF_964237555.1 Oryctolagus cuniculus | reverse complement strand
AGGCTAATCAATATTTCAGAATGAATTATCTTCATCTCATTGATAGAAATTTTTGATGACTGAGAAATAATGAGAGAAGTAAACAAGACATTGCCAATAAATTTAAAAATATCACATTGGAGCAGACATCTGGCCTAGTGTTTAAGAAGTGTGCATCTGGAGCCACGGTTGTAGCACCGTGGGTTAAGCTACTGCAATGCTGGCAGCCCATATTGACATGCCAGTTGGAGTCCCAGCTGTCCCACTTTGGATCTAACTTCCTGCTAGTATGCCTGGGAAGGCAGGTAATGATGGCTCAAGTTCTTGGACCACTGCCACCCACTTTGGAGACCTGGATAGAGTTCCTAGGACCCGGCTTCAGACTGGCCCAGGACTGGCTGTTGCAGCTATTTGGGGAGTGAACAAAAGAGGGAAGATGTCTTTTTCCCTCTCTCCCTCCTCTTCTCCCTCTTCCTCAGCCCCTCTCTCTCCCTGTCCCCCTCCCCCTTCCTCCCTCTCTCTGTCACTGTGCCTTTCAAGCAAACAAATCTTTTAATAAAAGAATACCTGGGGTCAAGCCCCACTCCACTCCCAGTTCCAGCTTTCTGTTAATGTGGACTCTGGGAGACAGCAGTCGTGGCTCAAGTAATTGAATTCCTCCCATCTGCATGAGAGACTTGGACTACATTCCAGTTCCTGACTTCAGCCTGGCCCAGGCACCACTGTGGGCATTTAGTGAGTGAACCAATGGATGGGAGCGCTCTTGTTCTGTCTGTCTGTCTCTAAATAAAAAAGAAAAAAAAAACCTAGATGAAATAACAAGGTATATAAGACAAAGTGATTTAATGCTAAACTGTATGGTTCAAGTATATAGTGGTAAATCTCCTAGCTGGAGTTAAGTGTCATCTGTCATTTTGGTGGGTTCCAGCTGTTGAAATGTGAGGGTTTGGTTGATGTCAGGTCTTTTCCAGCTTTGAAATGTGATCATGTTTGAAAGTCTACTGAATTCTGGACTTGGATCCAGCTAACCCAGTGTGTAAGGAGCCTTGTGTTTCTGCGAGGGGAACCACTAGGACAAGAGCATTGGTCCCAGCACCTCCATTTTAATGTCTGTAATGTGTATAAGACTTTATGGCGTATCTGTTGATATGGAGGGGAATAGGAGAGAATGTGAAAACCTCAACATGAGTCAAACCATACAGACAGAATGTTGTCCACAGCCAGATATAAATGGCTGCATTAAAGATAGTTTCGGCTTCATGGGAACTTATGATTCTCTGCAAGGATCCTCCCATCTCCTTTGTTTTCCTCATTTCCTACTTTCATGCTCTCCCCTCTTCCTGTAGGCAGGTTTCTAGACTATTTAAAGTGGATCTTTTTGTTCATGTCATTTGTTTCTAAATGTGTATTTTGGTTTTATGTATTTATGTTTTTAGGATGTACATATGCTGTTGCATTGTTGATTTTGTTCTGTTTTTATTTTTCCCTAAATTATTAGATATATGAAATCATTTATGTTGTGATGTGTGCTTCTGATCTGTTACTTAAACCAAGGAGTGCATCTACCATGTTCTCCCTATTCACTCTCCCAGTGATGGATACTCAAACTGCCATCAGTTTCTGCCTTCTCAATTTAGATGGAGAGTAACATCCTTCTGTGGGTCCTTTTAAGTACCAATGTGAGAGCTCCTCCGGGATATATGTGTGTGTGTGTGTGTGTGTGTGTGTGTGTAAGTGTGTGTTTAACCAAGAAGGATGCCTGCCTCTGGCCCTAATTTCCACGTGGTCCTCATTTTCACTGTTTTGTGGCCATTAGCGTGGGCTGTGGTGGGAGGCAGATCTCCTCCCCTGTTTCCTATTCTTCCAAAAGCTTACTTCATGTTATGATTTGGCGACACAGCCAGACTGCCCAAGACCCTGTGTGCCCAAGTAATCTTAGGCCACTCTTGGCAACCTGTGTCACCACAGTAAGTCAACCTCCATGGCTGGTCAGCTCTTTTCTGGGGACGTCAGTGGTAGTCAGAGTCAGGGATTTGAGGAAGCTTGGTCCTTTGGCTCACATCTCTCTTGGGCAGGTGCACTGCCTCCAGCACAGAACATTCTCAGGGGGAGAGCACTCACTGTGTGACGCATGAGTACCACTTACTGCATTCTGGATGTCTTCCGTCTGTATTTTTTAAAGATTTATTTATTTATTTGAAAGGCAGAGTCACAGAGAGGTAGAGATAGAGAGAGAGAGAGAGAGATAGAGACATTTCCATCTACTGTTTCATTCCCCAAATGTCCTCAATGGCCAGAGCTGTGCCGATCTGAAATCAGGAGCTAGGAGTTTCTTCCAGGTCTCCCGTGCGTGTGCATGGACCCACATACTTGGGCCATCTTCTGCTCCTTTCCCAGGCCACAGCAGAGAGCTGGATCAGAAGTTGAGCAGCCGGGACTTGAACCAGCACCCTAATGGGATGCCAGCACTGCAGGCGGCGGCTTTACTCACTATGCCTTAGTGCTGGTCCCTGTCTTCCCTTTGATATAGGGGCTTATAACAGGTTTCCTTCTACTTTATTATGAAAAAACATTTAGAGAAAGGGCAAATAGAGTCACGGAAGGAGCAGTAGTTTGGGAAACAGGAGTGCTAGTCTGCAGTAATGTGATTTCATTGGAACTATGTTGGGGAACCACGTGTCACGAGCATAAATTTGGATCACCAGAAAATTGTGGAAGATACTTCTTCAGATTTTTATAGACAAATTAGAATTTTTCTCTTTTCCATTTGATGTTGGGTCTACTGTATGTTTATTATGCTTTTATGATCCACAGGGGCTTTCAAGGCTGACCTTTGCAAATATTTGAGAGTAAGGAATTGGTTCTCAACTACTGCCCAAATCAAAATATAGTGCTTTGTAGTCCTTCTCTATTATTGATGATGATAATTTCCACGTGGCTCGGATAAGCACAAGGAAATTTACATACAACTCATCCCCCAAAGTGGGATGCTCAAAGGGGAGTTGAGAATGATGGCCCTTCTCCGTTGGGTGCGTAAGTGGCTCTGGGTACTTGGGTTAATTCTAGCTGATATTTGGAACTCACTCTGAGTCACTTTTTCCTACCTGAAACAGAATAGAGTGTTTCCCTCACATCTTCTGGGCATGCTGAGGGTTAACTGCTTTGTAACCTCTTTTCCTGTTCTTTTGTGTTACTGCCCTGCTGTGTCCAGACAGGGAAAGGTTTTCTCTGAAAGATCTACCTTTTTCTGTTCATAAGTGAGCGACTGATGTTATGATTAAGAAAGGGCAAAATTGCTTTTTTAGACTAACTTAGCTTATGCTGCCAGATACAATTTTATGTATTTACATAGCTACTTCCCTTACCCTTTATCCTCCAAAGCTCTTTGCCCTTGCTTTCTCTATCAAATAAAAACAATAACATCTGTTTCATACTTTAGAGTTGATACAAATCATTTCATGTGCAATATCTCACTTAATTTCAACCAGTCTTGACATGTCCATGAACATATCTAAACAATTAAAATGTTTCAGGATTAACTATGAAGAGTTCGGTCACCCCAAGCTTTATTAACTAGATGACAAACATCTGGCACCAGGACTAACCTTAGACAAATGATAAAGCGGATGAGTTTGTCGGCGTCTTCTCCACTTTGCTCTGTGTTTCTTTTCCCAACAGAGCTAAATCTCCCTTCTGGAATATTTGGTGCTTTTATTTGGCCTCTGAGAACCAGGAGTCCCTCTGCGGAAAGTCTCTCCAAGGCAGCCTGCTTTGTATTTAATTTCCTTCCTTGCTAGTCATCACATTTTTCACGTCCTACACTTTCTCTACATAATATCTTCTCTTCTTACGACTTATTGCAGTGAAGTCTCTAAGAGACACTTATATACGTTAGGTGAGAAATTCCAGAGAATATGTCTTAAGTTGAAGAAATAAACCTGTAATGTTAGAACTTTGGATACAGTGACACATAGAAACAGAGAGTCGTCAGATTGTGGCAAGCAGGTGACTGTCAACGCCACCCAACAGGAGACAAGCCACTTCTGGAAGGCAAGGGATTGATAAAATACTACAATAGTCAATTGCATCTTTTCCCCCCAAATTTTCCTATTTATTTAATTTGTTTTAAAGGGAGACATATATAGAGTAATCTCTCTCATTCCCTTGTTCATTTCCGAAATGCCCTCAATAGTAGGGACTGGGCCAGGCTAAAGACAGGAAATGGGACCATAATCTGGATCTCCCAAATGGGTGGCAGGGATCCAAGCACTTGAGCCGTCACCTGTTACCTCCCAGGGTGTGCATTAGCAGGGAGCTGGAGTCTGGAGCAAAGACAGCAAGCAAGCCCAGGAACTCTGATACGGGATGTGGGCTTCTCAGGTGGTGGTTTAGCCACTGGGCCAGCTGCCCACCTCTGCAGCTTATTTTTCCCAGTCATCTTTCACTATGAGACAGACTGAGATTATACGTCCATTATTTACCATTTTTATCTTAAGAATAAGCTTGTAATATATACTCTGTCCATATGTGACTCATTCGGCATTGACAAAAAGGTGTTTTAAGTTGCTTTAGAGACGATGGCTATACTTACAAATTACTAAATCTTTCTGTTAAGGGAAGTTAAATTGCTGGCATTGGAGGTAAAACATGTATTTACATTTAGAACTCTTTCTTAGAATATAAGGGGGGGTGTTTGGTGCAGTGGTTAAGACACGATTTGGGATGCCTGCATCCCATGTCACGGTGCCTGGTTCAAGTGTGGCTCCTCTGCTTCTGATCCAGCTTCTTGCTAATGTAGACGGCTAAAGTGGTTGGGTCCCTGCCATCCACGTGGAAGACTTGGAGTGGTTCCAAGCTCCAGGCTTTGACCTGGCCAGCCCTTGCTATAGTGGGCATTTAGAAACTGAACCGGCAGATGGAAGCTTTGTCTGTCTCTTTAAAATAAAATGAAAATAAATAGAATAAAATAAATCAAACAGAAAAACTTCCTGTTTCTTAATTAAAGGAAACTGATAGACCATATAATCCAAATTCTTGCACTTTACAGCTGAGAAGACAGAGACACAAAGGGGAGAGGTCACTCATACCAGCTGCCACAGAGCTTTAGCGGAAGCACTGAACTGAAGCTGGTTTTGTTACTCCACCTTGAGACATTTTCTATAATGCAACTGTGCTGCTTGCTCATCATCCACCACGCTGGAAGTTGGGGTGAAGAGTGGAGTGACTCCCACTGGCCTGCCCGCCTGTACTTGCTGTGGATGGTCTACACTGTGTTCTACTCTGAAGTCGGTACCACCTCCATCCTTTCTCCTGCCTTCCTCCCATCTGCATTAGTACATAGACTCTGAAGCAGGCACTGTGTGTCCAACCCCTTCTATACCCACAGGTAAAACTTTACACATAGGACAAACTTGATGCAAATTAGATACCTCTAGGTCATTTTGCTTCATAGACTTCATGCCTATTTGTTTACTGCTTTTCCTTAGATGCTAGTGTAATGAGAACATTCAATAACTACTGGTAGGATGAATTAAGAAATAAATAGATGAATAAAGCGAGGTTTTTAAACCATCTCTTGTTTTCCTAACAATTTGGAAGGTTTAAGTGAGGTTTAAAAATATATTTTCATCATTCATCTAGTGGTGCTTAGTAGACGTGGGTTTTGCGTTGGTTAAAATTGCATAGTTTTAGGCTGGCGCTGCGGCTCACTAGGCTAACCCTCCACCTGCGGCGCTGGTACTCCTGGTTCTAGTGCTGGTTGGGGCGCTGGTTCTGTCCCAGTTGCCCCTCTTCCAGTCCAGCTCTCTGCTGTGGCCCTGGAAGGCAGTGGAGGATGGCTCAAGTGCTTGGGCCCTGCACCCGCATGGGAGACCAGGGGGAAGCACCTGGCCCCTGGCTTCAGATCAGCGTAGCTCCAGCCATAGCAGCCATTTGGGGGGTGAACCAACGGAAGGAAGACCTTTCTCTCTGTCTCTCTCTCTCTCACTGTGTAACTCTGCCTGTCCAAAAAAAAAAAAATGCATAGTTTTACATGGAAAACAAAGATTTCACTGCCTGCAGTAAAGATCATGTCACGTTTTACTTTCTTTCCAGTGCTATGTATCTTTATTGAGCTCTCGATTCTGTTCTCACTATTGAACAGCGAAGGTCACTCACGTTCACTAAGGTTAGATGTAATTTACTGCAATAGGGTTAAAGGTTAGTCTTCACAATGCATTTAGATGTTCTTTTTCGGTTTTCATGTCAACATACCATTTTGCACTTTTGGTATTTTTCTTTCTCAAGTTTTTGTTGAAAGCCAGGTAACTTCTTGGGAGGCATGTTAACAGGGTTAAAAGATTGATGACAATATCAATCACTCATTCTTGGTGGAAAGAGTGTTCCATCATACTTTATTTTGTTCGGGTCTCAGCTGACTGCTGCTGCCAACTTTAGGGGCCTGTCAGGTGGCTGATTGTTGGATGAGTTAGAATTTTAGCTCTGCCAGTTATGTGCTGAGCTGGGGAGATCCTGCATGCAACAAGACTGGACAAGACACTTCACATCTATCAGTTGCTTATTTCACCTGCACAGCTGAGAGAATAATGCCATTCCTGCAGTTCTGCTACAAGTAAGATGTGAAATGTATTCGATGCCTAAACAGCACTTACGGTAAGAGGTGCACATTAGGTGTTCACTATATAGTCATTCTTATCATCACCACTTTTTCTAGTCAAAGGAAAAAAAGGCTCAAAATTCATTTACTAGTAATTTCTGGGATCTGATGATGTGGTTTGTTTTCCTAACTCAAACTGCCACTGTGGCATGTGCCGTAGTGTAGTGGCCTGTCTCGGAGACAATTCTCTGTGACAGCATTTCATTTCCACAGTGTTTACAGGCGGGCAGGCAGCCAGAAAGCCAGATCAGGGCAGATCCCAGGCGCAGGCCATATAGGAAACGTGCAGAAAATTATTACCACAAACTGCCTTCAAAGAATTGTTCTGATTGACTAAAAATATACAAGTAGAACTTGCTCTAATGATTTCATTCTGAGGATTTCCTCCCTATTTCTGTCAATAGTTTAAAAACCTCTGACAAGTGCAAACTGTTGCCAAAACCCTTTAAATGTATGTGTTTAGCTGGTGGAAGATTACATGTAGGATTTTGAGAATCAGCCCATCAATTACATGGATACTGTTAGACTTGCCACAGTTTACATATAATAAAACCCTCTGTTTTTCAATCTTTGATCAAGATACAGAGATTTTCAAATATAGTAGACTTCACGAATGTTTTAGAAAACGGCATCCTTTTCCAGGTGTAGGCTCCCATGAAACTCATTTTCCTTCCCAGGGTCTACCGGCGAGCCCTTTAGTGATTTCCGTTGTGTTTCCTTGGATGTTATTACCTTGGAGTTATCTATTACCTGTGAGATCAATTGTTTCTCACATGCTATCGAAATAGATCATCTCATGACGGAGGTGGACCTGACACAATGTTATACTGGAGGTGGTCGGTCCATGGCTCATATCCTGTGGCTTGTCCTCTCTGACTACCAACTTCATTAAATATCTTTGTGGTAGGTAGTTCAGTGAAATCAATAGGGTCTCCGGCTAGACTTCTCACTGAGTGGGGGAGGTAAATTATGTGCAATGCTCATTTTCCACTCTCCTCAAAGAGT
Organism: Oryctolagus cuniculus; assembly: GCF_964237555.1. Lineage (NCBI taxonomy): Eukaryota > Metazoa > Chordata > Mammalia > Lagomorpha > Leporidae > Oryctolagus > Oryctolagus cuniculus. Next base: position 15,819,450 of record NC_091444.1, on the reverse strand, counting down.
TGTGTAGCAATAGTAGATGAGACAGGTGGCCCCAAGAACTATCTTATCTTAAAATTCATCTCACTGCCCTAAAAAAAGAGCTGTTTTCTGAAATACTCACAGATTGTCCTCCATTCAGCTTCAGCTTTAAAGAAAATAACTAGGGGTGAAAGTTAAGAAGGTAGAAGGACTTCTCGCTCCTTTTCATGTTGAACGTTGCCTAGTGTTCAACAATCAGATAAAGAGATGAAAAATGCAGAGCTGTGGGGAGCAACTCGGACTATACTGTTGCTGGAATTAAGACTTATTCTATGCATCTGCTCTCCCACTGTGGGGAGCAACTCGGACTATATTGTTACTGGAATTGGGACTTGTTCTGTGCATCTGCTCTCCCGCAGTGTGGCGCTGGGAGAGGAGAGGACGGCTTCTGCGCAGCTGCCTCCAGTTCAGCCAGTAGACTGTGGGACCTGCTCCTGATTGGAGGAGAGCGGCATGCTCGGCGTGTGGGCAGCCGGGTTGGGATTGGCGGGGGGGGGGGGACTATGGAGGAGGAGAGAGACGGCATGCACCAGGAACATCTATGGGGAACATCTAGCTGAAGGAACACCCGTGCAGCCCCCGAGAAAGCCGGCCGGCGGTGTGCCGCTCCCCTGCGGAAGTGGGGAATGTGGCCAGGGGGAACTGCCCTTCCACAGAGGTGGAAGGGATAGTAGCCAACCCGGGAAGAACCAGCAGCGAACCCGGGGAGGGCCGAGCAGACGAAAGAACAGCGCAGGGTCCTGTGTCGTTCCTCCACGAAGACGGGGAGCGACATAATGGTGCCGTGACTCGGATATGAAGCCTAGGCAGGGCTTAGTGTCGTTCCTCCACGAAGAGGGGGAGCGACACAGAGCAAAGAACAAGCTAACGTTTCCCAGCTTTTGTCATCAAGCCAAAAACTGCAAAGAGCTTTATTGTTTTTTCCTAGTCTGTTTGTAGAAGTTTATCTATCTTGTGTGGCATAAGGAAAAGAATTCTTAGAATCAGGAGAGTAACTCTGATTGGTAGTACGGAATTGAAGTGGTACTTTAAATCACTCTGCTCTGAATATCAGTTTTCACAAAATATAAATTGGTTTGTATACCATATTTTAAAGAATCAACTTTAAGAGTGCAGGCTGACATGATTGGGATTAAAGAGCATAGGATAGGGGCCGGAGCTGTGGTGTAGTAGGTAAGACTGCCTCCTGTGTTGCAGGCATCTTATATGGATGCTGGCCAGGCTGCTCTGTTTCCTAACCAACTCCCTGCTAGTGCCCCTGGGAAGGCAGTGGAGCATGGTACTTGAGCCCCTGCACCCACTTGGGAGACCCAGAGAGAACTCCTGGCTTCAGACCACCCCACTCTGGCCATTGCAGCCATTTGGGTAGTAGAGCAGAGTATGGACGCTTTCTATCTTTGTCTTTCCCTCTCTCTGTAACTTTGCCTTTCAAATAAGCAAATAAATCTTTTTATAAAGTACAGTATTATTACGTGGCAAACTGATTTGCATACTGATTTTCCTATTTGGAGTACAGTTTATAATTTCCATGAAAATATTTCTATTACAGTTTTACTCTTCTTACTACCATTGATTATCTAATGGTTACCATCATTGGGTTTTTGGAATTTACAATAACGAATTTGTTGCTTTCTGAATTTGTAGGATATTTTCACTTTGAGGTCCCAAAATGAAAATATAAATTGAACAGTATAGGAAACGTAATTCTGAATATGTTATCTAAAGAATAATACATAGGGACTGGTGCTGTGGCACAGAGGGTTAAAGCCCAGCCTGCAGTACCAGCATTCCATTTGGGTGCTGGTTCGAGTCTCAGCTGCTCCACTTCTGATCCAGCTCCCTGCTAATGTGCCTGGGAAAGCAGTGGAGGATGACACAAGTCCTTGGGCCCCTGCACCCATGTGGGAGACCTAGAAGAAGCTCCTGGCTCTTGGCTTTAGATTGGCACATTGCAGAAACCTCTCTCTGTGTCTCTCTATCTCTGTCCCTCTCTGTTCCCCCCTCCCCCTTTCCTTCTCCCCCTCCCTCCCTCCCTCTCTGAAACTCTTTCAAATAAATAAAATAAATCTTGAAAAATGAATAATATATAGGGGCCAGCACCATGGCTCACTTGGTTAATCCTCTGCCTGTGGTGCCGACATCCCATATGGGCACCAGGTTCTAGTTCCGCTTGCACCTCTTCCAGTCCAGCTCTGTGCTGTGGCCCTGGAAGGCAGTGGAGGATGGCCCAAGTGCTTGGGCCCCTGCAGCTGCATGGGAGACCAGGAGAAAACACCTGGCTCCTGGCTTCAGATCTGCGTAGCTCTGGCCATAGCAGCCATTGGGGGGTGAACCAATGGAAGGAGGACCTTTCTCTCTTTCTTTCTCTATCACTGTGTAACTCTATCTGTCAAATAAAATAAAAAAGAATAATATATAGATAGCTTAGAAACTCAAAAATTTAGAATGAAATTATTTGATTGATTCACTCAATCTGGAGGGTTACATTTGTAATTTAATTGTATAATTTGTGAATGTAATTTTCTGATTTATTCCATTGATATTAATTAGAAACACTATTTGAAAGTTTTTAAGGAACATATATATTTAATTCTGTTTATTTTCATATTTTTCTATGTAAAAACAATCATAGAATGACATCTGTGCATATGTATGACCACTTTGGATCCATAAAATCACAGTTTTACCTGGTTAAAATCTATCTATACATCTGTGTAGCTATCTATCTGTATTGTATACATGAGGGATCTTTAAAAAGTTCATGGAAAATGTGCATTATGAAAAAACTATGCATGTATTTCAATTTTTATGTCCCCGAAATAAGCTCAATTCCATTTCCATAACTTTTTGAAGTACTCTCATTTCTTTCTTTATTTTTGCCTGCATCTATCATCTATTTACTTATCAACCTATCCATCAATCATTTACCTCTATCTGCAATTCACATCTATTACATAGTGGATTATCAGAGAACACAAAAAGAGGGCAAATAAAGATCTTTCTCAATCATAGACATCCTCAGCAATAGTTAAGGATTTAAATATTACGATTAGTTAACATACACACATGAATGTTGAATATATCTGAAGTGATAGGAGACACACTGAATCTCCTGTAAATACATCACTCTTATTTCTTCTGATACATTCAGTTTTCCCGTCTCCAAAGGTGTTTTTTTTTTTTCTTTTAATAAGCAGTGATCAAGTAGCAAAATAGTCTACCTTTCCTCTTTCCCTTTTCAGGGTAATATCTCCTGACATATTAAAACAGCAAGGGAAGAGGAAGAGGAAGGGGCAGGAATCAACCACCATCTGAAACTTAGCCTGCGAATAATTCAGTATAAATACAGCAATTTCTTCTGAAAGGGGAGTGTATTCCTATTTATCTTTCCCTGTCCTCTTGTAATTACAAAGTGCTCCAGGGAAAGCTAATGCTGTTTATTTCTTTTCAATGTGAAAAGTAATGCTATTAAGTAAATCCAGAAGTTCTACACCTAACTTATTACCTTAACAAAGGGTGATGTATTTTCCACGTACAATGTTAGTCACAGAAATTGCTTCATTGCCCTGTTATTACATTAACAGCATGTAGAATTAAATATTGAGCTCTTTGATTATTAGCAGCCTGCTTAACAAAAGATTACTCCTGAAGCAGAAAAGGGAGGTTATTTCAAGAGTTATGAAAGGCTTCTGTTACTTAGGAATGAAAATTTACCTTTTAGAATAGCATGTGAATATTAAGTGATTTAACACATTTTGAATATATGCTTTTCTGCAAAATACAAGCTAATTTGCTTGCTACTATTGCGTATAGTAGGCAGCAATATTCAGAAAAAAATAACGTTGTAGGAAGATCTTTAATTTTTTTATTTAGAAAACGATCGACTGCTGACTTCTTGAAGGAACTATGCCAATATACACAATATGCTCCTGAATTCTTCACAGTGTACATTGCTACTCCCCTGTAGAAAGCCCTCTCCTACTATCCACAGAGGATAGTCTCACCCTGAAATCTATCCCACCCCACCATCAGGCAATCTGCAGACACAGTGAGCTCCTCTAGTGTGTTTCTCAAAGTCTAGTTTAAAGAGATCTGAGCAATGCCAGTGGGAGGGTGGCATCTCTTTTGTTCTCTGCTCTCTCTCCAGGTCTTAGAATGGTTCCCGACACATACAGCTGTTGTGTGAATGAATGATTTGTGTGTAGGGAGAATTTTGGTAGAATAGTATGGGTGGACTTATTATTATTATTTAAAGATTTATTTATTTATTTGAAAATCAGAGAGGAGAGGCAGAGAGAGAGAGAGAGAGGTCTTCCATCCAATGGTTCACTCCCCAGTTGGCCTCAATGGGCCGGAGCTGTGCCAATCTGAAGCCAGGAGCCAGGAGCTTCTTCTGGGTCTCCTGCACAGGTACAGGGGCCCAAGGACTTGGGCCATGTTCTACTGCTTTCCCAGGCTATAGCAGGGAGCTGGATTGGAAGTGGAGCAGCTGGGTCTCGAACCCGTGCCCATATGGGATGCCAGTGCTTCAGGCCAGGGCTTTAACCCACTGTGCCGGCCTGTATTATTTTCTTGCCTAGTCTCTGTCATGCTTGTCAGAGAGAGATATAAAAATATACCTACTCATTTTTCCAATGATCATGCATGCATATGTACTCGTGCATTCCCCTCTCAAAGACAACATGGAGCCGTCCAAGTTAAGATGGTATGGATGTAAAAGCTGGAACCCTGCTGGATGCACTTCCCAGTGTTTGCTGAGCTGAGTTATCTGTGTTTCTTGCATATCCAGTTGGAACACTGAGAGTGTTGCTTTCATATATGAATTATATGTGCTAAATGTCAAAGTTCTTCAAGGGTGCTCAATATCAATAACACAGTAAGAAAGAAACCCTAATTAGAGCACAAAGAATATATGTCTGTTTCAATTTGTTCTTAGCATTTACACAGGAGGAATGTATTTCCCAGTATCCTTTGCAGTTAGGCTTGAGACATGTAATGTGCTCTGCCCAATGGGCCAGAGGTAGCAGCCATCTGTGTGACTTTTGGGTTACAGCATGGTGAAAGGTATGCCACCTGTTCTACTCTCCAGTTCACCATGGCAACTGAGAAGGCCACCTGTTCCACGGGCGGCAGCTGAGTCCTTGAGCACTGGATTTACCTGGGTCATGCAGCATGGGCAAAAAATTAGCACTGGTTGTTAAATTGCTGAGATTGTGGGGTTAGTTGTTACTTCAGCACAATCTAGCCTATTTTGATCAATGTGTTTTGTAATCTACAAATAATTCCCCTGAACCTTTTGACCCCAAATTTCTAAGTATACCAATAGCAAAAGAGTTGTGTTATTGTCCCACCTTTTTAATTAACCATGAAGTGATTGTTTTTTCTGACATGTTTCTTTTTGGAAGACTGGATCTAAAGGGCTCTGAGTAAGTCTACCTGACATCACTGACTGGTCGTTAGTGTCAGAGTCTCAGAGCCTAAGCAGGACATCTACAGACTGTGCAATGCATCACTCAGAGGAAGGACATTTGAAAGGTCTTTTCTTGTCCCCTCCCTCATCATTTCTTTCTGAAAATAGTCTTTTCATAAAGGAGATAAACAATGATTTTTAGAATATTTTAAAACTCTTCAGTATTTTTGAACTTGTACAAAAATAAGTACAACAGTGAGACAGACAGTCCCTGTTACCTATCATTACATTTCAATAATTATCACCATCTTTCCAGGATGGCTTCATTCATCCTGATTCCCTGCTCTCTTGGATTTTTTCTGTTTTTTTTTTTTTTTTTTTTTTTTTTGTTAAAGCAAGCTGAGAATCACATTATTTCATGCATCTCTAACCATGAGGACACTGTATTTTATGTATGTACTATTCCATTGCTTCACTTAACATTACTAACAATTCCTAAATTTTATCAAGTAGCGAGTCTTCAATGAATGACTGAAAATTTGGAGTAATATTGTTTATATTACAGTTACAATAAGAATGGCACATTGGATTTGGCTATTCTGTCTTAAAATTATTTTATTCTAAGATAGTCCCTACTACTATCCCCTTTGTTTATGACTATGATTTTTCAGGAGAAAAACGGTACTTTTCTCTTTTATGAAATCTCTGGTTCTGAATTATGCAGATTTGTTTCCTTGTTCTATCTTTTATCTTCGTCTTCCATTCCCTTTGTTTCCTGTCAACTGAAATGCAGTAGTTAAATTTGGAGCCTTAACATGTTCATTTCATTTTGTATTTCTTGATTGGGGGTGGGGAGCAAAATACAGCGAATGCATTTTGAACATAACATGGCTATTCACTTTTAATGCAGCTAAGATTGATCATTGGTTTCAAGTGCTGTCAACCTGATCCTTGCATTTTAGAATTCCCAATAATTTAATATCTACTAGCAATTGTTGCCTCAATCCATTTGCTTAATTTGGATTGAAAAATAGTTATCTTCTAATTCCACAGACATACACCCATAAACATGCTCCATCTTTTTCATGAAAGGTTACTTGTTAGGTAAGAGGAAAGCCAGCTGCCATGCTGTGAGCAGCCCCATGGCAAGAGGTCCATGTATCACAGAAGTGATGTTCACAGCCAACAAGACTTACATAAATTTACCCTTGAATCCCAGCTAATGTGTTATTTGTTTTCATCATCAATTCATAAATGAGCTTCATTTGATAAATTTGGGAAGGGTGAAAACAAGGGGAAGAGTGTATCCTTTTTCAGATTTTGGGTCAGTGATTTTTTTGATTGAAGATATTGGAACTTCCCTTCTTTAATGTTCTAAATGTATTTATACACACTAAGATCTTGTCTTTAAAGGTTTGATAGAGTTCATCTGAGAAGCCATTTGATCTGGTGCCTTTTGGAAAGGAAACAAATCAAAACTTTCTGTACTTATTTTATAGAAATTGATCTATCTTTTCTGGGATAATTTTTGATATAATTTGTAAGAAATTAACCAATCTATATTTTCAACCTTGAATGCATAGAAGTTGTACAATGCTCTATTTTTCTTTTTTTTAAGATTTGTTTTATTTATTTGAAAGATAGAGTACAGAGAGAGGTAGAGACAGAGCGAGAAGTCTTCCATCCGCTGGTTCACTCCCCAGATGGCTGCAACGGACGGAGCTGCGCGGATCCAAAGCCAGGAGCCAGGAGCTTCTTCCTGGTCTCCCACGTGGGTGCAGGGGCCCAAGGACTTGGGCCATCTTCCACTGCTTTCCCAGGCCATAGCAGAAAGAGGAGCAGCTGGGGCTAGAACCGGTGCCCAAATGGGATGCTGGCGCATCAGGCCAGGGCTTTACCCACTGCACCACAGTGCCAGCCCCTAGTTTTCTTTTTTAATTTCCTGTCTTGATTATGTCACTTCTCATTTTGTGTATACATTCTATATTCTCTTTAATGAATAATTTATTTGGTGGTTTATGGCTTCTTTTACTTTTATGTTTTCTGTTTTACTAATCTGTATTTTTAATTGTGCCTTTCACTTGCTTATAGTTTATTTTTACTGTTTTGTCAGTCCCTTTGCAATTTTTTGAAATGCATTTTTTACAAGTGATTTTGATCACTATTGAAAGAAATGTTTCATTCTTTTCTCTGAATACTACTTTATAGTACTCTATAGGTGCAGAAGTGTTTCTGTCATTAATTTGAAGAAATTCACTAATTTCATTTTGTATCTTCACCATTTATCCAATGATATTTTAATATTTTAAAACATTGTAGGTAGAGGAGTTTTAAATTTTTTTGTTATTAGTTTTTAGTTTTTATTATACTATGTTCAAAGTATACTGGATATACTTTAATATTTGAATTATTTCTATATTTTTAGATTATTGATTTTTTTAGTGAGATTATATGTAGTCAGTTTTTATAAATGTTCCATATTCATTTAAAAAGAACATATATTTCTACTGTCAATATATTTCCACTGTCAATCTACTACATTGATTACAATATTTACCTTTAGTATCTACTTCATTGATTATTATTTTTACACCTACTCTGCCTTTAAAAATTTTGGTCCACTTAACCTACATTCTGGATTGAGAGAGAGATTTAAAATCTCTTATAATTAGTGTTTTATTCTATTTCTTTTATCTCTTATATTTGCTTCTTTATGTCACAGTTGATGCTGTGTTTGGGATGTTATAGATACTGACTGTTACTTATTCTTCGTGTATCACAGACTTCAATGTTAGAATGTGTCCTTCATCATTCAGCACCTTGGTCAGTATACTTTCTGTCTGAAAGCAATGTGACATTCCCTGCTTTTTCTTTTTTAAAGGCACATCTGCTTGTTATATCTTTGCCCTACTGAGATGGCTGATTCCTTAGACCTAAGGGAACTCAGCCAGTTTTGGAACAAGGGATCCTCTGGTTCAGGAGCCAGACGTGAGCCATCTGGGATGTAGGTGTCAGGAGCTCCATCTGAGGTGGCATTCTTTCCAGTTTGGCCAGTAGAGTCATAGGTTGTACTGTTTTTTCTCTCCTAATTGTTCCAGCCAGACTCTGCACTTTCTCTTAGCAGAACACGGTAAAAGTGAAAGAGAGAGGAAAATAGTGACTGAAAGTGGTAACTAAGATTTTCTAGTTAGCACTGTCTTTTGATGATTTTATTTGTTTGCTCTGTATTTGAAAGGGATAAAGCCAGCATTTTATCACCAACCAGCAAGAGCAGCTGCATTGTTGCCTTTGGAGTTTGACATAAGATTGTGTCAAGGGAGCATTTTCATTGAATTTTTTCTTCACCAATTATATATGGTTGTTGAGATTAAACAGATCAAAAGTAGATAGAATATTATGGTGGCTGCTATGCTAATATTCAAAAGGAACTTTTCCTCTTAAAAGTAGAAATGAAATCAAATACAGTAGCAAAAGTATCACAAATTTAGACAGTGATAGAGCATATGAAAGGGATTTTTTTTTCTTTTTTCACTTATGGAAAGTTTTTTGAGGACCAGCTTAGGTAAAAAGAACAAAAAGACTATACTTTATTGACTTGCTCTTCTGTAGAAGGTATCTATACTTTCCTGTGTTCCGTAGGAAATACAGTGCAATTAACAATTCTAAGCTGTCTATTAGGGCAAACTTAAGTGTTTCCAAGAGCAACACATTAGTTTATTGGAGAAGAGGAGAGTTATTAAAAGCCTCTAAGGCTCCATGAATAGTTTACCTACTTTGCCTAAATGCTAGCTTAGAATTAGTTCTTGACTAGAGAGCTGCTTATTTGGCAATTAACAAAGAAGTGGGGTTTCTCTGATAATTTTGCTTGTATGTTCAAGCATTTCTCAATGTGGCTAGACTGCTTCAATGTGGCACCTTTCTTTTACCCACAGTCATGACTGACAAGCAGTCCAAGACCCAGAAGCTTCACGTAACTGGTGTGACCCTCCTGAGTAATTCCCGTCTGTGCTGCAATATAGACATGATGCTATGATCATTAAGTTCGACAGACAACTCTACAGGGGTTAAGTCACATGCTTGCGGTAACAGCACCAATTATGGAAGGATGTATGAATTTAGCATTATGCTGTGTGCTTCACATATGTTAACAAAAGTGCATCAGTTCTTGCCATAACACTGCTAATTGGATATTCTTGTAGCTTTTAATTATATTAGATCAGTAAGGCTCGGACAGGTCAATTATCTGATTCAAGGTAGCTCAGTAACTAGCTCAGTAACGATGGTGATGGGATTCAGATTCATTATAAATTTTGTACTCTGTGAAAAAATTAGATATGAAGTCAGCAGAGTTAATATATAAATACTCATATACTCACAAACTAAGGTAAGAAACACAAAACATTATAAACATAGTTGAAGCCCTCTGTGTCTTGCTGCAGCGCAGTCACATTGTTCTCTTTCTGCAGAAATAACCAGTCTCTGAATTGTCTTCTTCATATTTATTGAGTGAATGCTAATTTGTTCCTAAGCAATATATACTGTTGCTTTTAATTAAATATTTAAAATAGACAAATTATACATTTATATCAATACTTTTATATTATTCTGGAGTTTTTTTCCCATAATTTATGTGATTAATCTGTTTACACAAAAATTACTTTCTGGTTTATGTTAAATATTGAATTCCATTGGGAGAATATGGCATGGGTTATTTAATCATCCTCTCTAAGGATAATATTTTTTTGTTAACTCCATTTCTTGGATGCTGCTGGTAACATTTGTGTGCCCTTTTTCTTCACCTGCATTATCGTTTCCTCAGAGTGAAATGGCCAGTTTAATGGAGCTGCATCTTCAAGTTAGGAGATGGCTCCATTTAAATTTCATAAGCACATCAACATTGTTCTTGTTCTCTAACATCCCCTGATATTGTCAAACCTCCTTTGAAATTTGCTCTTACAAACCTTGCTGTGTGAAGGGATTCCTCAGTGAGGGTTTTATTCAACTTTCCCTGGTCATGGATTGAGCATCTTTCTAAACTGATGGCCCCTTTGCTGTCTTCTGTGAGCTGCCTCCTGATACAGTGTTCATTTTATCATTGAGAGAACATACGCAGTTATTTGCCTTATTACTGTATAGGAGTTCTTTTTCTAGCTTATATACTAGTTATTCTCCTGTTATGTGTATTCAAAATACAGTGCTCAAGATTGTGGCTCATTTGTTCAATTTGCATTGAAAGTTTTTTGATGAAAAGCCATTTAAAAATTGGAATAGTCAAATCTTTTTTTAAGGGTCATAATTTTTGTGTTTAATTCTGTTTACTTTAGGATTATAAAGACATTTTCCTAACTTTTTGCATTAAAATTATTTAAATATTTTTATTTAAAACATTCTTTTTTTTAACTTTTATTTAATGAATATAAATTTCCAAAGTGCGATTTATGGATTACAATGGCTTCCCCCCCATACTGTCCCTCCCACCCACAACCCTCCCCTTTCCCACTCCCTCTCCCCTTCCATTCACATCAAGATTCATTTTTGATTATCTTAATATACAGAAGATCAGCTTAGTATACATTAAGTAAGGATTTCAACAGTTTGCTCCCACACAGAAACATAAAGTGAAAAATAATAGATGATTTTTTTTAAATTATGATGAAATCCGATCAGACCTATTGTCATGTTTAATCCCAGTGAGAGTCAAGTTGGGAGTTGATAATCTCTTTCTTTTCTTTTTTTTTTTTTTTTTTTTTTTTTTACAGAGGATCAGTTTAGTATGCATTAAGTAAAGATTTCAACAGTTTGCACCCCCATAGAAACACAAAGTGAAATATATTGTTTGGGTACTCGTTATAGCATTAAATCTCAATGCACAGCACATTAAGGACAGAGATCCTACATGAGGAGTAAGTGCACAGTGACTCCTGTTGTTGACTTTACCAATTGACACTCCTGTCTATGGCATCAGTAATCTCCCTATGCTCCAGTCATGAGTTTCCAAGGCTATGGAAGCCCTCTGAGTTCTCCGATTCTTATCTTGTTTAGACAAGGTCATAGTCAAAGTGGAGGTTCTCTCCTCCCTTCAGAGAAAGGTACCTCCTTCTTTGAAGACCTGTTCTTTCCACTGGGATCTCACTCACAGAGATCTTTTGCCAGAGTGTCTTGGCTTTCCATGCCTGAAATACTCTCATGGGCTTTTCAGCCAGATCCGAGTGCCTTTAGGGCTGATTCTGAGGCCACAGTGCTATTTAGGACATCTGCCATTCTATGAGTCTGCTGAGTATCTCACTTCCCATGTTGGATCACTCTCCCCTTTATTTATTCTATCAGTTAGTGTTAGCAGGTACTAGACATGTTTATGTGCTCCCTTTGACTCTTAGTCCTTTCATTATGATCAATTGTGAACAGAAATTGATCACTTGGAATAGTGAGATGGCATTGGTACATGCCACCTTGATGGGATTGAATTGGAATCCCCTGGTATGTTTCTAACTCTACCATTTGGGGCAAGTCAGCTTGAGCATGTCCCAAATTATACATCTCTTCCCTCTCTTATTCCCACTCTTATGTTTAACAGGGATCACATTTCAGTTAATTTTCAACACTTAAGAATAACTGTGTATTAATTACAGAATTAAACCAGTCATATTAAGTAGAACAGACAAAAAAACTACTAAGAGGGATAATGTATTAAGTTGTTCATTAACAGATGTAAAATTGCATATATTTATGAGGTACTATTGATGTTTTGGTATTTACATACATTATGTAATGTTTAATTAGAGTGAATTAATATCCTCAAACATTTAATATTTGTTTATAGTGAAATGAACACTATGAGAAATGGTGACTTGATCAGCCCTTACCCTGACTGTTGATGAGCAGCTTAATATGTTATCCCTCTTAGTATTTTTTTTGTTTGTTCTACTTAATACTTTTGGTTGAATACTGTAATCAATACACAATTATTCTTAAGTGCTGAAACTTAACTGAAAAGTGATCACTGTTAAATATAAGAGTGGGAATAAGGGAGGGAAGAGATGTGCAATTTGGGACATGCTCAAGCTGACTTACCTCAAACGGTAGAGTTAGAAACATACCAGGGGATTCCAATTCAATCCCATCAAGGTGGCATGTACCAATGCCATCTCACTATTCCAAGTGATCAATTTCTGTTCACAATTGACCATAATGAAAGGACTAAGAGTCAAAGGGAGCACATAAACATGTCTAGTACCTGCTAACACTAACCGATAGAATAAATAAAGGAGAGAGTGATCCAACATGGGAAGTGAGATACTCAGCAGACTCATAGAATGGCAGATGTCCTAAACAGCACTCTGGCCTCAGAATCAGCCCTTAAGGCATGCGGATCCGGCTGAAAAGCCCATGAGAGTATTTCAGGCATGGAAAGCCAAGACACTCTGGGGAAAAAAAAAAAATCTAAATGAAAGATCTCCACGAGTGAGATCCCAGTGGGAAGAACAGGTCTTCAAAGAAGGAGGTACCTTTCTCTGAAGGGAGGAGAGAACTTCCACTTTGACCATGGCCTTGTCTAAAAATTATCAGAGTCAGTGAACTCAGGGGGCTTCCATAGCCTTGGCAGCTCATGACAAGAGCCTAGGGTGATTACTGATGCCATAAACAACAGTGTCAATTTGTTAAGTCAACAACAGGAGTCACTGTGCACTTACTCCTCATGTAGGATCTTTGTCCTTAGTGTGCTGTACATTGAGATTTAATGCTATAACTAGTACTCAAACAGTATTTTTCACTTTATGTTTCTGTGTGGGAGCAAACTGTTGAAATCTTTACTTAATGTATGCTAAACTGATCTTTTGTATATAAAGAGAATCGAAAATGAATCTTGATGTGAATGGAAGTGGAGAGGGAGTGGGAAAGGGGAGGGTTGCGGGTGGGAGGGATGTTATGGGGGGGGCATTGTAATCCATAAGCTGTACTTTGGAAATTTATATTCATTAAATAAAAGTTTAAAAAAATTTAAAATATTATTTTCTAGATTTTTAGGATGGAGAACTGTAGAGTACATAACAACATCTACAGTCACCCTCCTGTGCAGTAGAACTTCAGAACTTCTTACTCCTAAATCGCTATACCGTGGACCCATTCATCAGCCTTGCTCCCCCCAGCCTCTGGTAGCCACTATTATCTGCTATAGGATCAACATTTCTTTAGTCTCCACATGTGAATGATCATGGGATATTTGTCTTTCTGTGCTTGTTTGCTGCAATTCACATGATGATCTCCAGTTCCACCCGTGATGCTGTGAATGACAAGATCTCATCCTTTTTATGGCCGAGTAGTAGTCCATCGTGGACGTATACTATACATTTTTTAATCATTCAGCAGTGGATGGGCACTTAGCTTGTTTCCAATTCTTGGGTGCAGTAAATACTGCTGCAATAAACGTGGGAGTGTAGATATCTCTTTGACAGAGTGGTTTCATTCCCCTTGGAAGTATATACCCACGATTGGCATTGCTAGATTTTATGGTGGATTTTTTAGTATTTTGGGGGACCTCCATACATGTTTCATAATGGCTGTACTAATTCACATTACTACCAACATTGTCCAAGTTCCTTCTTCTCCACATCCTCAATAACACTGTTGTCTCTTTGTTTTCTGACAATAGATGAGATGATAGCTCAGTGTGATTGCAGTTCCCTGTTGGTTCATGGCGTGGAACATTTTTCATATTCTTATTGGCTGTATGTCTTCCTATAGGAAATGTCTTGAGATCTAAAAACCATAACCCTATGTTTTTGAGTAAAATATTTGCTTTTCACATTTAGTTCTTAAACAACTGTAAGGAGGGCATTGAGAGCTAATTTTTAAAGAAGAATAAATGTACTGGTACCGTTTATTAACTATCTAGTTTTTTTCCACAAAAATAAATGGCATAGAATGTAGAATCCAAGTGTGATTTTCTCTACTGATTTGGAGTGCCAGAGCTACTGTATTTCTGGGCTACCCCACCCCACCCACCCAATTCTATTGGTTTATTTCATTATCTACATACCATCACTACTGTGTCTTAATTAATATAGTTTTATAATAAACTTTCATATCTGGAAAGGCTCTGCCCTAATATTTTCTTCTTCAGAAATGTCACAACTATAGACAGTGTCTCTTATATTTATTTATATTGTAAAACTAACTTGCAGAATCTCACAAAATCTTATATAATTATAGACTTATATAATTATAAGCTGATTTTGAGAGAGGTGGTGTTTAAATATATTTCAGTTCATATCTGTGAACCTGATATACCACTAATTCCATTCACATGTAGTTTTATATTTATTCTTTACGTTATTATATTTTTCTTACATTTCATGTATTTTTATATTGCATTAATATTGCTTTTATTTGAATTATAAATAGTGTGTGGATAGCTTAAAATATTGAATATTCCAATCCATGAACATGATAAATCTCTCCATTTAGGCCTATTAGAAAGATAGTTTGGTCCTTGTATAGGAGTAAAACTAGTTTTTGTATACTTATTTTTCAAAAAATATTTATTTACTTATTTATCTATTTACACGCAGAGAGACAGACATGGGCAGACAGAGAGATCTCCCATTGGCTAGTTCATTCCCCTAAATGCCTACAGTGGTGTGGACTGGGCCAGGCTAAAACCAGGTATTAGAATTTAATCCAAGTCTCCAATGTGGGTGGCAAAGAACCAAGTATTTGAACTGTCTGTTGCCTCCTGGAGTGTGCATTAGCAAGGAAACTAAAACTGGATGCAGAGCTGGGGCTCAAATTTAGTCACTCTAATAAGGGATGTGGGCATCTCAGGAAGCATATAAACCACTGTGCCCAACACCTGCCCTTGTATTCGAATTTTTAAAATTTTAATTTTATTTCAATGTAACTTACATATGGTTAAAGATTCTGTAACTATTTGCATGCAGACTTTTGTGTGAACCAAAGCTTTTAAGTCAGTTGGATAAATACCTTGGAATTTGATTTCTGTGTAAGACCATAATTCGCTTTGTAGTTAAAGGTGTAGGTTTCACTGTATCTGACAAATTTAGGAAGTAGTATTTTCATCTACCTCAAAATGTTTTCCATTGAAAAAATTTTAAAAAGCAAAAAAAGTGTTTTTCATTGACATGATGTTTCAAAGTATCTTGCTTAATTTTCAAGTATGTGGGCATTTTCTATTATCTTTCTGTTATTGATTTGTAGGTTAATTCCACTGTGCTCTGAGAACTTATTTTATATTGTTTTCTTTTAAATTTTGTGTGCCTTATGGCCAAGAATGTGATCAGTCTTGGCATTGTTCCATGTAAGCTTGAAGACAGTGTGTGTTTGTGTATTCCATTGCTCTTGAATGAAGTATTCTATGATTGGCATTTTCTTTACATTGATTGATAGAGGTATTCAGGTGTCTCTATCCCTACTGATTTTCCCTTTGCTTTATCTCCTCTTTATCAGAGGGGTGAAGTTTCCAACTGTATCAGTGAATTTGTCTATCCTTTCTGTTGGTTAAATATATATTTAGGATGCTTGTGTCTTCTTGGATAATTGACTGCTTTAACGTTATATAGTATCTCTCTTTGTTCATAATTTTACCAGTCAGAGTTTGCTTTGTCTTAAGCTGGTATAGGTATTCTAGACTTCTTTGATTATTATTCACATGGTATATCTTCCTGTATCTCGGTATTAACAAATTTGGTTTATATTTTCTGTGGTTTTGATAATAGTTTGGTTATGTCCCAGAGATACATGTGTTAAGGACTTGGCTACCCAGGGTACTAGTGTTGGAATATAGTGAAGATTTACTACAATTATGTTTGGGAGGTAGGCCTGGTGGGTGGTCCTTAGGGCATTGGGGGCGTGCTTGTAGAAGGTCATTCCCAAGAAAAACTGGTTGTGGAAGTCTGAGTCAGGGCCTGATGCCTCCGCTTTGCTTCCTGACTTGCACTCTGATTGTTGTATTGCACATGCTTTACTGTCGCCACCCCCTGGCCTCAGTAGAGGTCATCTTGGATTGTGAGCCTCCAAAACCAGAAGTTGAAATAGACCTCCTTGCTTCATAAATAGCTTCTCTCAGGTATTTGTTTTAGTGATGTAAAGCTTACTAATACAATATTGAAATGGGATTTCTTTATTTTTATTTAAGTTATACAAGTTTAATGTATTACATATATACAGATTTAGTGTCTTAGTGACATTCCTCCCCTTCTTTCCCTCCCACTCATCTCCAGACTTTCCTCCTCCTCCCTCTTACATTCCCACTCTTAATTTTTACAAGGGTCTGTTTTCTGCTTACTTAATGATCATATAGTTAACCCCACACTAAGTAAAAGATTTCAACAAATAGTATAAAGAAAAACAAAAAAGAAAAAACAAAAACAAAACCACTGTTCCTCAACAGAAGAGACAAGGGCTGTGAACAATCATCAAATCTCAAAGTTTATTTCACTTGAATACACTATAGTCCAGGTTCTCTATTGGATCAGGGAAAGCATATGATATTTTTGGAGACTGACTTATTAAATATAATCATTTCCACTTGCATCCATTTTGTTGCATAAGATAGGATTCAATTTTTTATATAGCTGAGTATATACCATATTTTCTTTATCCAGTCAACACTTGATGGACATTTGGGTTGATTACATATCTTTGCTACTATGAACTGTGCTGCAATGAACATGGGGGTACAAATAACTCTATAATTCTTTCATATGCTGGTTTCCTTTGCTTTGGGTAAACTCCCAGGACTGGGATGGTTAGATTATATGTTGGTCTATATTCAGATTTCTGAGTATCTCCATACTGTCTTCTTCCACAGAGGTTGCACTAGTTTACATTCCTACCAACAGGACCAGGGTAACATTTCCACACTTTCTCACTAGCATTTGTCGTTGGTTGATTTCTGTATGAGAGCCATTCTAACTGGAGTAGGGTGAAACCTCATTGTAGTTTTGATTTGCATTTCCCTCATGGCTAGGGATCCTGACCATTTTCTCAATTGTCTGTTGCCCATTTGAATTTCATCTCTTGAAAATTGTCTGAGTCCTTATCCCATTTCTTAACTGGATTGTTTGTGTTGTTGTTGAATTTCCTGAACTCTTTATAGATTCTGGATGTTGACCATAAGTTGTGTAGTTTGCAAAATTTTTCTCCCATTCTGTTGGTTGTCTCTTCACTTTGCTGAGTGTATCTTAGTGTATCTTTTGCAATGCAAATGTTTCTCAGCTTCATGTAATCTCATTCGTCAGTTTTGGATTTGGTTTTCTGTGTTTCTTTGGTCTTTTCCAAGAAGTCTTTGCCTGTGCCAATGTCTTGCAGAGTTTCCCCTATGTTCTCAAATAATTTGATGGAATCAGGTTGTAGATTAAGGTTTTTGATCCATTTTGAGTAGATTTTGGTGTAAGGGGTTTAGGTATGGGCTTAGTTTCAAGCTTTTGGACATGGAGATCCAGTTTCCCTAGCACCATTTGTTAATGAGACTGTTCTTGCTCCAGGGATTGATTTTAGCTCCTTTGTGAGAGATAAGTGTATTGTAAATGCATGGATTGATTATTGGAGTTTCTGTTTTGTTTCATTGGTCTAAAAGCCTCTGCTTTTGGTCTAGTACCAGGCTATTTCTTATTATAACTGCCCTGTAGTATGTCTTGAAATCTGGTATTGTGATATCTATGGCTTTGTTTTTGTTATATAAGATTGCTTTAGCTATTCAGGGTCTCTTGTGTTTCCATATGAATTTTAGCATCTTTTTTTTTTAGATCTGCAGAGGATGTCATTTGTTTTTTGATTGGGATTGCATTGAATCTCTAAATTGCTTTTGGTAGTATAAACATTTTGATGATGTTGATTCTTCCAATCCATGAACATGGAAGATTTCTTCATTTTTGAATATCCTCTTCTATTTTTTCTTTCGTGTTTCATAATTTCATTGTAGAGATTTTTGACATCCTTGGTTAAATTTATTCCAAGGTATTTAATTCTTTTTGGAGCTATTGTGAATGGGACTGATCTTAAATGTTTTTTTCTCAGCCATGACATTGTCTGTATACAAAGGCTATTGATTTTCTCTGTTGATTTTATATCCTGCCATTTTCCTAAACTCTTTTATGAGTTCAAGTAGTCTCTCAGTGGGATCTTTTGGATCCCTTATATATTGCATCATGTCATCTGCAAATAGGGATAGTTTGATTTCCTCTTTTCCATTAGTATCCCTTTGATTTATTTTTCTTGCTTAATTGCTCTAGCTAAGACATCCAGGACTATAATGAATAGCAATGATGAGAGTGGGCATCATTGTCTGGTTCTGAATCTTAGGGGGAATGCTTTCAGCTTTTCCCCATTCAATAGGATGCTGGCTGTGGGTTTGTCATAAATTGCCATGATTGTCTTGAGGATTGTTCCTTCTTTTTTTTTTTAAGATTTATTTTATTTATTTGAAAGAGTTACAGAGAGAGGTAGAGACAGAGAAAGAGGTCTTCCATGTGTTGGTTCACTACCCAATTTGCGGCAATGGCCGGAGCTGTGCTGATCTGAAGCCAGGTGCCAGGAACTTCTTCCAGGTGTCCCACATGGGTAGAGGGGCCCAAGGACTTGGGCCATCTACTGCTTTCCCAGGCCATAGCAGAGAGCTGGATGGGAAGAGGAGCAGCCGGGACTAGAACCGGGGCCCATGTGGGATGCTGGCGCTTTAGGCCAGGGCTTTAACCTGCTGTGCCACAGCGCTGGCCCTGCAGATTGTTCCTTCTATACCCAATTTACTTAAGGTTTTCATTGTGAAAGGCTGTTATATTTTATCAAACACTTTCTCTGAATCTATTGATATAACCACATAGTTTTTGTTCTTCAGTTTATTAATGTGATGCATCACATTTATTGATTTGCGAATGTTGAAACATCCCTGCATCCCAGGGATAAATCCCACTTGATCGGGGTGAATAATCTTTCTGATGTGTTGTTGGATTCTATTAGCTAATATTTTGTTGAGGATTTTTGCATCTATGTTCATCAGGGATATTAGTCTATAGTTCTTTCTCTGTTGTATCTTTTTCTGGCTTAGGAATTAAGGTGATACAACTTCCTAGAATGAGTATGGGAGGATTCCCTCCCTTTAAATTGTTTTGAATAGCTTGAGAAGAATTGGAATTAGTTCTTTTTAAATATCTTATAGAAAATGACAGTGAGAGGCCTCCGCTGTGGCACAGCAGGTAAAGCCACAACCTACGGTGCTGGTATCTCATATGGGTGCTGTTTTGAGTCCCAGCTGCTCCACTTCTGATACAGCTCCCTGCCAATGTGCCTGGGAAATCAATGGCCCAAGTTCTTGGGCTGCTGCATCCATGTGGGAGACTCAGAAGTTCCAGGCTCTGGCTATTTTGGCCATTTGGGGAGTGAACCAGTTGATGGATGACTTCTCTCTCTCTCCTCTCTCTCCCTCTCCCTCTGCCTCTGCCTCTGCCTTTGTCTCTTTTTAACTCTGTCTTTCAAACAAATAAATAAATCTTCAAAAAAGAAAAGCAGAACCCAGCAGTGAAGGCTTCTGGTCCTGAGATTTCTTTTGTTGAGAGCGTCTTCATTACCAATTCATTTTCCATCTTGGTTATTATTCTATTTAAATCTTCTATGTATTCAAAAAAAAAAAAAAAAAAAAAAAAGCCGGCGCCGTGGCTCAATAGGCTAATCCTCCACCTTGCGGCGCCGGCACACTGGGTTCTAGTCCCGGTTGGGGCGCCAGATTCTGTCCCGGTTGCCCCTCTTCCAGGCCAGCTCTCTGCTATGGCCAGGGAGTGCAGTGGAGGATGGCCCAGGTGCTTGGGCCCTGCACCCCATGGGAGACCAGGAAAAGCACCTGGATCCTGGCTCCTGCCATCGGATCAGCGCGGTGCGCCGGCTGCAGCGGCGGCCATTGGAGGGTGATCCAACGGCAAAGGAAGACCTTTCTCTCTCTGTCTCTCTCTCTCACTGTCCACTCTGCCTGTCAAAAAAAAAAAAAAAAATCTTCTATGTATTCATGACCCAATTTTGGTAGATTTTGTGTGTCTAGGAATCTATTAATTTCTTCTGAGTTTACCAATTTGTTGCCATACAGCTCTTTGTAGTAATTTCTGATAATCCTTTTTATTTCTGTGGTGTCTGTTACATTTCCTTTTTCATCTCTGATTTAATTGATTTGGGTCTTCTCCCCCCCCCCCCTTTTTTTTTTGGTTAGTTGGGCCAATGGTGTGTCAATTTTGTTTATTTTTTTAATAAAGCAGTTCATCATTTTACTGATCTTTTGTGAAGTTATTTTGGTTTCAATTTTCTTTATTTTCTAATTTTAATTATTTCTTTCCTCTTACTAATTTTGGTTTGGTTTGTTGTTGGTTTTCTAGGTCCATGAGATACATTGATAGCTCATTTATTTGGTACCTTTTCAATTGCTTGATGTAGGCACCAATTGCTATAAACTTCCCTTTTAACACTGATTTTGCTGTATCCCATAAATTTTGATATGATATACTGTGGTCTTCATGTGTTTCCAGAAATTTTTTTTTCTCTTTTGATTTCTTCTATGACCCACTGTTCATTCAGGGACTTGTTATTCAGTCTCTAGGTATTTGCATGTAATCCTGAGATTCTTGAGTTGTTAATTTCCAGCTTTATTACATGGTGTTCAGAGAAGGTGCATGGTAAGTGTGGGGAGCAACTCGGACTAGACTAAGTTACTGGAATTAAGACTTATTTTATGCATCTGCTCTCCCACAATATGGCGCTGGGAGAGGAGGAAACAGCTTCTACACAGCTGCCTCCAGTTCAACCAATAAACAGCAGGACCTGCTCCTGATTGGAGGAGAGCAGCGTACTCGGCGTGTGGGTAGCAGAGTTGGGATTGGTGGAAGAGGACTATAAAGGAGGAGAGAGACAACATGCACCAGGAACATCTATCTGAAGGAACACCTGAGCAGCCCCCAAGAGAGCCGACCGGCGGTGTGCCGCTCCCCCGCGGAAGTGGGGAAAGTGGCCAGGGGGAACCACCCTTCCACGGAGGTGGAAGGGACGGTAGCCAACCCGGGAAGAACCAGCAGCAAACCCGGGGAGGGCCGAGCAGACAAAAGAACAGCGCAGGGTCTTGTGTCGTTCCTCCACGAAGAGGGGGAGCGACATAATGGTGCCGTGACTTGGATAGGAAACCTAGGCAGGGTTTAGTGTTGTTCCTCCACGAAGAGGGGGAGTGACAGTAAGATTTTGAATTTTGCTGAGACTTGCTTTCTAGAGAAAGTTGCATGCACTGATGAGAAAAATGTGTATTCTGCAACTGGGAGGTGAAAAGTTCTGTATATTTCAGTTAGGTCCATTTGATGCATAGTGTCAATTAGCTTTATTGTTTCTTTGTTGATTTTCTGTCTAGAACAGTCTGTCTGAAGCAAATAATTTTCCCTATGATTCTCATGAACAGTATTTTATTTAAACTCTTGAACTTTGATGAACTCTCATTGTTTTGCATGAATTTTGGTTCCAAAGCTTAATTCTACCTTCTTTTATTTGCTATCATTATTGTTGTTTTATAGAGACAGCATTTTTGTCTTTTCTACTTTTATTCATTTCTTTTTTTTTCATTTCTTCTTCCTTATACATTCCCACTTTAATAATTCTTAATTTTCTTGAAGTATTTCTTTGCAACTTAGTTTAGGGGGTGCAAGAATCCTTAGTGATGCTCATTAAGGGTAAACCATGTTTTTCTTTTGTCCTTGTACTGAAGTTATAATTTAGCTTGCTATGCAGTTCCAGTATACTGCATTTCTTTTTTTTTTAACTTTTTAAAATTTTTTTTTATTTTTTGACAGGCAGAGTGGACAGTGAGAGAGAGAGACAGAGAGAAAGGTCTTCCTTTGCCGTTGGTTCACCCTCCAATGGCCGCCGCGGCCAGCGCACTGCGGCCGGCGCACCACGCTGATCCGAAGGCAGGATCCAGGTACTTATCCTGGTCTCCCATGGGGTGCAGGGCCCAAGCACTTGGGCCATCCTCCACTGCACTCCCTGGCCATAGCAGAGAGCTGGCCTGGAAGAGGGGCAACCAGGACACAATCCGGCGCCCCGACCGGGACTAGAACCCGGTGTGCCGGCGCCGCAAGGTGGAGGATTAGCCTAGTGAGCCGTGGCGCTGGCCTAGAATACTGCATTTCTATCATTTTCTGGCTTCTAGTGTTCCTGTAAAAATTACTCCATTGGGGTGTGTGCTTAGCATAGCAGTGAAGATGTCACTTGGGTTGCTGTACCCCATAGTGCTTGGGTTTGGGGTCTGAGCTCTGCTCCTGATTCCAGCTTCCTGCTAATGCACATCCTGGGAAGCGTTAGGTGATGGCTCAAGTACTTGGGTCTCTGCCACCATGTGGATTGAGTTCCTGGTTCCTGGCTTTTGGCTAACTCAGCCCTAGCTGTTACAAGCATTTAGGGGAATGAAGCAGAGGATGGAAGATCTTTATGTCTCTCTCTTTCCCTCTTTATTTCTTCTCTGTCAAATAAATAAATAATTTATACAAAAATTGTCAATATTATTTTTATGCTTTTGTATGTAGTAATATGTCTTCTCTCTTTCTGGTTGCTTTAAACAGCTCTCTTTTAGCTTTTCCTTGCAATGTTGGGGTTTCATTCTTTGTTTAGGGGTAGGTTTTTCTTTATCCTGCTTGAGGCTTACCTGCGGGCTTTTAATCCAGTTATAATTGCTGTGAAATATCTGAGATTTCATAGTGCTTAATCCATGATAAACTCTATGAATGTGAAATATTTCATATTTAGAATTAAGCATAGGATTAAGGAATACACTCTATTGGATGGTTTCCACCATGGAAAACACTACAGATTAAACTTTTGAGCTAACTGTGTAATGAGAGACAGACTCTGGAATTGAGGAGTGAAATGTATTGATGAAAAAAATATCTACTCTAAGGAACTGGTAGAAGGGAAGACAAAAAAGAGAAATATAACAAGTTGTGAGCTTTTGGTACAGATCAACATTTTTAGTATGCAATAAGCCATCTTGGTGGTTTTCCTTAGGCTATTCCTTGGGCCACATTATATTTAGATCATTTGTCTACAGTAGGTTTTCAGGAAAATTGATGTTGATTACTGGATTTCTTCTTCTTTGCTAAACAAACAATAATAAATCATGAAAGATGGAAATCTAAAAATAAGAAGTAAACACAATTTTTCTCATTCTTGTCCCTATGCATATACAATTTCACATAATTGTACTTAAAGTGCTTTCTGATTTTTCCGTCTTTATTTCTGTATATCTGCATTTCTCTTGTTATTCAATGTTGCCATCATTTTTGCATGGCTTCAACATATTTTGCCTTTGTGATATGGAATCTTTTACTTAACTTTGTCTCTGTTAGTGGTAGGCAATTATGATTTTAAGTTTTTGGTTTGTAAGAAACCTTACTAGCTGTCCATACACCATCCATGTTCCTCTTTTTCCCTTCTGACAAATGCCCAGGTTGTTCAGGCATCCCCCATTCTGTGTATCTTGGGGCAAGATGTGTCCATTCCAGTCTCAGAGTGGAGGCTGTTTGGATACAGCCATTCAGAACCCAGCATTCCTCTGGTGATTAATAGGCATAGAGGATGGCCTAGGGTGATGCAATCATACAGAAGAGGTTTGATCCCAGTGTATCACTTACTAACTGTACAGATTTGGGAATGATATTTAATTATTCTGTATCATTTTCCTTATCTATAAATTAAGAATAAAACAGCACCTGTATCAAGTGTCATTTGAAATGGAGGTGAGTGAATAGATCTAAAGCTCTAAATACATTTTTAAATGCTTAGCCCAATGATGGCACATAACAAATACTCAGTATTATCACATAATCTTAGAATTCTGTCAATTGTATGGTGTAATGTCATCAGGAAACAGCTTAAGAAAAGGTTCCACCTATAGTAAGCTCACTATGCTAGGTGAGTATGCATCTTTAGGTGGAAGAAGTTGGGACACGGAGCCACTAAACTTAAGACCTAGGACCATTATTTAGGCTATATGGCAAACGGACCCCAAGAGGTAATGTGAATTCATTTATCAGCAACCAGTTTTCACAGTTCAATACTCTTTCTTTTGAAAAATATAAGATGATGCCTTAGTATTCTTTGTCTATTCTTTATTCATTATTTATTAAGAAATTCCTTATTAAGTCTGTATTATGTGCCAGGGATTATATAGACTTCCAGGAAATTAGAGAACAACCTTTTTTTCTAAATATTATGGGTGCTGGATGTGATTGGGGGACAGGCATAATGTGAGGGATAGTTAAGATGAATCACTCTGGGGCCAGCACTGTGGAGCAGCAGGTTAATGCCCTGGCCTGCAGTGCCAGCTGCTTCACTTCTGATCCAGCCCTCTGCTATGGCCTGGGAAAGCTGTAGAAGATGGCCCAAGTCCTTGGGCCCCTGTACCTGTGTGGGAGACCCAGAAGAAGCTCCTGGCTCATGGCTTCAGATCGGCGCAGCTCCGGCCCATTGAGGCCAACTGGGGAGTCAACCATAGGATGGAAGACCTCTCTCTCTCTCTCTCTTTGCCTCTCCTCTCTCTGTGTAACACTGACTTTCAAATAAATAAATACATCTTTAAAAAATTAATCACTCTGATTTTTTATTCTAGAGAGACTGCTCTGCAGGGAGACTAGAGGACAGCAGGGAAAGCAGGTAGGAGTGTGGTGAGGAGTTAAGAGTGGCTTGTAAAGGAATGGTAGAATTGTAGAACTCAGAATGCAGTATCTTTGTTGAAATCTTAAATAAGGCACATGTGCGTAGTGAGTAAGGAATGGAAACATGCTCCCCTACTCCTGGTTCTTGTGCCTCCGTGCCAACCTTCTTTTATACATTAATGTGTGTGTACCATCAACCCCTTTCCCATGGCATATTTTTTTACTTTAACCTTTTATTTAAGGTATACAAACTTCATGCATTTCATAAAGACAAATTTAGGAACATAGTGATTCTTCCCACCTGCACTCCCACCCTTCTTCCTCCTCCCTCTCCTATTCCCATTCTTATTTTTTACTAAGATCTATTTTCAATTAACTTTATACACATAAGATCAACCCTATACTAAGTCAAGAGTTCAGCAACCAATATTAAAAAAATTTTTCCTTAACAGTCAAGACAAGTGCTGTTCAAAGTCATTGTATCTCAAAGTACCAATTATACTTTTATATATTACCTTTATAGTTGACTGCATTTATATAAAATAAATGAATATTTTTGCAATTTATTTGCAAATTTTTATCCTTATTGTATGTTGTTACCTCCTTTCCTGGTGCCAAATAAGACAGTGATTTGGAGCTCTTCAGAAACAAGCCATCTCATCAATACTTTCTGGAGTAAATAGTTTAGTCAATCAACAAGGAAGCAAGCAAGTATATGATATCAACATAGACAAACTTCCTAACTAATTAACTTCCTGTCTCTCTCTCTCTCTCTCTCTCTCTCTCTACCTACCTACCTCCCTACCCAATCAAGAGGGTACAATTTCCCAGAATTGGATAAGATGACTCTCATCCTCTTTTCCTCTTTTTTGACTTAAGGCAGCAAACCAGTAGAGGGCACTGATAACCCTGTTCATGCAAGAAGTCTGAAGGAAGGAAACTGACAAAGCAGAAGTTTGAGAGGGTTTACGCCAGGGATCACAGCACAGTATAACTACAGAAATGCAGGGCTTGCTGATTTTGTGTTCTTTTTGAAAGTTAAAGCTATTTATATTACTCATGTGTGGAACCAGTTCTATCTCCATTAGTGCATTTGGGTATAGACTTCCAAATACCATCCTAATATACACAAAAAATACTTTTGGTAGAATGAAAATAGTTATTTAATGTTTTCCTAATTAACTGTCCATTATTTTATTTGATTCAAAATGTGTCACTGAAATCTTGAGGTTAGATGGAAGTTGGATAGAAAATTGAAGTAGAGTTAGTCAATAAAGAGATTGTATTTTCACTTGATTTATCTTTCAAAGTGTGTGTGTATGTCTGTGTGTGTGTATATATATATATGCAAAGTTTTCAAAAGTATTCAAAATAGTTACACTTATACCTGTCATGAATATGTACAATGTCTGAATAACAAATGAACTTAGACATTAGTATTTTTTCTTGTTGAAAACTCAAATTGATGAAGGTTAGGAATTTAGATTCTAAAAATATAATTAAGAAATTAAGGAAAAACTGCAGAACTAATGTATTTATTTGTTGCTGGGGGAGATTTGGCCTTTGGGACAGGCTAGAGACACCAGTCCTTATGCAGTCCAACAGTGGCATCACATGAGGGACTCCCAAAACAACACTTTATATTGCATCCTGTATGACGGTATCTTCAAAAAGTTCACAGAAAGTAGAAAACTATGCACAGATATTATTTTTTTTACACTAAAGTAAGTATATTTTAGTTCCATTTTCCATGGACTTTTTGAAGTTCTCTCATATAGTAAGGAATGCACTTGGTAGAATCCTAGTGTACTTTTCAGGTGTGCAAACTATCACGATTTTAAGTATTTTTGCTACTGTATGCTTGTTGGAAGTCTACTTTCAAATGCTGAGCACTGTCTGACATGTCGGATATCCTTCCACAGCCAGGAAATACTATATTTTACCTATGAAGGGCTACCTTCATCAGCCAATAGAGACCATTAACTTCAGCGTCTCCATCAAGGTGTCACAACCGTTCAAAACAAAACAAAGTTATTTTCAAAGAAATACAGAAGAGTTCATTTGCAAGCTGTTTTACACTTTTGGACGTGGAGGAGTCTATGGAAACAGTTAGCTTCAGATCACAGAAAGCTGCAAGCTCCTTCAGTACCACTAGCTTTGAAGAATGCGATGTAGATGCCGTCATTCATGACGGCAGAACAACCACAGGCCCAGTGACGCTCAAGCGGTGGTATTAGTTTTCCATTCTTTGATGATTTAATGAGCAAAACTGCAACAACCTACACATTTTTCTTGGCTTACTTCCTTTATAGTAAAACTGTAATGGGATATGGCAGTTCATGGCTTTCTGCCTCTGGATGGCAGTAACTCCTGCTTAAATGTTCCTAACCCTTAACTGTAATATCCTAAAGTAAGGATTTCCCGTCCTTTGTTAGTTTTCTGTCCAAAGAAAACACTAATTTTACTTAGTCTGAAATATATACATATGTAAATATATATTTAAACATATCCATGGATGTGTGTATGTATATATTTGAAAACTAACTACAAGCAAGGAGTCTGTTTAATGTTAAAAGTTGATAGCATAAATCCGAGACCAAAAGGAAAATGAGGACGCAAAGAGGTAACCTAAAAAAAAATTGGCATTTGGGTATTTCCATATGTTTATATGTGATTCATTTTCCTTCTTACATAAATTAACAAATGCCACTGAGCCAACCATATTTCTTACCTCGAGACAAGGCATTGCAAAGGGTCTAGGAAAATATCCAGGCTTTGGGAATAGGCATGTCTACCACTAAAATTATGTGCTCTGATTAATACAGTCCATCTGGATTTTCTGACTGTGACATTTCATAGACACAAAGAATTAAAGAGCTTAAACATTAAATAAAATACAATGCACACATGTTAAATGTAGTTCACTAACCTCTCTCTGCAGTGGCTACTGCAATACCATAAACTGACATCTGGATCTGGCTGAGGGCTGTAACTTACTGACTCTAATATTTTCTGATCCTCCTCTTACTTGTCCTTTTAAACCTGTTATTCCTCTCCTTTAAGTCCCTGGTTCCCTACCTCCAATCCAGACATGATTGTAATGCCTACTCTTGAAGACCGGGGGCTTGGAAGCTCTACTGAGACATCCTTTCCAAGACCTTGGCCTTCACCGTGAGGAAGCACAGCTGTCTCAGGTTCTTCTGCCACCTATTTGGTTTCATGGGTTGTATAGCCTCCTAACAAACATACCCAGCTTCCTTGTTGGGGAAGGAGCATGGATCCATAAGTGAGAATTTATTAGAAAAGCATTCTACATTGTGAAATTCTTTAAAAAAAACCTAACCTACCTCTGAGAATTTAAGGATTTTTGAAACTGATACATAAAGACCAAACTCTACTGCATAAGCTGCATTCCTGGGCATGTCAACTTCTGGTGTCTAATTGAAGTGACACCAGCTTCTGATGGTTTCATAATAACTACCTTCAAATTACTGTTGATTTTGCAGACTTTTCCAAGTACTCATGCATGTCTTTTTATTACTCTGAAAAATGGATGCAATTCTCATGGCTTCTGGATGATAAATTTTTCAAATAAATGTTATTACAATGATGATATTTTTAGCACCAAATAATGTGGCTTCTATAATTATGAGGATGAAAGTTGGGTTTCCTGTGGGCAAGAGTAGACTGTCTTCACTCAAGGTGAAGATGGACAGAGAAATCATTGGAACACAAAAGGGTTACAACCATAGTGATATAATACCTTGAGAGAAAAGTCAAGTAGAGAAGTCATGAGTCAGTAACTCCACCAGCATTAGATACAAATATGGAATCTGGAATATAAAACTTGGACTCTTGGGCCACAATGATAGGAAAGAGTTTGAGTCCAGAACATTTGAAGGCCAAACCAGAGGTCTTGAGGGTGACTCCCCAAAGTACCTTCCTTTTACGCTCTTTTCAGCTGGCAGATGTAAGATCTCTGTGCATCTGAGCTAATGCCACCCCCTGTTCCTACATAGAATGATTCCTCTCACTGACCAAAATAAAGGAGTAGTTATTGTGTTTGGTACATCTGGCTCGGGTGACTTCTCCATGTGTGGTGGTAGCCTTATCCCCAACTCATCAATAAGTGACAAAGTTGACAGTGAAGGGAATGCCATGGCCAGACTCTAACGATCTGAAGATCTGTGTCTGAGTTAGGTCAATGTCCTTAGTGATCTTCCCCCTGCTCATTTCTGAGACTACAGGATGCCTTATAAAAGTGCTTGAAAAGTGCTTTTTTTCAGTTAGTAGGATTCATCTAAATTCCACTTCTGTCCTTGCTCTCTGGGTTCTCTCTTGATCGGTTTCTATGGTCTTCATTCTTTTGCTTCATATCTTGTTCTTCATTCAACAAGTATTTATGAAGCACTGGTATAAAGAAGAAATACAGATCCTTCCGTCCTGGCGTTTATGGTTTAGAGGAGATTGGACAAAAAGAAATTACACAGCAGAGGGATGAGGGCAAGATGGGAGTGCAAAAGGTGGCAAGGAAATTGCTCCTTGAACATCCACATAGATTTTAGGGTACATCAGGGAGGCTTTATTGAAGAAGGTGATGTCTAAGCTGGTGTCTGTTGTCTGTGAGCAAAGTGTCAACGTGGAAACCAGCCAAGGGAAGGGAGAATAGATAACATTGGTGGAGAAAACAGCATATCCATAGACCCAGAATTGAGAGACAGGTACAGTCGATTATACTTTTTGAAACAGATGCCAAGATAGAATTAGAAGTACAAGGGATTTATGGGGGTGGTGCTTGTGGAGGGTACAGGGGAGAGGAGGCAGGAGTGGGAGGAGGGAGTCTCAGGGTTTCACACAAGCTGAGTCTTGTGATGGGAGATGGAAACAAAGAAACATGGTGTAGGAAGAGCCTCAAACAGTGTAGTTCTGGGAAGCTCCGGAGTGAAATTACATGTTGGAAGAGTCCCACAGGAGGGACAAAATGATCAGGCTTCAGTAATCCCACCACATCCCATTGGATCATTCATTGTCTGGCAGCAGTACACGAAGACGGTGCCCTAGAGTGGAGCCTAGGTTACAGTGGTAGGTTTGTGAACTGCAGACTTGAGTAATAAACCTATGGCTGCCTCAATACCCCTCTCCACTAGATAGTTCCGTGACTATCTCTATGTTCAGGGAGAAGCTCCTCTTGTTAGAGGCCTCTTCTCTTGAGGGGAAACCTAGGCAGAGGAGGCTAGCATGAAAAAGGAAACACAGGCCCTATTGCTGTAGTTGGTCTTCGGCTAAGACTAAGGTTCATCATCTTCCTTGTTTACCATCCATTCAAACTTCTCCCCACCTTCAGCCATCAGATCTTGGTGGTTTAACTGATAGTGAATCCAAGCCCTCATTACTAAGTGGTCTGACCTCCAGGGAGTAGTATCTTTCTGACACCAGGGCTGTTACACATTCACAGTTCTAACTGGTTAAAGCAGTGGATCATCCTAAGTGAATTGTCCAGGTTCCAACTGTGTTCCTCACCTTAACTAGTGAGTGATTATATGATTAGCTGGTGATAATCAAAATCAAATGCCCTGCCGTCTTGGTAATTCCTCTTCTTGCCCATTGGTCCTGGCTACAATAAGTCCAAAGCACCCAGGGGGCAGCCACCTTTTGTAGTTCTGTGGAATCTATAATGGATTCAATGGCAAGAGTATGCTCCTTTGAATACTGGGACCTCTAGCCTGCAGTTATGAGTATGAGAATCCCAAAATTCATCAGTGGGTCCTTAAGAGTGAAGTTAAATTCACTCCTTGATTTCCTGACTCATGTATTCTTGCAGTTGGAAACACCACCATATTGATGCTCTTTAATCAAGTGCATATACTGTATCCTGGTTATGTAATTTCTACAAAGCATTGCTTCTAAGCTGGTACTTTGGTCACTCTTCAACAAAACATTCCAGTACTATA
This sequence comes from Oryctolagus cuniculus, assembly GCF_964237555.1. NCBI lineage: Eukaryota > Metazoa > Chordata > Mammalia > Lagomorpha > Leporidae > Oryctolagus > Oryctolagus cuniculus. Next base: position 15,788,386 of record NC_091444.1, on the reverse strand, counting down.
TAAGGCAGACAACTTTCAGTTGGTGGAGCACATAGTTAGACCAGTGGACCCTATGTTCCTGAGTCTACTTATATATTTCCTTCACAGTGCAGTGAGTTCTTCACCAGAGACTGTGATTTGTGGGATTCCATGGCAGAGAGTCAGAGACTCTGTAAACACCCGCACCATGGTGCTACTGAAACTTTGTGAGCAGTAAAGGACGTACTGGGCTTTGGTCAGAGTTGTCCTCTGTATCTGCGTTTCTTCCACCTTCTGGGAATGCTTCCTCTGCCTCTTTGCATGCCCCATGCCCTGGGCTCTGCTGTCGCAGGCCTCAGCATCTCGGCTCCAGCTCCGGAAGCTGCTGCAGTTCATGCTCCAGCCTTTTGGCTGGCCCTTTAGGCTGCTCAGCACGTGTGTGGGGTCAGTGTGGTGGCCGGACTCCTGTGGCCTCAAGGGCAGGGGATCACGGCTGCAGGTACAGCGTGCTCCATGCCTAAGGAGACAAAGCCTTTGTGGACCTCTTACCAATGAGATCAAGAACAAAATCCAGAAGCGCAAATGCCACCCCAAGATGTCTAGAGGCCGGGAGCTGGAAGCGAGCTCATCTCGTGAAGAAAGCGTCTGGGAGAAAGATGACTCTCACTCTCAGCATTAACGTTCTGCTAACTTTGATGGTGAGGAGGCGCCCTCACAAGGACAGAAGGCTGAGGAACAGAAGCCTGTATTAACATCAACTCCAAAGTTCCAAAGAATGATGGCAAGAAGGCCCCTGTGCTGGACTGCCACAACCTGGAGGATGAGATTGGACAAGAGGAGGCTGAGAGGGACATTTCCTGTCAGGGAAGTTAGCTTTCAGGTTGCTGGCGGGTCCGAGTGGAAGGACACCCATTGTACACTCAACACAGATTCCTTGGACTGGGCCTTAGGTCATTTTTTTTAGCTTTGTCCACAATGTCGTAACTGTAACACTATTCCTATTCCATGCCTGCTGCACACACCAAAGGTTATTCTCCAGTGATGCTTCTTTTCTCTAATGATTCTGACCTGTGAACCAGATGTGTGTGTGTGTGTGTGTGTGTGCATTTAATTAGGTAGTTGAAATGTCTAGCTTACATATATCCAGAAAAGTGAAGCTATTTTTTTTGTGTGTGTGTGTGTGTATCTCACTTCATGTACAGGGAAATAGTACAAGGTAAATACAATATTCCATCTCTATTCTAATTTTAAATGAGCACTATCTACCGTCCCACTTTGCTATTGTATATGCACCCCATATACACATACACACAATATATAAAATTTATGTGGTGCTATTTGGATGATATATGAACATACTCCATTTTCCTCATTTCCCTAACATCCTATAATTCTCTGATTTGATTAGTCCTATGTGCTATGATAGATGTTTTTATCAGGTTGGAAAAACTTCCTTCTGGTCCTACTTTGCTGAAAGTTTTTTTTTTTTTATTTGAAAGGCAGATTTACAGAGAGAGAGAGATCTTCCCATCCATCCACTGACTCACTTTCCAAATGGCTGCAATGGCTGGAGCCAAGCCAATCTGTAGCCAGGAGCCAGGATCTCCATCCTAGTCTCCCATGTGGGTGGCAGGGTCCCATGTACTTGGGCCATCTTCTGTTGCTTTTCCTAGGTCATTAACAAGGAGCTGGATTACAAGTGGAGCAGCCAGGACTCAAATTGGTGCCCATACAGGATGCCAGCATTGCAGGTAGTGGCTTTATCTGTTAATCCACAGCATCGGCCCCAAGTTTTCCATTTTTTAAATCAAGAATGCTATGTTGGGTCTTGCCAAATACTGCTCTTATGCTATGTCATTTGTTGATTTTCATACATTAAACTAACCTTGAATTCCTTGAGTAAATCTTACTTGATCATTACTGATTTTCCTTTTTACATGTTAGTGGATTCAATTTCCTAAAATTTTGTCAAGGATTTTTTTCATGCATTTTCATTAGGGAAATTGGTTTTATGTCTCATTTTTAATAATCATTTTGCTGGCTTTGAAACTAGCATAAGGCTGTGTTCTTGGAATGAATTCAGAAGTATTCCTTACTTTCAGTTTTTTGGAAGAGTTTAGTAGAATTGGTATTGTTTCTTTTTTGAAGTTGTCATAGATTTCATTGATGAGGCTATTCAGGTCTGGGGTTTTCCTTATTAGAAAGTTTTTAAACTTCAAATTGAATTACTTTACCAGATATGGTGCTTTTCAGGCTAAATAGTTCTCCCTGAACTTTGGTAGTTTGTGTCTTTCAAGGCCTTTGTCCATTTTATGTTGGTTGCCAAATTTATTGTCATAAAGTTGTTCCTAATTTCCGTTAACATTTTAATGTCTGTAGAATATGTGTTTCTTTTCATTCTGGTGCTGGGCACCAGATGCAGGTTTCCTCAGGAGACTGGGAGCTCAGACAAGGTCACTCTGTGATGGCTCTCTCAAGAAGCAGCAGCATTCACAGTCCAGACTTCAGAGCAGGCACAGCCGGGCTGGGGACTACAAATGTTTCTACGTTGCACTGCAGGCAGAGGCTGGCGATAAGGCAGCAGAGTTAGGACATGCAGAGCTCCATGTCAAGGAGGGCCCATGCGTGCAAAGCTAAAGAGTTTAAAATAATTATGATCAGTTTTTCATTGAATGATTTCACCTTTTTTTTGTTTTACTTCCATATTCTCATTTATCTTTGAGATTGTCAAGAATTAGTACTGAAAGTTTATACATTAGGAACTGGGCTCAAAGAGTATAAGTAAAACTCCCAAGATCACCTATTGAATACATGAAAGATGCAGGACTTGAACTTGTTTTTGCTTTTAAATACCATTTTACATCTATAAGACATTAGCTGGCTAAGAGCATGAAGGTTCCATGGTCAGATTTTCATTTTAAACAGGTCATTCTATGGGGGGAAATATGGGAATAAATCCATATTAGAGATAGGAAGACTGGACAAGAGACTGTTAAAAAGTTTAGGCAAGAGATGATAAACATCCCGCCAATGGCATGGAAAATGGGAACAGAGTTGAGCAAATTTATGAAGAAAAATATTGAGACACTGGGAGTGAGTCAAAGCAGAAGTTTCATAAAACAGAAAACCATGAATAACTCAGATTTCTGTTTTTGGGAGCATTGTGAATGGTATTACCACCAACGGCAGCTATATTTTTGGGTCTAATAATTTGTGTGTTTATATGTATTACCTCCATTAGAATGTAGTCAGAGACTTTATTATTGCTGTATTCCAGCAGTTAACCCAGGGCCTGGTTTGATTTGTATGTGAATCAGGATGGATTTTTACCAGTCATCTAATCAGCACTATTGTGCCGTGAGATTATTAGTTGAGTCACTGTAAGAATATTCCAGCATGTTCACCACGAGCATGAGAGTAGCATGAGAAGTATCACTGTGTTTCTAAATCTGTATACATGAAATGCATGAAATTTGTATACCTTACATAGAATTAACAAAAATCCAAAATTAATAGATAATTTTGGTGCAAAAAATTTTTGAGATACATGCATAGATTTTTCATAGTATGTCTTTTCCATGAACTTTCTAAAGATTCTTCATCTTTTCAAGGATAATGAGCTTATCAAAGAATATAAAAACTTATTTTCATTTTGCAGAAGAATAATTTATCTTTATTGTAGATTTATATATTTATCTTTTTTCCTTATATGACCACTTTAAACTCATTGAAATAGTCCATTTCTAGAAAGAAATTTGACTTACAAAATAAAAAAAAATGAATGAAATTTGTCTGATGAGAGACTTTTCACTTAGAAACTATCCAGGCAGTGGGTAAAATTTATTTAGGAGCAAAATTATCACACGTTTTTACATGCCAGGGTCTTGAATAGTGGACCTTTCAGGATCTCTTCCTGTCAGTTGCCTTCTAAATAAACAACCTTTAAAATAAGTTCTTTAAAATTTCAGTAACTAAGCCCTCAAGCTCCATCTCTCGTATCATAAATTCTGTTGTTTACAGAGGTGTCAGTATATTTTTATTAGTCAGACACCTAACATTATAAAGTAACTTAACTAGTAGAGATAGTTCCTGACATGATTTTTTTTTTTTTTGAAGAGTGTGAAAGTGATATGCACTCAGAGGGAGTCGTATTTTTAAGTCCAGATCTCTTCCTGGGCTTGTGATAAGCATGACGATGATCTCTCAGCATGCTCTCAGCACAGCTCGCTGTGAGCCACGTGATCACCAGGTCGAACAACGGATGCTCTGTAGTGCGCTGTGTTGCTAAGCTGTGATATTCAGGATGGTAGCTGATTAGATGCATTTTACATCGGATGCGTATAATTCAATTATAAGCTGAAGTACATCTATACAGGCAACAGATACCTGCCATTGTAAACAGAAGAATTAAAAGACGATCAGGAAACACTGTCCACTCTTTTTATCCAAATAGCCTCATGAAAAGAGCCTGAGTTTGAGTCAGATCCAGTTTCAATGCAACTTTAGTGGTATGGCCTAAACGTTTGTGTCCCTATGAATTCCTATGTTGAAATCTAATCACCAATGTGAAGGTATTAGGAGGAGTGATTTGGGGGAGGTGATTACATCATGTGGGCAAATCCCTCATGAACGAGAGTAGGACCTTAACATAGACTGAATTTACCAAAACTTCATCTTCAACATTCTAGCCTCCAGAACTGTGAGAAATGAGTTTCTGTTGCTTAGAATCCACCCAGTCTTTTTGTGTTTTATTATAGCAGCCTGAAAAAGTAAGATATTTGGCCATTTGCTATTTGGGTAACATAGTCAGTCTCCTAACTTCTCTGAGTCTCAGTTCCTTGTTTATAAAATACAGATACTAACACCTTGCAAAATTTTTCACCAGGATTATGGACAATGTGATAATGTACCTGGCCTCTAACAGTTACTCAGTAATGGGGATTGTTACTTTCATTGTTGTCATTATTAATTACTACTCAAAATGCAAGTTCAGGTTATAGGCTTTACGACCTGATGACATCAGCTCCTTCCATTTATTTCTTAGCCAGGGCCTGCTGAGGGATATGAATTACAGTTGAACTCCAGTGTAGGGAAAGTTGCAAGGGTAGGTCCAGAGGGTAGTGGGAACATACCTATGCCACCCTTCAGACCATCTAAAGGGCAACCTTTGACTGAATCAGGAGTTTTCTTGAAGAACTGTGAGATAAACCCACAAGTAAAAATGCCTTTTGTGTCTTCTCTTGCTGCACTTTGATGGGAGATTTGCCGTTGGGAGATTGCCTGCATTGATGCTTTCTTCCATTAGCACCGATAGGTGAGAGTTGATGGCAATTAGCTATAATTAGTCACTGATCTTTTTGGACAAGCAGAAAATCTGGCTTTTCTTCCAGACATTAAAAGAGCAATCAGAAAGGGTAGACCTTTTGCAGTGAGTAATCTTGGAGCCCAGTATGGTGAATCCTTCAAAAGCGGTACTTTCACCATGGCTAGTTCTGTATATATTTTTTAGAATACTTATTAAGATGCAGCATTGCCTGTTGGGGGAAACAGAAAGAACACAGCACGAAGGAGTTTTTTACCAATGCTGTATAGCACAGTATGCAAAACACTGAGGCTAATTGAATTGAATGGCTTTGAACCCTTAGAAGTCACAAAGTGACAAGGTTTGCTTGACAGCTAGTGAGCGATTATTTCCCGTCCCACTGATTAATTTGGTCAATTAGTGGCAAATAGGAATGTCAGAAGTGGAAAGGGTAATGAGAGTCATTATAAATATAAGAGTAAAATTGAGGGCAGCCTTGTCACAATAGGGTCTGCCCTGCCTGGTTCAAGCACTGATGGGACCAGGAGTTTATTCCCCTTTCTGTTCCCCCTCCTCGGAGACTTAATCTCTCAGTTCATCCAGCACATCTCCGTAATCAAAAATGGGCCTCTGGTGGCATTTTCTGATAGACTTATAGAAAACAAGTGTTTTGAGTGGCACTTGAAATATTCACTTGCTCTTTGGCTCTTTAAGTGTGTTCTCAAATTAAAGTCTGCAGGTGCATTGTAGAACAGGTGAGTAGCCCCAGGTCTGAGTACCCCACATGCACAGCACCGCTGTGCCTCCTCAGTTGGGTGAGTGATAGCTTCAAGCATCCACGCTAGCTGATGTATTAGTTTCCCTAGGCTGCTGTAGAAAATGACCCTACAGTTGGTGGCTTCAGACCGCCCAGGCTTAGTCTCTGACAGTTCTGGAGGACAGAACTCTAAATCAAAGTGCTAGTACAGAGGGTTCTTCCGGAGGTCCTGGGAAATCATTGGTTCCAGGCTCCGAGTGTCTGGTGGTTGCCTGCAGTCCTCAGCTCACAGATGCATCACCTCAGTCTCTGGCTCCATGTCCACACGGTGTTCTCCCTCTGTGTCGTCTCCCTTTCTCTTCTTCTATAAAGACGACTGTCATTGGATTTAATGCACATCTTAATCCAATATGATCTTGATATCCTTAACTTAATTACAGCCATAAAAAGAATGAAATTCTACTATTTGCATCAAAATGGAGGATATCAGGTTGAGTGAAATAAGCCATAGGAGATAAATACTGCATGATCTCCCTTAATGTGGGAGCTAAAACTAATATATATATAAACAAACATAAAAAAGAAATGCCTATGTGTATCAGTATTGTTGCAAATATAGTTTGTCAAATGTTTTATACCTTGTGAAACCATTATCTAAGAATGTTATACTACTATAGTTTTAATTGGCTGTGATTACTTTAAAATTTACTGTGTTTGGGTAAAATCTCATCTTTCCATTTGAGTATTGTTTATAGTCTTTGACTATATTCTCACTAAACTAGGATTTTTTTATTTATTTATTTATTTATTTATTTATTTTTTTTTGACAGGCAGAGTGGACAGTGAGAGAGAGAGACAGAGAGAAAGGTCTTCCTTTGCCGTTGGTTCACCCTCCAATGGCCGCCGCGGCCAGCGCGCTGCGGCCAGCGCACCGCGCTGATCCGATGGCAGGAGCCAGGAGCCAGGTGCTTTTCCTGGTCTCCCATGGGGTGCAGGGCCCAAGCACCTGGGCCATCCTCCACTGCACTCCCTGGCCACAGCAGAGGGCTGGCCTGGAAGAGGGGCAACCGGGACAGAATCCGGCGCCCCGACCGGGACTAGAACCCGGTGTGCCGGCGCCGCTAGGCAGAGGATTAGCCTATTGAGCCGCGGCGCCGGCACTAAACTAGGATTTTTAAAATAATATTTACTTGAAAGAGTTAGAGAGAGGGAGAGAAGGAGAGAGGGAGAGAGATCTTCCAATCAGCTGTTTCACTCTCCAAATGGCTGAAATGGCCAAAGCTCGGCTGATCTGAAGCCAGGAGCCAGGAGCTTTTCTGGGTCTCCCACTTGGGGGCAGGGTCCCAATGATTTGGGCCATCTTCCTCTGTTTTCCCAGGCTTTTAGCAGGGAGCTGGGTCAGAAGAGGAGTAGCAGGGACACAAACCGGTGCCCATATGGGATGCTGGTGCTGCAGGTGGCGATTTTACCTGCTATGTCATAGTGCCAGTCCCCAAGGATCTTTTTGTTTTTTATCTGTTGGGTTCTTTATTTGGTGGAGAATTAAGCCATTGATTATAATGTAAGTTAAAAATGTGTTGTCTGAAATACTAAAAGGAAGGAAGGAAGAAGAAAGGAATATTCTTAGAATTGTATCCATGAATTATATTGAATCTGTCAAAAACTGAAAAGCAAAAATATGTTGGGGCTGGAATTGTGGTGTAGCGAGTAAAGCCACCATCTGTTATGTCAGAATCCCTTATGGATTCTGGTTCAAGTCCTAGATGCTCCACTTCAGATCCAGTCCCCTACTAATATGTCTGGGAAAGCAGTGGAGGATGTCTCAAATGCTTGGGCCCCTGCATTCATGTGGGATACCTGGATGAAGCTCCTAGTTCCTGGCTTTGGTTTGCTCAGTCCTGGCCATTGTGACCATTTAGGGAGTGAACCAGTGGATGGACACACACTTTCTCTCTTGTCTCTCTCTCTTCTCTCTTACTGTGCCTTTCAAATACATAAAATAAATCTCAAAAAGAAAAACTATTTTCCAATTCAATCCCATCGAGGTGGCATGTACCAATGCCATCTCACTGTTCCAGGTGATCAATTTCAGTTCACAGCTGGTCATGGTGGAGGGAATGGGAGTCAAAGGGAGCACATAGACAAGTCTAGTACCTGCTAACGCTAACCGATGGAGTAAATAAAGGGGAGAGTGATCCAACATGGGAAGTGAGATACTCAGCAGACTCATAGAATGGAAGATGTCCTAAATAGCACTCTGGCCTCAGAATCAGCCCTAAAGGCATTCGGATCTGGCTGAAAAGCCCATGAGAGTATTTCAGGCATGGAAAGCCAAGACACTCTGGCAAAAGATCTCTGTGAGTGAGATCCCAGTGGAAAGAACAGGTCATCAAAGAAGGAGGTACCTTTCTCTGAAGGGAGGAGAGAACCTCCACTTTGACTATGACCTTGTCTAAACAAGATAAGAGTCAGAGAACTCAGAGGGCTTCCATAGCCTTGGAAACTCATGACTGGAGCATAGGGAGATTACTGATGCCATAGACAGGAGTGTCAATTGGTAAAGTCAACAACAGGAGTCACTGTGCACTTACTCCTCACGTAGGATCTCTATCCTTAATGTGCTGTACATTGAGATTTAATGCTATAACGAGTACTCAAACAGTATATTTCACTTTGTGTTTCTATGGGGGTGCAAACTGTTGAAATCCTTACTTAATGCATACTAAACTGATCCTCTGTAAAAAAAAAAAAAGAAATTATCAATTCCCAACTTGACTCTCACTGGGATTAAACATGACAATAGGTCTGCTCTGATTTCATCCTCATTTAAAAAAAAATCATCTATTATTTTTCACTTTATGTTTCTGTGTGGGAGCAAACTGTTGAAATCCATACTTAATGTATACTAAGCTGATCTTCTGTATATTAAGATAATCGAAAATGAATCTTGATGTGAATGGAAGGGGAGAGGGAGTGGGAAAGGGAAGGGTTGTGGGTGGGAGGGACGGTATGGGGGGGAAGCCATTGTAATCCATAAGTCGTACTTTGGAAATTTATATTCATTAAATAAAAGTTTAAAAAAACCATAACAATAGATACCACAGAAATAAAAAAAATAATTTATTGGTGTCCAGATATTCCAAGAGATGTTTCAAAGTTAGTATATTCCAGGAGTTCCTGTACTCTTCTGAATACATTTACTGCTGTCACTGGTAATGGAGACCCATGGTGAGCCATGATGGAGTCTGTATCCGTAATGCCTCACACAGCGACTCAGAAATCTAAACGGCTAGATGAATAGATAAATGAGAAATGAAGAAAAAGACTGAAGGTTGCTAAAGAAAAGTTTTATCAAGTCCAATACATTCTTTGGCTATAGATTTCCAGGTCAACTTTCTTATGATTCTTTTTACTCATATAAATTACTGAAACACTGAAAGATAGAACTAAGCTGATATGCTGTAACAAACTACATATTAGAAACATAACTAAAGGAGAATCAAAGAACCAAGGATTGGCTTCTCTTCAGAAGTGATGCCAACTATTTTACCTTCAGACCATCAAAGAATCAATCTCTGTCTGAACAGACGTTCCTTCCAAAAAAGCATTGCTGTAATAAAAAGTATCGGCTGGGTCCTTCAGTGATTCCTGGGGTGACTTGTCAATGTGACACACGACATACATTACATCAGGGCACCGTATTGTCAGCCTCTGATGTGTCTGCCCTGTCCTTGTGTGATGTGCCAGGCAAGAATGTTTCCCAGCCCCTAGAAGGGTGTACTGAGGTGGTGTGTGCTGGACTTGGTGATAAATGCAAGGGCACTGAAGACACATACCTCAGGTTGACACATAATACCTAATTCAGAGCTGCATTATCATTAAAATAAAAGGGAAAGAGACGCTGAATAGCAAAGGGAGAGATAATTCACAGCATAGGTGGTGTATTGGGCTTTCATATGTCCTGCTGTGTGTGGCAAGGCCAGCTTTGAATGCAACATCCTTCACTGTAAAATCCATCGACTTTGACATTGCACCTTGATGAATGCATGGCCAGTGCTCGTCACTGCACTGTTTCTCCCCCATTTATTTGGTTGAAACAAATAGCAAGTTTTCAATTTTTATGTTCTACATTTTATTAAGTGTACCTCTGCTGATGCCCATTTGCAGGGCAAATTAACCAAAATGAACAGGAAAGGAATAACTCTGCCTGTCTCTCATTGCCCTCATCATGTTGGCTAATAGGGTATCCAAGTATGATTTGGCTCATGCATCACTCTGAGTCCTTCTGCTACCTAAAGTATGGGACACGATCAAAGGAGCCAAAGTTGGTTCTCATGTTAGGTACGGTGTGCTTATTAAAAGCACACATTCTTAGTGAATAAAAATTATTTTGCATGCTTGTCACTCCCCCTCTTCGTGGAGGAACGACACAGGACCCTGCCTAGGCTTCATATCCGAGTCACGGCACCATTATGTCGCTCCCCGTCTTCGTGGAGGAGCGACACTGGACCCTGCGCTGTTCTTTTGTCTGCTCGGCCCTCCCCGGGTTTGCTGCTGGTTCTTCCCGGGTTGGCTACTGTCCCTTCCACCTCCGTGGAAGGGCGGTTCCCCCTGGCCTCTTTCCCCACTTCCGCAGGGGAGCGGCACATCGCCAGCCGGCTCTCTCGGGGGCTGCACAGGTGTTCCTTCAGATGTTCCCCTTAGATGTTCCTCGTGCGTGTTGTCTCTCTCCTCCTTTATAGTTCTCTTCCGCCAATCCCAACTCTGCTACCCACACGCCAAGTACGCTGCTCTCCTCCAATCAGGAGCAGGTCCTGCTGTTTATTGGTTGAACTGGAGGCAGCTGTGTAGAAGCTGTTTCCCTTCTCAGCGCCATATTGTGGGAAAGCAGAGGCATAGAATAAGTCTTAATTCGAGTAACTTAGTCTAGTCCGAGTTGCTCCCAGTTGCTCCCCACACATGCTAAAATATAGTGTCTAAAAGCAAGATGAATTATGTAAAAGCATGTATACTATCAAGAGATTAATGCCCTTGGGCAGATTACTTATCCCGACGTTACCTCCATTTCCTCATCTATAAAATGACAAATTGGATAACATCATAAGAGCAAATCCCTGTAAACCATTTTGTTCTTCTCCTGCCTCCATTATAAGTGATTGTCATATAATTCATTAAGTACAGCAATCTATACTTAACAGAGTAGAATCTGTTATCAATTCTCTTTTAAAGATTAAGAAAGAGAGGCAGTTGGAAGAGACAAGGAACTTACCCAGTGGATGACAGAACTGACGTTCGTACTGGGGCAATTTGGCCTTAGGATCCACATTCTTAATAACTAACCTCCACTTCTTTCAGCACGTTAGTGTTAGTGACTAGGCACTGGAAGTGTTATCTAGAAACTAGCATATAATTTTGTATAAAATTTGCTTTCTTGCCCAGAATCAGTGGGAGGTGTTCATTCATGCAACAAGCCACTATAAAAACCTTTCATGAAACACTTTCTTGAAGCTATGATGAATCATTGAAGCTGAGAGGACAAAAATAGGACAGTGGGACTGAACATTCCCATCTTTAGTTCACCTTTGGAAGAATTCCCACGTCTTAATGATTTCACACTGATTCAATCACGGCAGGTTAAATAGTTTCCAGAGATACTGATCTTAGAGATTGGGAGGAAAGCATAGAAAACCCATACGTGTCCAGCACAGTGCTACCTCCCATAGAGTGAATGTAGAAGGAGCTGAAAGCATCCATTTGACCAGGTCATAAAGAACTTGCCCAGTTCTGGCATACAGAAGGCTCTATCCTCACCTACTCAAGATACAAACTGGGTGATGGATGAGAATGTGGCCACTATGAAAACTTTAGAGCACACTGACCCATGTTCATGATATTTGGATTCAAAGGGCAGAACTTGAACTCAGGATCCATCATTTTATTACTTTTGACCCTGGAACAAGGAAAACTTTACTCTTTGTATGTATCATTTGGAAACAGTGGTTAATAATTTACCTTAAGGGATGGGTGATAATTAATATGAATACATATTTTGTACTATTTAAGTATCACTCACAGACCAGTTATTATGATTATCACAAAGGAGTTTTTTAGGCATGCACTGTCGCGTCCCTCGACCAGCAAGGAAGACACGACCCGAACTCTTCTTCCAGCAGTTTATTCAGGAACCTTCAACAAACTTCTTCTTCCGCCTCCTTTCCTCTCCCCTCCCTCTTATAGCCATCAGCGCACCAATCAAAAGCAGCCAAGTGGCAAGGATTGATTGGTACAGCAATGCGGAAGCCAGAAGGGAGCTCAGCCATCTCCTTATTAGGAGTTGTTTGTTTCTCGCCAGTCCTTCCGGGAGAAAGGAGCCGGCGCCATCTTTAGGGCGCGGTGCAATGGCTCCCCACAATGCACTACCAATAAATGTGTAGCACTCCCTTCTCTACTTTGCAACTTCACATTCTTGTTGCATCTAAAGGTTTTTCAGATTTTAACACCCCAATTAGATAAATGGCTTTAAAAACAACATATGCCCTCCTGGAAGAGGGAACAAAATGGAATTAGGAAGAGGACAAGAGAAAAGGGAAAACTCAGATGGAAAAATAGTGTCACAGCCATTTTTTATATTGCCAGCCTATTAGATTCTGTGATACCATGTGCTTACCATGAGGCTGCCAGTCACCGCGTTTTACCCCCAAGAGCACTGTCCTGGTGACCCACACTTGGTCAATGGTTTTCCCCCTTGAGTAACAGAGTGAGAAGCTTCTCTTGAATTTGACTTACTGAATCTTAAAGAGAAAAGCTCTCTCTTCGCTTTGGGATCAGTGAGTGGGACAGCACAAATACAGCACTCCCCGTGGCTTAATCCCCATCTCAACCTCCACTACGCTGCAGAAGAACGTTACCTACGGTAGGAGAAAATGAGGCTAAACGGGAGGCAAAGCAGAGACGATGGATGCAGCAAGTCTGGACAGACACCACGATGCTGTTTCTGAAATAGATTGCTCTTAAGGTCCATTCACTTTATTCTCCCATTCATTCAGTAGCTGCCCCATGATTGCTGACCAAGTCAACTGCCAGGCACCGTGAAAGCTTTTTGGGGTTTGAAACAGTTAAAAAATGCTTGCTTCACGGAACTCACATTCTAGTAGGGAGAGGCAGACAATAAACAAGATAATTAAGTAAATTACATAGTATTCTTGAGGATGATAATTCCCATGGGGTAGGGAAATATCATAGGGTAAGAAAATAAATAGGCAGGGCTGGGAGATGGGAGGTAGGCAGTTTTCAGTTGAAATAAGAGTCAAGGTAGGCATTTGAGCAAATATTTGAGGAAAGTAAGGGAGGGAACCATACAGGTATCTGGAAGGATGATTGTGATCCAGGGAGATGGAACAGGACCTTCAGCAAGAGTGTGGCAGGTGCATATTAGCGGCAAAATGTCCAGTATAGCTGGAAGTGTATGAGTGCAGAGTCGAAGGCAACAAAGTTCAGATTATGTGGGCTCATGGAGCCAAGGTGACAGTTTTTGTTTATATATTTGTGAAAGGTGAAGCCAGCATGTTTTGAATGGCAGAATATGATGATCTGGCATGTGCATTTATAGGATTAGCTGAAAAATGAATATGGGGGTGGATAAAAATCATAGTAGGAAAACCAGGAAGGAGGTTATTTCAATAATTCAGAGGAGGGATAATTACTGGTGACTTGGGAGACAATGTGAGGAATGGTTGGCTTATGGATTGGATGCAGGGCCCACAGGGTTTTCCGAGGGATTGAATAGAATTATGTGTGACAGAGAAGGATAAACAATGTCATAAAGCTTTTTTATCATGAGAAACTGATGAATGGCATTGCTATCAGCTGAGGTAGGGAAGACAGCAGATGGAGTGGGAGTTCAGTTTTGGGCATGTTGAGTTTGATACCTCTAAAACATCTGATGCATATAAGGTGAGGAATTGGATAAAGGAGTGTGGAGCTAGGAAAATGGATCTGGGAGAGATGTAAATTTGGATTTCATACATAGAAGATACTTAATAATGTGAAAATGGATGACTTTGCCAAGGTAATACGTGGTGGCAGAAAAGCTCCATGAATAGAGTTCTGAGGCCACCTATATAGTAAGAGGCCAGCAAGTTGCATAGGAACTGGACTGAGAGGGAGGACACTTTGAAGTCCAAGGGAAACCAGCAGAGGGCGTTGTTTTGGTGGTCAAGGAGACCGTGAAGAAGCAATGATCAACTGTGTTAAATGGGTAAGCGTGGGAGCTCCCGATGACCTTGAAAGGAGTAGTCTCAGTGAATTGGGGAAGAGATTTGTTTGGAGTGCACTCAAGAGAGCATGTGAGGAGAAGGATGAGTGGACAGTAGTGTAGACGGCTTCATCAAGGAATTTTGCTGCAGAGAGGAGCAAATATGTAAAAATGCATTTCACGTGGACTAAACTTTTTGAAGGATTAAAAAATTTTTAAGATAGAAATAATGAGGATATTGGGAAGTCAGTGGGAAAGATCTAGAAGAAAGAGAAATATTGGTGATGGATGATGAGGGGTAGGGGAGAGGATGATGGAATCCAGGGCACTAGTGGAAGACATCTTTACAGGAAAATGGATAGTTCATCTAGAATAGCAGGACGGAAGGCAGAGTCTGTAGGAGTAGATGCTGTTATGAATTAGATGTGGGAGGTTGGAGTCTGGAGAAGTTCCCTTTTCAGTTGAGACAATAGATTTGACTTCAGTCACTCCAAGATAGTTTCTGATAGAACTCAAAGTCTCTTGGGAGAATGAACAAAGACAATGAAATAGTTTCCCCAGGGTAAAATAATAGAGCTAATAATATAGCCCAGGCTTACTGGAGTAGTATCAGAGTCAACTGGACCTTAAATCTTGGTTTGATCCCAAAGCTACTGACTCAGGCCTGCAAAGAGGTTCTTTTTTTAAAAAAATTTTTTTTATTTATTTATTTGGAAGTCATAGAGAGAGAGGAGAGACAGAGAGCTTTCATCTGCTGGTTCACGCCCCAAATGGCCATAATATCTAGGATTGGGCCAGGCCAAAGCCAGGAGCCAGGAGCTTCTTCTGGGGCTCCCGTGTGGATGCAGGGGTCCAAGTATTTAGGTAATCTTCTACTGCTTTCCCAGACACATTAGCAAGGAGCTGGATAAGAAGTGGAGCACGGGCCGGCGCCGCGGCTCACTAGGCTAATCCTCCGCCTAGCGGCGCCGGCACACCGGGTTCTAGTCCCTGTCGGGGCGCCGGATTCTGTCCCGGTTGCCCCTCTTCCAGGCCAGCTCTCTGCTGTGGCCAGGGAGTGCAGTGGAGGATGGCCCAGGTGCTTGGGCCCTGCACCCCATGGGAGACCAGGAAAAGCACCTGGCTCCTGGCTCCTGCCATCGGATCAGCGCGGTGCGCCGGCCGCAGCGCGCCGGCCACGGCGGCCATTGGAGGGTGAACCAACGCAAAGGAAGATCTTTCTCTCTGTCTCTCTCTCTCACTGTCCACTCTGCCTGTCAAAAAATAAAAAAAAAAAAAAAAAAAAAAAAAGAAGTGGAGCAGCCAGGATTCGTACCAGGGCCCAAATGGGACACTGCACATGGTGCCACAGCACCAGACCCATGTAAAGAAGATTCTTAGTCATAATTTTTGCAGCTGTTTTTTGAGTAACTAACAGGCATCTCATGGTGAAAAAATAAACCTTTGACCATGTCAGTGAAGACGAGTTACTTGGTGCATTACTAAATTTTTTGTAGAGGTGATTTCGTGAGGTCAGAGATACCCAGGAAAAGTTCTTTGAAGAGGGACACTTAAGCTGAGAGTGGAGCAATGAGGAGGGGAGAAGAAAGAGCAGTTGAGGTGCTGGAAACAGTGTTGGCCATCCTTGTGGTGAGAGAGGGCCTGGAAGTGTGAAGGAGTCTTGAAAATGACCATTGACAGGCTGGAATAGACTCCAAGTGGACCTCTCGGTGGGCAATGAGCATGGATGGGTCTGATCAGGGGGCTGGTAATAGGGCATCTCAACGCACTCAGTGCCACGAAGCACTGAGCACTGAATACATGGTAGTAGGAGTATATAGCTAGAACGCTGGGGATAGTATTTATGCCACTTCAAATGCTGTCACATACACAATGTCCTATACTTCTCACAGACTCAATAATTTTGTTTCATTCCTTACAAAAGGATTTGCTGGCCAAGAACGTACACTCAGTCAGTGGGAATGCAGCAACTTAATTCCCAGCCCACTACATCCTAAAGCAGCCTCTCTTCTTTCTACTAAGCCTCAATGGTACAAAAACATAGTGATGACCATTGACCTGCGAACTTGATCTTTCACAGGCAATCATAAAAAAATCTTCATGAAATAATTTGAAGATGATTAATGATCAGTGGAAAAAGAAAATAATTGTGAGTTAAGAGTCTGGCTTGTTCTATCAAAAATATTATTTTATCCCTTGATTCTGTTTCTGTGATTTCCTTAATCTATAGGATCTTGTAGGTAATCATAGTCCAAAACATATAGGTCTTGTTGAAGGTCAGCAGAAAAAAAAAAATCTATGGTTTTTAGAAGAGAACTGAAATAACATTTACATTATTAAATGACTTAGCCAATTTTGAAACTTATCTTTCCTAAGTTACAATTATTTTAAAAAGTTGTCTTAGTCTGGTTTCTACTGCTACAAGAGAATATCTTATAAACGGTATTTATAAAGAAAAGTAAGTTTATTTAGCTCATGGTTCTGGAAGTCCACAAGCAGGGTGACAGCATCTGCTTGGCATTTGGTGGGGACCTTGCTGGCAGTGCTGACATGGCAGACAGTACTGCATGGCGAGACAGAGTACGGAAGCCAGAGAGACAGAGCGGGCAAGCTCACTGTCATAACAAAGCCATTATGCGATCCACTAATTTACTTCCCGTTAATCCATGCATGCGTTAATCCATTCATCAGGCAGAGCTCACATGACCAAGCCACCTTCTGATGGTCCTACCTGAACTTACCTCTTAATATCTTACAATGGAGATTAATTCCAACAGGAGTTTCGATGGAGCTATTGAACCCAGAGAACATGGAGCCGGCTTGCTTTGTAAAGTGCTTTCCACTTAATTCAAGTTTGCTTTTGGAAAGATTTCTAAGCCCAGCATTCTCAGTCACCTTCTGAAGGTGACCGGAAGACAAGCCGACAGTGTGTGTGGCTGCACCTATAATCCTGTGTCAGCCTAAATAAAAACAAGCAACAGTCGGGGGAGAGACTCGTAAGAGTGAGGAAATTTATTGGAGGAATATCAGCACAGGAGTCACGTGCCGGTAAACTATGGGCATGTTCAAAGAGGCAGAGGCGAGCGAAAGTTGGCAAAGGAGAGGATTACTTCAGATACTCTCAAACAATAATCTTTAGCCGCAATGATTAATAACCACGGTTATGTTAGTCCAAGGTTGAACAGACAGCTGTTAGGCAGATGTCCTTGGGGATGTGACGTTGTTTAAGGTTGCAGTGGCCTCTGTGTAATCTTGTGGTTCTTGTAGACTCTTTCATGATAGTTAGGATCAGGCAGTTCTGGTAAGAGCCCTTCCTTGGCTTTAGTTATTTATTCTTGTTAGAGTTGACACATGCAAATCCATTTTGTTAAAAAGATTTACTTATTTATTTGAAAGGCAGAGTTACATATGGAGAGGCAGACACAGAGATCCTAAATTTGCTGGTTCACCACTAAATGGCCACAACCACCTGGAGCTGGGCCAGGCTGAAGCCAGGAGGCAGGAGCTTCACCCAAGTCTCCCTCATGGGTGCAGGGGCCTGAGCACTTGGGCCACCTTCTGCTGCTTTCTCAGGTGCATAAGCAGGGAGCTGGATTAGAAGTAGAGCAGCCAGGATTGGCGCCCACATGGGATGCTGGTATCGCAGGTGGCGGCTTAACCCAGTGTGCCACAACATCAGCCCCACACATTTGGCTTCTGACAACATTCCCATTCCTTGTATGTGAGGTGCCTCTGTATTGTGCTATGAGGCTGTGGATATTGATCACGTTACACTGAGAGTATTTATTGTGGTACATTTTGTGAATTTAATTGAAAAACTTCCTCATAATAAAACTTCATACTTGGTGATGAGGAACAAAGAGCATCTTTGCCCTCATTGGGCTTACAATTCGTTAATACAGACATCAAAAATCAAATGACAATAATGTTAATACAGAATATGAATAGCCGTGAGGACAGCTACTGTTCATGGAAAAACTATAATATTGTGGACTCTCTCCGTTATGATCTCTAATCCTGTTAGCATGCTGCTCAGTATGACTAGTGTGCTCCAAAAATGGGAGACAGAAGCTACAAGTCTTTAGAAAACTAGTCAGTAGATGGATGACACAAAAAATGGACAAAAATCAGACCTAAAGCCTCATTCCATTAGTGGCTTTATATTTACTAGGGTTTTTTATTTTTTGGCTCTTTGATGTAGTTTGTGATTGTGAATGCCTTTTTCTTATTTATAAAAGTAAAATGGACTCTATGGAAAACTAGAGAATACATAAAAATGTAAGAGAATCAAAAATTTTCTGTGGGATTTGCTAGATATAGTTATTATTGATATTTTAGAATACTTTATTACTGTTTTTTCCTACTTTTATTTTGAATAATTATATATATTTATTTGCCTGTTTATTTTTGTGATGTAAAATTGTGGTCATATGTATACAATTGACTTTGTATTTGCATGTAGTATGCAAGTGTTTTTTCACTTGATGGTTTTCTTTTCTTTTCTTTCTTTCTTTCTTTCTTTTTTTTTTTTTTTTTTTTTTTTTGACAGGCAGAGTGGATAGTGAGAGAGAGAGACAGAGAGAAAGGTCTTCCTTTTGCCATTGGTTCACCCTCCAGTGGCTGCCACGGCTGGCGTGCTGTGGCCGGCGCACTGCGCTGATCCGAAGGCAGGATCCAGGTGCTTCTCCTGGTCTCCCATGGGGTGCAGGGCCCAAGGACTTGGGCCATCCTCCACTGCCTTCCCGGCCCACAGCAGAGAGCTGGCCTGGAAGAGGGGCAACCGGGAAAGAATCCGGCGCCCCTACCGGGACTAGAACCCAGTGTGCCGGCGCCGCTAGGTGGAGGATTAGCCTATTGAGCCGCAGCGCTGGCCCACTTGATGGTTTTCATAAGTATTTTTTACTTAAGTACACTTTGAAAACATATTATTAATATTCCTATAATATTTCATATTAAGGTTTTTATGTAATTCTTTTCCTTTTGCTAGGTTTTACATTTTTAATTTTGTATCATTATACATAATTCTGAATTAAATAACCTAATATGTCAAATTTGTTCAAAACTGATTTTCTCCTGCGAGGATACTCTGAGAAGAGAGATTACTCTATTAAAGTACAAGGATACCTTTAGAAGTCTCAGTGGAGATCACAAAATTGTACAGTGTGGAAGCATGCTTAGTACTCTGGGGAGAGTCAGAGAAGATCCCATCAGGTTAGGGGAGTTTGAGCGGGATACATGGTTTGACACGCATTATTTGAACACATGGTACATACCAAAAGCTTTCCTAGGCACTGGGGATCACAAAAAGGCGTCCTCTGATCAGGTGTGTTGGAGGAAGTACTGTGACTCTTCTCTATTTCCGGTGACCCTTACTCTCAGGATCTGCTCCCGCACCCTCCCCAAGGGTAAAGTCATTTCTTACCTGCGGAGGCCTTGCTACATTCTGTTTATGTGTGCATAACTTCTTGAATCAAATACTTTCAGTTGGACCTTAATTCTTTGCTGCATACTCATGGAGAAATTATGTGAAATCTTTGCATTTCTGTATCTGCAAAATGGGGGAAATTGTAAAACACATTACTGAGTTTTTGGATGTATTAAATAGCACAATGCATGTAAAGCAGTAGTGTATCTTGCAGGAACGGTCAACTTCTGTCATGCTTCTGTGTTGTTGGGGGCATCCGTGCCTTGAGTATTTCCAGAGCTTACTTCTGAAGATCAAATCAATGGTGCTTTGGAATGAAGAAACATGAGACTGGGAGGTTTGGGAAGAAGCAATGTGAACATTACTGCCTCTTCTTTTTAATTCTCTTTCCAGCCATTCAGTACTTTAAATATGCCAATTTTACTACAAAGCTGTTACCAGTATCCTTATTGTACAGATAGAAAATTGAGCAGAAAATTAGTGATTTGCTCAATAATTTACAAAAAGAAGTTAAATATGGTGCTTCTCTGCTAGGCATTTACGAGTAGTCTCCATCAATTCTTTCAGTAACTCTTTGGAATATTCCATTATTATTAGCATTATTATAATATTATTATCATCTTCACTTCACAGATGAGGAAACTAGGACTTAAATAGTAGCAAGATGGTGCCCGTGGTTCCACGGCCGAGAAGAGGCTGCATCTGAATGCTCACGGGCATGCTACCAACTGGGCGTCTCCTGCACCCCACACCGCCTCTCAAAGGAATAAAGAGTGAGTTGTCTTAACACTTATAAAATTAACATAAGTTATCATCCAGTTGTTATAAGTGTATTTTTTCCTTTGTTTTCTATCATTCACCTTGTAGATCTCAATCTAAATCAATACAAGGTTACTGTAAAGTCAAGGAAATCTTTCTCAATGAACTTTACTTGAAGGGATAAAGAATGCAACTTGAAGACAGTATTATTCCAGTTTTGAATTTCCTTTAGAATAAAGGCAAGCAAAGAAGCAAATATTTAACTTTGGTGTATCATAGACAGTCATATAGAAGATAAATCTAGCTTTTCAAATGCTCCACCCTTTTTGAAGCCAACATTTAAATGAAGATAACAAAATTTAATGGGAGAGTCTTAATTTGGTCATTCCCCAAAGAGTCTTAATTGTAGCAACTGCTGTACCTGCCACCTGGAAGAGTTTTCCTGTTGGACTTGTGTGTTTATCCTACAATAAGGAATGTGATTTGAAAAGGAAGTCCAAGTCCAAGTCCTTGCCTTGCTATGTGACATGGGGAAACCGGATAGGAACTCAGGAGCAAGTGAACAGCAGGTGCCCCATCTGTGGCTGCCTCACAAAGGAGTCTAAATAAGTGAAGTCTCATTTCTCAGTTCCACTGTCCCCATCAGCTGGAAAATTAAGATGCAATCTGGAGAGCAGGCGATGCAGTGGCTGGAAAAGGCTCTGAAACGTTTCCTGTAAGACGCAGGTATTAGCTACGAGGTTCATTAGCTTGTGGTGTATTTTGAGGCTTTCGATGTTAAACCATGTTTTCTCTCTTTGAAGTAGTTCTAATCAGTTTAGCAAGCCAAATGTGTAAGTTTGTCTGTGGAAAGTCAAGCAGTCACTAAAGGATTGACTCCCCAGGCCAGTAGTCCTTAACAACAAAATTCCTCTGTGCTTCCTTGGTAAGCAAGATTTGTAAAATAGAATAAAATAATATAAAATAAAAAATAAATTTAAATGCATTAAACAAGTCCACAGTTCTGTAACTGAAATTCTGAATTCAAAAACAATTCTTCAAACAAATTTCCTTAAAAAATAAAACAAAGCAAAATAAACCCTAAGGTAGAATTTATAAAAATATCAGATTCTAAGTATTCACTCATATGCGTTTTGATGATTGTACACATCTATGTGATTTCTTACCCCAGACAAGATATTAAACCATTTCTACCACCCTATAAAGTTTCTTTATATTACAAGCTTTTCCTCTTTCCTGACCATCTTCCCAGCAACCATTTTTTGATTTCTACCACCATGGATTAATTTTGCCTGTTCTTGGATTTCACATAAACAGTCATGTAACATGTTTCCTTTTGTGTCTGAATTCTTCACTTAAGTAAGCTTTGAGGTTCATCCATATTGTATCAGCAGTCTGTTCCTTTCTTTTTCTGAGTTGCATTCCGCTATATAAATATAATTTGTGTATCTGTCTGTTGATGACATTTAGGTTTTTTCAGTTTGGGGCTATTATGAATAAGTCTTTTAACACCATACTCATCCACACCTTTTTGTGGGCATGTATTTTAATTTTTCCTGGGTAAATATCTAGCAAGGGAATTTCTGGGTTGCAGAATATATATTTAGGTTCACATGGAAGTACAAAATTATTCTCTAACTTGGTAATGCCACTTGTGCTTCCATGAGCAGAACTGTGAAAGTAACAGTTGCTCATCCTCACTGGCAATTGGCATAGCTGGCTTGTTCTTTGGCACTTTGGGTCTTCTTCTCAATGTGAACTAGAATCACATTGTGGCTTTAATTTGTGTGTCCTGATGATTAATGATGTTAAGCACTTTTATATGTGCTTGCCAACCATTTGTATATCCTGTTTTGCGAAGTGACTTACACTTATACATTTTTACCAGTCTTGTATAGAATTTTAAAAAGTATCAATTCGTTAAACTTCTTCATATATTTATATGGAGTTTTTTTTATATATTTTGAAAATTAATGTTTGTGTGATGTTTTGCAAATATTTTCCCACATTCTGTGGCTAGCCTGTGAATTGAAAACTGGACATTTTAAAACATATTTGAAGAAATTAATGTAACAGTGCATGCTGATGTGAAATGAGGTGTAATTATTTAGTTTTTATGCCAGGTGTTATACTGCAAAAATATCAATTAATGCTTTAATTATAAGATAGAGCACCACAGCTTACCAGAGCTTTTATATAATATATAGGATAAACCCTATTCTGCCTTTCTTGAAACAAGAGCAGTGGAAATTTCAAAAGCATTTGGCCCTGAGAGTTCTGAATGGGGGAACTGGGGCCTCACAGTTCTGAGCATGTCCTTGCATGTTGAATGATGCTACCGGACTAGTGAGTAGAACACGCGCAGCGAACGTACTGGCGCCTCATACTGAAGTCATTCATTTAATTACCATTCCTGTAAAACTTACTCAAGGACAATGTATTTTAAATGATAAAATTCTAGGAGTCATAAACCGTGTTGTTTTCTATATTTTTCAATGCATACCAAGCTAAGAGAATTAGATTAAATTAAATTTTAGACATAAGTGACATTTCTCTATTATTGTGATAAATATTCTGATAAATCAAATTCATGTTTCCTTATGAATTATTCAGAGTTGACTAAAAAGGTCTTTAATTCTGATTTTATAATCCTTTACAAATTACCTTCCTTTGGTAATTCCTGTGGTTTTCCCTTGTTTCAAGCTCACTTTCTAGCATTTAAAATACCTGTTTTCAACTTGGACCCCAAGCTGTTAAATGGGAAGTTTCAGAAAAAGCAACTCATAACTTTTAAATTACACCCCATTCTGAGTAGTGTGACAAAATCTCTCACCACCCTGCTCTGTCCTACTTGGGATGTGGATCATCCATTGGTCAGATTACCCATGCTAGACTTCTAAATCACTCAGTAGCCATCTCATTATCAAACTGACTATCAAGATAGCACAGTACTTGTAGTCAAGTAACCCTTATCTAGTAGCTGCTACATCACAATGCCTATGTGAATCACTTCATTTTATGTAGTAGGTGTTGTATCATCTCACATCAGCACAAGAAGGATGTAGAATACAGTAAGTTATTTAAATAGAGACTACATCCAAATATTTCCTTTTTTATTTCAATTTTTAAATTTTATTTAAATTATACAAGTTTCATATGTTTTAGGCATACAGATTAGGAACATAGTGGTACTCTCCCCCCCACTCCTTCCTACAGACACTCCAACCCTTCCTCATCCTCCCTCTAACTTTCCCACTCTTAATTTTTACAAAGATATATTTTAAGTTTTCTTAATGTTCATATAATCAACATTACACTAAGTAAAAGAGTTCAACAAAAAGTATGAAGAGGAAAAAAAAAATCATTGTTCCTCAATGGAAGAAACAGGGCTGTAAACAATCATCGAATCTCAAAATGTCTATTTCACTATATACATTACATTTCAGCTAGCCTATTAGTTACTTCAGATCAAGGAAAACTCAATATCTATCTTTCTGGGATGGGCTTATTTCACTAAGTATAATAGTTTCCAGTTGCGTTCATCATGTTGCAAAATACAGGATTTCATTTTTTTACAGCTGTGTAGTATGCCGTAATGTATATAACCATCATTTCTGATCTTATTTAGACAAGGCCATAGTCAAAGTGTAAGTTCTCTCCTCCCTTCAGAGAAAGGTACATCCTTCTTTGATGACCCATTCTTTCCATTGGGATCTCACTCGCAGAGATCTTTCATTTAGGTTTTTTTTTTTTTTTCCCCCAGAGTGTCTTGGCTTTTCATGCCTGAAATACTCTCATGGGCTTTTTAGCCAGATCCGTATGCCTTAAGGGCTGATTCTGAGGCCAGAGTGCTTTTAGGAGATCTGCCATTCTATGAGTCTGCTGTGTATCCTGTTTCCCATGTTGGATTGTTCTCTCCTTTTTAATTCTATCAGTTAGTATTATCAGACACTAGTCTTGTTTATGTGATCCCTTTGACTCATTTGTTTTTTTTTTTAACTTTTATTTAAAACTATAAATTTCCAAAGTATAGCTTTTGGATTACAGTGGCTTCCTCCCCTCCACCCCCATAACTACCCTCCCACCCGCAACCCATATCCCATCTCCATTCACATCAAGATTCACTTTCAATTATTTTTATATACAGAAGATCAATTTAGTATATATTAAGTGAAGATTTCAGCAGTTTGCACCCACACAGAACACAAAGTGTAAAGTAGTTTGAGTACTAGTTATAGCATTAATTTACATTGTACAACACATTAAGGACAGAGATTCTACATGGGAAGTAAGTGCACACTGACTCCTGTTGTTGACTTAACAATTGACACCCTTGTTTATGGCGTCAGTAATCACCCTAGGCTCTTATCATGGGTTGCCAAGGCTATGGGTCGTGTTTATATGATCTCTTTGACTCTTAATCCTTTCATTGAGCATGTGCCAAACCGTACATCTCCTCCCTCTCTTATTCCGACTCTTATATTTAACAGGGATCACTTTTCAGTTAAATTTAAACACCTAAGAATAATTGTGTGTTAATTAAAGAGTGCAACCAATAGTATTAAGTAGAACACAAAAATACTAAAAGGGATAAAGTATTAAGTTGTTCATCAACAGTCAGGACAAGGGCTGATCAAGTCACTGTTTCTCATAGTGTCCATTTCACTTCAACAGTTTTTCTTTTTGGTATTCAGTTAGTTGTCACCAATCAGGGAGAACATATGATATTTGACCCTTTGGGACTGGCTTATTTCACTCAGCATGATGTTTTCCACATCCTCCATTTTGTTGCAAATGACCAAATTTCATTTTTTTTACTGCTGTATAGTATTCTATCGAGTACATATCCCATAATTTCTTTATCCAGTCTACTGTTGATGGGCACTTAGGTCGATTCCAGGTCTTAGCTATTGTGAATTGAGCTGCAATAAACATTAAGGTGCAGACAGCTTTTTTATTTGCCTATTTAATTTCCTTTGGGTGAATTCCAAGGAGTGGGATGGCTGGGTCATGTGGTAACTTTATATTCAGGTTTCTGAGGAATCTCCAGACTGACTTCCATAGTGGCTTAACCAGTTTGCATTCCCACCAACAGTGGGTTAGTGTCCCTTTTTCCCCACATCCTCTCCAGCATGTGTTGTTGGTAGATTTCTGTATGTGAGCCATTCTAACTGGAATGAGGTAAAACCTCGTTGTGCTTTTGATTTGCATTTCCCTGATTGCTAGTGATCTTGAACATTTTTTCATGTGTCTGTTGGCCATCTGGATTTCCTCTTTTAAAAATGTCTATTGAGGCCGGCGCCGCGGCTCACTAGGCTAATCCTCCGCCTAGCGGCGCCGGCACACCGGGTTCTAGTCCCGGTCGGGGCGCCGGATTCTGTCCCGGTTGCCCCTCTTCCAGGCCAGCCCTCTGCTGTGGCCAGGGAGTGCAGTGGAGGATGGCCCAGGTGCTTGGGCCCTGCACCCCATGGGAGACCAGGAAAAGCACCTGGCTCCTGGCTCCTGCCATCGGATCAGCGCGGTGCGCCGGCTGCAGCGCGCCGGCCGCAGCGCGCCAGCCGTGGTGGCCATTGGAGGGTGAACCAACAGCAAAGGAAGACCTTTCTCTCTGTCTCTCTCTCTCTCTCTCACTGTCCACTCTGCCTGTCAAAAAAAAATGTCTATTGAGGTCCTTGGCCCATCTCTTAAATGGGTTTTTTGTTAGTTGCTATGGAGTTTCTTGACCTCTTTGTAGATTCTGGTTATTAATCCTTTATCTGTTGCATAGTTTTCAAATATATTTTTCCCATTCTTTTGGTTGCCTCTTCACTTTCCTGACTGTTTCTTTTGCAGTACAAAAACTTCTGAATTTGATACAATCCTAATTGTTAATTTTGGCTTTATTGCCTGTGCCTCTGGGGACTTTTCCAAGAAGTCTTTGCCTGTGCCTATATCTTGCAGGGTTTCTCCAATGTTCTCTAATAATTTGATGGTGTCGGGTCATTGCTTAGATCTTTAATCCATGTTGAGTGAATTTTTGTGTAAGGTGAAAGGTAGGGGCCTTGCTTCAGGCTTCTACACATGGAAATCCAGTTTTCCCAGCACCATTTGTTGAATAGACTGTCCTTGCTCCAGGAATTGGTTTTAGCTCCTTGATCAAATATAAGTTAGCTGTAGATGTTTGGGTTGATTTCTGGTGTTTCTATTCTGTTCTATTGGTCTATCCATCTATATCTGTACCAGTACCATGCTGTTTTGATTACAACTGCCCTGTTGTATGTCCTGGAATCTGGTATTGTGATGCCTCCAGCTTTGTTTTTGTTGTTCAAGATTGCTTTAGCTATTCGAGGTCTCCTGTGTCTCCATATGAATTTCAGCATCATTTTTTTCCAGATCTGAGAAGAATGTCTTTGGTATTTTGATTGGTATCGCATTGATTCTACAAATTGCTTTTGTGAGAATGGACATTTTGATGATGTTGATTCTTCCAATCAATGAAAATGGAAGATTTTTCCATTTTTTGGTATCCTCTTCTATTTCTTTCGTTAAGATTTTGTAATTCTCATTATAGAGATCTTTAATGTCCTTCTTTAAGTTTATTCCCAGGTATTGGCCCAACTAACTAAAAAAAAGAAAAGACCCAAATCAATAAAATCAAAGATAAAAAAGGGAATGTAATATTAGACACCACAGAAATAAAAGAATCATCAGAAATTACTACAAAGAGTTGTATGCCAGCAAACAGGGAAATTTATCGGAAATACACAGATTCCTGGACACATGCAACCTACCTAAATTGAACCATGAAGACATAGAAAAACCTAAACAGACCCATAACTGAGACAGAAATTGAATCAGTAATAAAGTCCCTCCCAACCAAGGAAAGCCCAGGACCAGATGGATTCACTGCTGAATTCTACCAGACATTTAAAGAAGAACTAACTCCAATTCTTCTCAAACTATTCAGAACAATCGAAAAAGAGGGAACCCTCTCAAATTCTTTCTATGAAGCCAACATCATCTTAACCCGTAAGCCGGAAAAAGATGCAGCATAGAAAGAAAATTACAGACCAATATCCCTGATGAACATAGATGCAAAAATCCTCAATAAAATTCTCGCCAATAGAATGCAACAACACATCAGAAAGATCATCCACCCAGACCAAGTGGGATTTACCCCTGGTATGCAGGGATGGTTCACTGTTTGTGAATCAATCAACATGATACACCACATTAAGAAATTGCAGAAGGAAAACCATATGATTATCTCAATAGATGCAGAGAAAGCATTCAATAAAATACAACACCCTTTCATGATGAAAACTCTAAGCAAATTGGGTATAGAAGGAACATTCCTCAATACAATCAAAGGAATTTATGAAAAACCCATGGCCAGCATCCTATTTAATAGGGAAAAGTTGGAAGCATTTCCACTGAGATCTGGTACCAGACAAAGATGCCCACTGTCACCACTGCTATTCAATATAGTTCTGGAAGTTTTAGCCAGAGCCATTAAACAAGAAAAAGAAATTAAAGGGATACAAATTGGGAAGGAAAAAGTCAAACTATCCCTCTTTGCAGATGACATGAATTTTTATTTAGGCCATCCAAAGAACTCTACTAAGAGACCATTGGAACTCATTGAAGAGTTTGTCAAAGTAGCAGGATATAAAATCAATGCACATAAATCAACAGCCTTTGTATACACATGCAATGCCATGCCTGAGAAAGAACTTCTAAGATCAATAGCTACAAAAGTGTAGACATTTTGATGATGTTGATTCTTTGAATCCATGAACATGGAAGATTCTTTCATTTTTAATATGTTCTTCTGTTTCTTTAGTGTTTCAGTATTCTTACTGTAGAGATATTTGACATCCTTGGTTAAATTTAATCTAAGTTATTTAATTCTTTTTGGAGTTATGGTGATTGGGACTGATCTTAAAAGTTCTTTCTCAGCCATGAAATTGTCTGTGTATATAAAGGCTATTGATTTTTCCATGTTGTTTTTATATCCTGCCACTTTCTCAAACTCTTTTTTGAGTTTCAATAGTCTCTCAGTGGTGTCTTTTGGATCCCCTATATAATCATGCCATCTGTAATAGGGATAGTTTGATTTCCTCCTTTCTTGTTGTATCTCTGATTTCTTTTCCTTGCTTAATGGTTCTGGCTAATGCTTTCAGGACTATAATAAATAGCTATAGTGAGAGTGGGCATCCTTGTATGGTTCTGGATCTTAGCAGGAATGATTCCAGCTTTTACCTATTCAATAGCATGCTGGCCATGGGTTTGTCAAAAATTGCCTTGATTGTCTTGAGGAATGTTCCTTCTATATTCAGTTTTCTTAAGGTTTTGATCATGAAAGCATGTTGTATGTTACTGAATGCTTTCTCTGCATCTACTTAGATGATCATATGGTTTTTGTCCTTCAGTTTGTTAATGTGATGTATCACATTTATTGATTTTTGAATGTTGAACCATCCCTGAATCCCAGGGATAAATCCCACTTAGTCCAGGTGAATGATCTTTCTGATGTTGTTGGATTCTATTAGCTAATATTTTGTTGAGGATTTGTGCAACTATGTTCATAAGTTGGCATGCACATGCACAATGTCTTCTGCAGCTCCAGTCCATACCCAAAAAGGTGCCGGCCTATTCTCAGCCAGGTAGTGGGTCCTGTTGTGGGGATGTTGGGATGAGGTAAATGAACCCCGTGTAGTTCCATTGGGTCTGCAGGCAACAAATAGTAACCACTAGCCTCCAGGGTGCCAGTGGACTCATGCCACATTCTCCCTTTGGCTATATCACCATGGAGTACTTTGATCCTGTCTCACTTCAGTCTCCACGCTGCCACCCCTTCTGGCTCTTGGCTGCTGTGGCTGTGCATTGTGTTCATGTTTGTGCTGCATGTCTGCACTCTCTCTACAGGCCCATGGAATTACTTTTACTCTTGCTGGATTTCCACCGCAGTTTCTTTCCAATTCTCCCGAGAGTGCCCACATTCATATTTTTACAGCACATTGTTGTATCTGTTTCCTTTTATTATTAGTTGTTTTTAATTTCTTACTGTGCCTAATTTATAAATTAAACTTTATCAAGAGTGTGCATGATTCAAACAAAACAATCTTTATATCAGTGCATCTGAGGTTTCAGGCATCCATTGGTGTTCTTGGAATATATTACCCAGAGATAAGGGACTACCATTGTATTTTGTTTTAGAAATGTATTCCTCAAAAGATGTATAACCAAAAATCTTAAATTGTAATAATATCAAGGATGTATTTGACTAAAATGTCACTTTTGATTAACACTATTGAATTCTGATGAGATTGCAGCATATATAAAGCCAAGAGCAATAACTGCAAAATGTATTCTTGAGTTCATAAGTAGATGGTCATTTACAATATGAATGTGGGGAAAGTTGGGATCTTTCAATGCTTTTAAGTTATGTCAACATAAGCAAAATTAGGTTGGTGACAAAACTACGCTTCATTAGAGAAGTTATTTAAAAAATTACTTTTTTTTCAATTCTAACCTAAATTATTAGTCAAAAAGACTTCCATCATGTTTGTACAGGAAAACATGTATTGAATAACATTTGGTTGAGTTTTAATCATTTCTTTTTTGTTTTTGAAAAATTAATTTAAATATATTAACTGTGTCATGAGATCTATTTGACAAAGTATAAAATAGTAATTCTCTGTTAGAAATTTTTTCACCCTTTCTTGTGTTTCATGACCATTATTTAACAATGTCAATGAATCTTTAAAAACACTTGCATGGAGAATTGACTAGATGGTTAAAAAACAGTTTACACCTGTAAGGATATTCATACCTAATATACACCTAAACTATGGAAACATCATATGTGGACAGTAGATTTTGTTCCGTCCCTTAAGAACTTTTAAGAATATAAAAAGTAGATAGATTTTAAAAATGTGCCCCTCTCCATTAGTTCTCTTTAAATAGCTATAACAAGAATGTAATGGATACATAGTGATTTCTGAATTCTATATTAATGAGTTAGAAAAATTGGAGAATGTCTTTTTTGTGTACCACAATTTTTTAGAGTATGTGCCCACTTGTAAATCAGAAGGATAATGGTTAAAGAGACACAGTTCTTCACTGTTAATTGAAGCATCAAATTTGTAATCCAAGAAGTACATAACTCTTAAAAACATTCAATATTCTTTATTATCACTGTTATGGACTCAATTGTGTTACCACAAAATTCATATTTTGAAACTGTAACTTCAGTTCCCTTCCAATACAACTATAATTGGAAACAGGCCCTTCAAAGAAATAATTAAATTAAAATGAGGGCATTAGGGTGGGCCTTATCCAATCTGACTGGTGTCATGGGAGAAGACAACAGAATAGAGAGTGAGAGACAGTAGGAATACAGGGGTACTTAGAAAAAAACACATGAAAAAGTAGCATAAGGGCAGCTGTCTACAAACCAAGCACAGGGACCTCAGAGGAAACCAACTATTGCACTTTGATCCTAACTTCCAGTATTAGAACCATGAGAAAATACACTTTTGCTTCAAGAGACTTAGGCTACATTATTTTGTTATGGCATTTCTGAGCAGACTAGTAACACCCATCAAACCAGAAAGAATAAAATTATCCTGGAAAAAAGAATAAACATGGGAGTGAAAGGTCATTGCTTTATTATGGACATTGGTTATATGCTTTTTCATACCATTCATTAATGCCCTTGGTCTTTTAGAAGGTAAGGGGATTGTGGGAATGGTTAATAGGGTCTTTCCCCCAGGTAAGCAGATCTTGTGTCAAATTTCTCTAATTTTCATGATTTAATGGGTCAGATTAGAAGTGACACGAGTAAGAGTAACAGGGTCAGAGTTTCCTAACATTGATTGGGTTCATTTTTATTACCTCAGGGAAGCACCATAGACAGATGAAAGCACAAATCCAGTGCCTCCTCTTGTCTAGTAAACATTGTGCACTTTCACTGAATTCATGGTTTTGTGACAAAACACACTCAGTGAGTAGTAGACCACATTATAGTTTCTAATATTCTTCTTTTTTCCCAGAAACATTTTATTTAAGAAATACAACTTTCTTTTTTAAATAGATTTATTTATTTACTTGGAAGTCAGAGTTACACAGAGAGAGTAGGAGGAGGAGGAGAAGGAAAGAGGAGAAGGAGAAGGAGAGAGAGAAAGAGAGAAAGAGAGAGGCCTTCCATCTGCTGGTTCACTCCCCAGTTTTGCCGCAATGGCCAGAGCTGTGCCAATCCAAAGCCAGGAGCCTCCTCTGGGTCTCCCACGTGGATGCAGGGGCCCAAGGACTTGGGCCATCTTCTACTGCTTTCCCAGGCCATAGCAGAGAGCTGGATTGGTATTAGAGCATCCAGAAATTGAACCAGTGCCTCTTTGGGATGCCAGCACTGAAGGTCGTGCCTTTACCCACTATGCCACCTTGCTGGCCCCAAGAAATACAAATTTCATAATTACAATGTTAGGAACATGGTGATTCTTCCCACAGTACCCACCCTCCCACCCACTTTCCTACCCCTCTTTTTCCTCCCTCTCCTATTCCCATTCTTATTTTTTACTAACATCTATTTTAAATTACTTTTATACACATATGATTAACTCAGCATTAAGTAAAGAGTTCAACAAATAGTATATAAAAACTGTTTCTTAACAGTCGAGACAAGGGTTGTTCAAAGCCATTGCTTTCAAAGTGTCAATTTTACTTCTATAGATTACCTTTTAGGCGCTCTATTAGTTATCACAGGTCAGGAAGAACATATGGTATTTGTTCTTGGAGATTGGATTATTTTACTAAGTATGATGATTTTCAGTTTCACCCATTTTATTGCAAATGACTGGATTTTCTTTTTGTTTTTACTGCTGTGTAGTATTCCATGGTATATATATTCCATAATTTCTTCACCAAGTCTTCAGTTGGTGGGCATTTGGGTTGATTACATATCTTAGCTATTGTGAATTGAGTTGCAATAAATATGTGGGTACAAATAACACTTTCATATGCTAATTTCATTTCCCTTGGGTCAATTCCCAGGAGTGTAAAGGCTGGGTTGTATGGTAGGGCTATATTCAGATTTCTTAGGGATCTCCATACTATATACTTCCATAGTGGCTTTACCAGTTTACACTCCTCCCAACAGTGGATTAGGGTAGCTTTTTCCACACATCCTCACCAGCATTTATTGTTTGTTGATTTCTGAATGTGAGCCATTCCAACTGGGGTGAGGTGAAACCTCATTGTGGTGTTGATTTGTGTTTCCCTGATGTCTAGTGATCCTGAACAATTTTTCATGTGTCTGTTGGCCATTTGGATTTCCTCTTTTGAAAAATGCCTGTATAACTCCTTTCCCCATTTCTTAACTGAGTTGTTTGTTGTTGTTAAGTTTCTTAAGCTCTTTTTATATTTCAGTTATTAATCCTTTATCAGTTACATGGTTTGCAAATAATTTCTCCCATTCTGTCAATTGCTTCTTCACTTTGCTGCACAATTTGATATAATCCCAATGTTGATTGCCTGTGCCTCCATCATCTTTTCCAAGAACTCTTTGCCTGTGCCAATGTCTTGCAGTGTTTCCCAAATGTTCTGTAATATTTTTATGGTATTGGGTCATAGATTTAGATCTTTAATCCATTTGAGTACATTTTTGTGTAAGGTGTAAGGTAGGGGTCTTGCTTCATACTTTTGCATGTGGAGATCCAGTTTTCCAAGCATGATTTGTTAAAGAGACTGTCCTTGTTCCAGTGTTTGATTTTAGCTCCTTTGGCAAAGGTAAGTCGGTTGTAGATGCATGAATTGATTTCTGGAGTTTCTATTCTGTTCCATTGGTCTATCCATCAGTTTTTGTACCAGTACCAGGCTGTTTGATTATAGCTGACCTGTAGTATGTCTTGAAATCTGGTATTGAGAAGCCTCCGGCTTTTCTTTGGTTGTACAAGATTAATTTAGCTATTTAGGGTTTCCTGTTTTTCCATATGAATTTCATCATTTTTCTATGTCTGAGAGAATGCCCTTGGTATTTTGATTAGTATCACATTGTATTTGTAATTTGCTTTTAGTAGTATTGGCATTTTGATGATATTGACTCTTCCAATCCATGAACATGGGATATTTTTTTCCATTTTGTTTGTATCATATTTCTTTGTTTAATGTTTTTTTAATTCTCATCATAGAGATCTTTGACATTCTTGGTTAAATTTACTCTAAAGTATTTGATTTTTTTATAGCTATTGTGAATGTGATTGATGTTCTTTCACAGCTGTAGCATTGATTTTTTTTTTTGACAGGCAGAGTGGACAGTGAGAGAGAGACAGAGAGAAAGGTCTTCCTTTACCGTTGGTTCACCCTCCAATGGCCACTGTGGCTGTTGTGCTGCAGCCAGCGCACCACGCTGATCTGAAGCCAGGAGCCAGGTGCTTCTCCTGGTCTCCCGTGGGGTGCAGGGCCCAAGCACTTGGGCCATCCTCCACTGCACTCCTGGGCCACAGCAGAGAGCTGGACTGGAAGAGGGGCAACTGGGACAGAATCCGGCGCCCCGACCAGGACTAGAACCTGGTGTGCTGGCGCCCCAGGCAGAGGATTAGCCTATTGAGCTGCAGTGCTGGCCAGCATTGTTTTTTTGTGTGTTTATTTTATATCCTGTGAATTTACCAAACTCTTCTATGAATTTCAATAGTCTCTTAGTGGAGTCTTTTGGATCCCCTTTATGTAGAATCTGGTAATCTGCATATAGAGATAGTTTGACTTCCTCCATCCCAATTTGTATTGTATTGGTTTCTTTTTCTTGCTTAATAGCTCTGGCTAAAATTTTCAGGACTATGTTGTATAGCAATGGTGAGAGTGGGCATCCTTGTTTGGTTCCAGATCTTAGTGGGAACGCTTCCAACTTTTCCCCATTCAATACACCACAGCTGTGGGTTTGTCATAAATTGCCTGTGTTCAGGAATGTTCCTACTATACACAATTTGCACTGAGTCTTTATCATCAAGGGTGTTGTATTTTGTCAGATGCTTTCTCTGTGTCTATTGAGATAACCATATGGTTTTTGTTCTTCAATTTGTTCATGTGATGTATCACATTAATTTGTGAATGTTGAACCATCCCTCTATACCAGAGATAAATCCCACTTGATCCAAGTGAATTTCTTTCTGATGTGTTGCTGGCTTTGATTGGCTACTATTTTGCTGAGGATTTTTGCATCAATGTTCATCAGGGAACTTGGTCTGTAGTTCTCTTTCTTTGTTGTATCTTTTTCAAGTTTAAGAATTAAGGTGATGTTGGCTTCATAGAAGGAATTTGGAATGATTCCCTCCATTTCAATTATTTTCAACAGCTTGAGAAGAATTTTGGAGTTCTTTAAATGTCAGGTAGAATTCAGCAGTGAAGCCATTGGTCCTCAGCTTTTCTTTGTTGGGAGGGTCTTTATTACTGATTCAATTTCTTTCTTGTGTATTGGTCTGTTTAGGTTTTATATGTCTTCATGGCTCAATTTAGTTAGGTCATTTTTGCTCAGGAATCTTTCCATTTCTTCTAAGTTTCCTGGATCATTGGCATAGAGCTGTTTGTAGTAGTTTCTGATGAATTCTTTTTATGTCTGTGGTATCTGTTGTTACATTTCCTTTTTCATCTCTATTGTTTTGGGTCTTATCTCTTCTTTTTTGGTTAGTTGGCCAAATGGTGTGTAATTTTTTTTTTTCAAAAAACCAGCTCTTCTTTTGCTGAACTTTTGTAAGTTTTTTTTTATTTCAGTTTTATTTCTTCTCTAATTTTAATTATTTATTTTGTCCTAGATTTGGGTTTGATTTGCTGTTGTTTTTCTAGGTCTTTGAGATGCATTTATTTGCTCACTTATTTGGTGTCTTACAATTTCTTTCTTTCTTTCTTTCTTTCTTTCTTTCTTTCTTTCTTTCTTTCTTTCTTTCTTTCTTTTGATAGGCAGAGTTAGACAGTGAGAGAGAGATAAGGAGAAAGGTTTTCCTTCTGTTGGTTCACCCCCCAAAATGGCTGCTATGGCCAGCACATTGCGCCGATCCAAAGCCAGGAGCCAGGTGCTTCCTCTTGGTCTCCCATGTGGGTGCAGGGCCCAAGCACTTGGGCCATCCTCCACTGCTTTCCTGAGCCACAGCAGAGAGCTGGACTGGAGTAGGAGCAACTGGGACAGAATCCAGCACCCGGACCAAAACTAAAACCTGGAGTGCTGGTGCCGCAGGTGGAGGATTAGCCTAGTGAGCTGCAGTGCCAGCCACAATTACTTGATGTGTACACCAGTTGCTATAAACTTTCCTCTTAACACTGCTTTTGCTGTATCCCACATGTTTTGATACATTGTATTGTTGACTTTCGTTGTTTGCAGAAATTTTTTGATTCTCATTTGATTTCCTCAATGACCCACTCTTCATTATGGAGCATGTTGTTCAGTCTCCATGTGTTTGCATGTGTTCTAGAGATTTATGAGTTATTTATTTACAGCTTCCTTCCATTGTGGTTCAAGAATATATATGGTATGATTTCAAATTTTTTGAATTTGCTGGGACTTGCTTTATTGTCTGTCATGTGGTAAATCCTAGAAAAAGTTCCATGCACTGGTGAGAGCATGTGTATCCTGTGATTATAAGATTGAAAGTTCTGGCCAGCACCGTGGCTCAATAGGCTAATCCTCCGCCTTGCGGCGCCGGCACACCAGGTTCTAGTCCCAGTTGGGGCGCCGGATTCTGTCCCAGTTGCCCCTCTTCCAGGCCAGCTCTCTGCTGTGGCCAGGGAGTGCAGTGGAGGATGGCCCCAGTGCTTGGGCCCTGCACCCCATGGGAGACCAGGAAAAGCACCTGGCTCCTGCCTTTGGATAGGTGCGGTGCGTCGGCCGCGGCGGCCATTGGAGGGTGAACCAACGGCAAAGGAAGACCTTTCTCTCTGTCTCTCTCTCTCTCACTGTCTACTCTGTCTGTCAAAAAAAAAAAAAAAGATTGAAAGTTCTGTAGATATCTTTAAAATTCGTTTGGTCTATAGTGTTGATTAACTCTTGTTTTCTTGCTGATTTTTCTGTCTGGTTGATCTATCCATTGCTGAAAGTGGGGTACTGAAACCCTCCCATTACTATTGGAATCTATGTCTCCTTTTACATCCATTAATGTTTCTTTTAAATGTTCAGGTGCCCTGTAATTAGGTTCATATACATTTATAATAGTTACATCTTCCTTTTGAAGTTAATTCCTTAATAATTACATAGTGCTCTTCTTTGTCTTTTTTAACAGTTTTTGTGTTAAAGTCTATTTTGTCTGATATTAGGATGGCTTCACCAGAAGTTTTAGCTATCATGGAATATCTTTTTTCATCCTTTGACTTTCAGTGTGTTGGTATTTTTGTTTTTGAGATGTGTTTTTTGTAGGCAGCAAATAGATGGGTTTTGTTTTTCATTCAACCAGTCTATGTCTTTTAACTGGAGAGTTGAGGCCATTTACATTCAAGGTGACTATTGGTAAGTAATGAGTTGGCCCTTCCACTTTTTCCATAAGTATTCCTATTTTTTACTTTGGATTTCCTTTGTACTTTTACTAGGAGATTTTCTGCCTTTACCTTCTTTCATAGTATTGATGATGTGTCTGTGTGTAGCACATCCTTAAGCTTCTTTTGTAAGGCTGGGCAAGTGGTGAAAAACTCTCTGAATTTCTGTTTGTTATGGAAGAGCTTTACAGGGTACACTATTCTGGGTTGACAGCTTTTTCTCTTAAAACTTGAAATATTTTTGCCATTCTCTCCCAGCATGTAGGGCTTCTGGTGAGAAGTCAGCTGTGAGTCTAATTGGAGATCCTCTGAAAATAAGTGGGCATTTCTCTCATGCACATTTTATAAGCTTTTCTTTATGTTTTACTGTGGAGAGTTTGACTACAATGTGTTGTGGTAAAGACTTTCTGGTCATTTTTATTAGGAGTTCTATGAGCTTCCTGTACTTGGGTGTCTATTTCTTTCTCAAAATTAGACAAGTTTTCTATAATTATTTCACTAAAAAGGCCTTCTAATCCCTTCTTTCAATACATTAAAGAATTCCTGAGACTCCTATGTTGGGTTGTTTGATAGTATCCTGTAGATCTCCAACAGCACTTTTAGTTTTCTAATTTCTTTTTGTTTTTCATCTGACTGTAAAATTTCTAGTGATTTTTCTTCTAACTCAGATATTCTTTCTTCTGCTTCCCTGAGTCTGTTGCCAATGCTTTCCACCACATTTTTTATTTGTTCTATTGAATTCTTCACTTCTAAGATTTCATTTTGATTTCCCTTTAAGATCTCAATTTCATGGGAGAAATTTTCTCTCATGTCATGTATGGATTTCATTAGTTCATGGATTTTCTTCTGATTATTTCTGCATAATCCTATGATCAGTTTTTTGAATTCCATTTCTGGCATTTTTTCTTTCTTTTCATCTTCACATTCCAGTATTCAAGTGTTGTATTCTTTTTGGGAGTCATGTTGTCTTTCTTATTCTTGTTTCTTGAATTGCTACAGTTATTATTCAGCATTTGCAGAGATGCTTGGTTTCTTTTTTGTTTCATTTTGTTCTTACCCTGTGATGACTTGTATCTTTGGACTAAGCCTCTGTGGTTTCAACTTTTCAGTGAATACCTAGAGGCATGTGGTAGGTGTGGGCAGTGTGCTCTATTCAGTGCTCCAGGGTGAAGGGAGTGTCCAAGGTGACACCCAGGTTGGTCGGGTTAATTCCTCTTTTTTTTTTTTTTATTAGAGGTGACATTTGTTCTGTTATTTTGGCACAGTCTCATGATTACCTCTTCTCCTTATGGGAGATCAGTGCCTGGGCGCTATCCCCAGTGGGTTCCATATTCATCTGCACTGCCCTAAAAGTCCTTGATGTGAACACAGATCCCAATAGCAATGATCCTCACCAGAAAATCAGGGAGCCCTGATCATATGGAGCTGCCAGTGACTGCCGAAAGTCCAAGACACACCCTGCGCCCTCCCACACAGCCACAGTGTTTTCAGAGTCCCAACACATAAGCCTCTTACAGACATGAGCACCCAGCCCCCTGTCAGTTCTCCCTGCCAGACTCAGGAGCTTCTTCTTGGCTGGTTGTTGGGCATGTGGACAGCAGCTGGTGCAGGTGTTAGTATGTCCAAAATGGCACCCACCCTCTCTCAGGTTGTTACAAGATACTGGTGCAGTGTGGTCGGGGAGAGAAACATGCCCCTTTTTTTCTCCTCTAGTTTGGCAGATATGCTGTCCCCCACAGGGCTCCAAGACAGGCCCACACCATGTTCTGCCCATAGCTTTATCACCAATGGCTTGAGCTGCTGCAGATTGGTCTCACATCACTTGCCAAAGCTGGTGCTGAGGCTCTGGGCTGCTGGGGTCCTGAGTTGTGCATATCCACATCCTCAATGTAGGTCCACCATGTCCCTCTAATTTGCATGAAGTTTCCTCTGCCATTTTCTCCCTAACTCTTCCCTGAGACTGCACTCTCTCCACTATTTAAAAAAAAAAACAAAACTGTCTTTAGACTAGAGAAGTAGGCTCCCTCTCTATTCCGCCATCTTGTCTAATATTCTAATACACTCATATCACCTGTTAAGTTTTCACACTTCAGAACTGTACTATCTGATGGGGTATCCAATAGCCAAATGTGACTATTTACATGTAAACAAATTCAAATCTCAATTAGCCAAATTAAATTGAATTTCAATTCAGTGTAATTGAATAGAAATTTTTCCTCCTTGGTCACACTGTTTCAGGTGACTTACAGCCACACATTGTTGTTTAGCAAAGCTATGGAACATTTCCACCATCCCAGGAAGATTCATAGCCTGCAGTGCTTTAGAATATAAAATTCATCCAACTTTATAGATACAGCAAGCCATATTCACTTTAATATTTTCATCTTCTCCACAACTTATATTTATTCTCTAGATTTTCCTCTCTGTTTCAGTGAACACATAATTCTCTTTGGGTTTAAAACAGAATCACAGTTTTAATCTACAGAAAAAGTGATACCTCAGCAACTTCTGAGAGAAAGCAAAGGTAGTCATCAAAAGGGGTTTCTCAACCTTTTTTCCCCCCAGAAGTCTCAGCTTTCACATAGCGTTAACAATGGTTTCAGTTGGCTGCACCCTGACTATTCTCCTGCGCACATCTGCTGCTCTTGTGGGGCCATCAGATAAACTCAGGTGATGAGTGTTTCGGGAGGTCTCAGGTCATCCTCCAGCGTGTGGATGTTGTATGTGTAGCACAGCAAAGCCTAGGCAGCCCCGCAGCCTGCCCCTGACAGTGGCACCTAGCCAAGCATCAAAGGAAAGCACACATGCCTCACAACACATTTAATTGTGCAATCCTACACCTGGGGAATGTTTGGGGAGACCCAGACTGGTAATCAGCATATGCCCTAAAGCATGAGAAAAGGGTCATTAACTAACAGTGAACCATGTTTTATAAGGAGCACTAGGGTATGGAAAACAGAATGCAAAGTGCCTTTGGCTTCCCTTCCATAAAAGCGGAACCTGGGAGGTTTTTCACACTACCCTTATTTGAAAAAGACGGAAATAGTGACCCTTCAGTAAGGGTGTTCCTGTAGAGGAGTCAGGGTTAGATGGAGGTGTAACAGAATGAAGTGGGAGGGATATGTGTGCCTTGCTAGGGGCTGCTATTCTCTTCCTTCTCTGGAAACCACACAACGGACAGATGGTGTTAGGGTATCCAGAACTTTTTTATTGTTTAGTTTTAAAGCTCTAAGAATGGCTTTTGAATATTTAACCCCCTTTCCCCAAGAAAACTGTGATCCTTCCACATGAGTGTGGGGGAGAGGGAGGAATGGAAAGATACCTTCCTTTCACTTACCACCAACTACTCCAAAGCTGAATGAGTGGCCACCACAGTGGTGGGCATTTCCCCTTTGCTACCCACGCTTGCAATCAGTGCCTTTACTGGGAGTTCATTTACAAGAGGAGAAAGACAAGAAAGGCAGTTTTTACACAGCCCCACAGCACACCACAAACCAAACTGTGGGGCCCGCTTTCTATTCTTGTGTGTAGCATGGTGGAGGCGGGAAGGCTTGGGGCCAGATGCTTTTTAAATGTGGGAAGTTTTATTAGGAGTCATTAGCAGCTGGAGGGGAAAGTCCCCTTGTCGCTGGTTCTGGCTGTCTCCAGGAATATAATTGGGCTGAGAGGGTCCTTTTGGATGCCCACTTTTCCTTTTGCAGGGAGGGGGCACTCCGCAGCCTTGGGGTCAGGGTTGCCCTCAGTTTATGAGATCCTGCTGCTACTCCTTTGGGGGTGATTCAGAATGGTAGGGAAACTGTAAAGATGGTTTCAAAGTCCTAAATGGTGACATAGAAACCCCTAAAATGGGTTGGAGGAACCCCCAAGACTGGTAAGCTAGTGACCGACCATGAGGGCGCTGAAAGTAAACAGATACACATTGCAAATGCAGAGCAAGGAGCTGGGCAACTGCCACTTAATTCCTGAGCTCCTCGGGGTGTTAGAGATGAAGTTCTTACAGGCTCAAGTTGGGGCTGGAAAGGGGGCACGCTCAGTGTGTGTCAAGGTCCCTGATTGGCCAGTGGTACTTGTGGCCTGCCTTTGATTGGCCAGAGAGACTGCATTCTTTAGGGAATTCTGCTGATTGCAGAGTGAGTGCTCCAGTCAGTCTCAGGGCTACAGGAGGGTGGTGGTTACTTTTTGCTCCGGGTCTGGAGTTCCCTGGAAAGAAAACCCTCTGGACAGAAAAGAATATCAGATGTTATCTGTAGGGGAAAAAATGTGACCACTTGAGTCTGGTGATTAGGGACCCTCTAGGGCCAGTGCGGTGCCCACTTCCAGCTCAGTGGATTAATTTTCTGGAACACCACCAGGGTAAGGGAAACTTTAAGCTAAGGGAGAGAGGCTGGGAGACCTGGAGGAGTAGGACTTGGTATCTGACATCTGCATACAAAGGACTGGCTGGGGCATTAAGTCCTGTAGAAGGCTTAAATGCTGACAAATCTGTGGTAAGTTCCTCCTCCCTCATGCAATTCAGGATGAAACACTTCTAAAGGGCAAAAGGAGACTAAAGTTGTGCAACAGAATTTTCCGTTTGTTTGTTTTTAATCACTAACTACTTTGATCCTTTTAATCGAAGTATGAAATATATTCCTTCAAAAATAATCTTGGAGCCTCTGGGGATTTTTTTTTTTTTTTGGCACCCTTACTATGTGTTTAGGCTAGGCACTACATAATTAAATATGTGGGAGCTGATATATGATTTGAGATAGTTTATAAAAGATGAAACCAGCTTCAACAAAACCAGGTACCACGGCTGATGTGAAGGTATCATGGGGGGCCCCTGACTCCAGTAGTCACAACTATTCAAAATCTATTGGAATCTAGCCTATTTGTGATTTTTGTCTCTCCGGTGGTACAAAGGGATTTTTCTTTGTTGCAAGCTCCAAGCCCATTTCCCCT
The DNA here is from genome assembly GCF_964237555.1 of Oryctolagus cuniculus. Classification (NCBI taxonomy): domain Eukaryota; kingdom Metazoa; phylum Chordata; class Mammalia; order Lagomorpha; family Leporidae; genus Oryctolagus; species Oryctolagus cuniculus. Next base: position 15,746,496 of record NC_091444.1, on the reverse strand, counting down.
AATAAGTCTTTATGGAAGTGTCTACCATAGAATTACACAAAATATTTGAAAACCAATTATACTTTTCAATTTCCTCCAAGGTAAGCTGTATGAGTCCAGAAAAAATTGATAAAGTAATCCTTATCAAAGTAAGGATAGCATTACTGAGGATACTAGTAACAGTATCAAAAATAACTAAGACTGGGGTCGGTGCTGTGGCACAGCAGGTTAATGCCCTGCCTGAAGCGCCAGCATCCCATATGGGTGCTGGTTTGAGACCCAGCTGCTCTACTTTCAATCCAGCTCTCTGCTACGGCCTGGGAAAGCAGTAGAAGATGGCCCAAGTCCTTGGGCCTCTGCACCGGCATGGGAGACCCGGAAGAGGCTCCTGCCTCCTGGCTTCGGATCGGCTCAGCTCTGGCCATTGCAGCCAATTGGGGAGTGGACCATTGGATGGAAGACCGCTCTCTCTGCCTCTCCTCTCTCTCTGTAAATCGTTTTTTCACTTGAACCTCATACCAGTCATGGGATATAGCAGAAAGTCCTAGAAAAGAGTTAATGAGCCAACCTCCTTCACATTTTCCCAGGGACTCCGGAGATAGAACTTCTTGATATCAAAGAGGAAAGAAGTTGCTAGTTTATAATCATACTTTTATTTTATTTCATTTTGCAGTGGGCTAGGGAAGTCCTCAGTGGCACTATGAATAGCACATTATAAAAATATACCAATATTCCTTTCTATAAAATCCTTACCCTTTGTGACTGACATTCTTTATTCTTCCCCTGGCTTCCAGACAAACTCATCAAAGCATTTAAGTTTGTATCTTCCCTAGATTGTGGTTCCTTCATGGTATTTTACCATATTTTATATGACCAACATATAAGACAGTAATTAGAGCATGTAGAAGAGGTTAATATCTGTTGACTGATCCAAAAAGGAAATGAATGAATTAATTAATAAATGAATGACTGGGACCAATTATAGGGGTTAAAGACAGTTCACTAAATCAAGATGTCTAAATTTCATAAGGATATTATAAGCAGGGAGGATCAGGAGGAATTCTTAGACTTTTAACTTGGAATACCCTTGTCAACTTCAAGCGTAACTTCAAATCAGTCTCCTGAAAGTTGCATCTTTTGCAAGGCTTCAAAACATGAGCAACGGTCTTAAGACACAGACTTCGGATATGCAGAAGATGATGAGCATGAGATGGGTGGAACAGTCCCTGCGAGGGCACCTTACAACCCTGTCTCTAGGCATTCAGTAGACATGGAATGCGTTCTGCTTACTCTCTGAAGGGCTTGTGAAAATCCTCAAAGGCAGCAGCTGGCCGGCATGGCTCCTGGCAACCTTCTACTGATTTCTTGAGTGTTCAGTTCTGCAAAAAAGAACGCCGATGTGAGCTGTGTCTTCTCGCTGGTGCTGTGCCATCCGCACTGATCAGCTGCCTGTCAGCACTCTGACTCCACTCCCGGGGAGGCTACAGACTTCACTTAATCGCACAAGAGCTGGGAAAGGCTTCAATAGCAACACTTTACATGGATCTCTGTGGCTTCAAACACGTAATCAACAGAGTTCTTCAGAGGTTCGCACTTCACACCTTGGTAGGTTAATAACATGAATTTCGCTCAGCCTTTATAATCAGAGAGTCCCACCCACAGACGTTTATGTGGAGATGTCTCGGGGCCCACACAAGGAGGTAGGTAATAATACTGCTTCCAAAGAAGACTGCTCCATGGAGAAGGTGCAGATTAAAGAAGAGTAATAATTATACCTGAAATGTTAATAACTGGATATCTTTGCTGAATCCTTACAAGTATTTACATTTAAAAAGATAAAATTGCTTAAAAAATTAGAAGAAGAATAAGAGCGGTTTCAGCGAAAAATGGGCAATTTTCTTTTTTGTTGTTGATGCTAGTGCCTAGTTCCTTTACTGATTCTTCTTTGTGAGCCTGGAAAACTGAAGGAGCCATTATCATGCAAAGCACCCTGGCACAAAGGACACCACATATCTCAGATGATAGGGGATTTCTTATAAAAAAAAAAAAAAAGCAGAGGAAGAAAGAAAAGAAAGAAAAATGAAGCATTCAGAGTTTGGGGTTTTGAGTGAAAATTCATTTGCTGTGCTTGCCAATATTATCCCGCAGCTGGGGGAGTGCCCTGCCACACTCTGAGAGAAATCAGAATGCAAGTGGTTTCATATTAAGTTCTTAACTTCAAGTTAGGCGTAAGAGAATATAACTTTGAAATAGATTTTCGGATTTCTCTCCTCAAAAGGGCACATAATAATAAACATTATTCAGGTATTGGAGGTATTGTCAGAAGACATCAAATTAATGTCTTTTAAATTATTACAAGTGTTCATTAGAAAATAAAGCACTGTGGGTTTTGAAATTCAATATTAAGAGAAATGATGCTACCCCATTAACAAAGCAATGAACTCAGCTGTTGAAAAGTTCAAATCTACAATATTTATAATGTCCATCTATAGCTTTCCTCTTGGCTTAAATTTGGGCTTTCTCATCGTGAAAAGGAAATCCATCATGTCTGTTTCAGATTTAGATTCAAGGCCATCCACTCTTCAAAGCCGGATTCCTGAGGAGCTGTGGGTTATGACAGCTGTCATCTCTCTGGCTCTTTGTCAATACCAATTCCTGCCTCTGTTTTCACCTTTTTCATAATATCCACTCTGGGAATATAGGTAAGGGGACACTGAACTGCTTACCATGGGTTTAAATCTCCAGCTCCTCAAACATTATATTTTAAAGTGCTCAAAGAACTCAAAGTGCTCAGTGATGTTTTCCAGTGACACTTGTAGTAGTGTTCCACAGGCTGGCCATCAGCCATCAGCATCTAGAGAAAGGTGAACTCTTTCTTTTAGAGAAACCTTTGATGATTGAGAGCCTCAAATGTATACAAAACAGAATATAATGAAATTTTTAACCTGTTACACAACTTCTCTAACTATCAACTCTTGCTGAATTATATATCCCATTGCCTACATACTTCCACTTTTTTCTAGTCTGCAGAATTTTGAGGCAAATCCCGGCCGTCCAGTGATTTCATCTGACCATTTTTCAGCATATATCAATACATGAATTCACGTATTAACATAGCAAAAACCTCTTATCTAAAATTTGAACAATAATTTTTACTATTATCAGAGTATCCGTGTGAGAGTGTGTGTGTTGAGCATGTGTAGTAAGTTGTGTGTGTTGAATGTGAGCAGATGTGAGTGTATGTGTTGAGAATGGATGACTGCGTGTACTAGCTGGTGAGGGCTTGTGCAAGTGTGTTGAGTATGAGTGGTTGTGTAACCCCACATACTTTCAAAGACGAATGGTGGCTGTTAGACCCACTGCTCTCACCACCACTTAAGTTAAGGCTTGCTGTCCCTCCTCAAAATGATCCCCTAGGGAAGGGGCACCCTCTGCCCTGTCCCCATCCAAAATAAAAACTGGAAATAATGATAGCATGGGACATAACTAAACCTCAAGGGTTCTCTCTGGTTATCAAGAATCAGGGACGCATGGTCCTGAAAGCAGAGGGTCTCTTGGACATGGCTAAAGTTTCTTTAAATCTTCCGTTTCCCTGTCCATATCTGTTTTTCTCCCTTTTGTTGCTTGCTTCTTGTTATTGTTGAAGAAAAACAGTCTGTTTCTAAACACTTGAACTGATTTCTCTTTTATATATCCTGGACATCAGCAATTGCATCTAGAGTTTTGATCAGATTTGAGTTAGATTTTTACAGATGTCGGTGTGTTCTGTCAGAAGGTACAAGATGTCTGAGTGCCCCAACCGGGACTAGAACCCGGTGTGCCGGCACCGCAAGGCGGAGGATTAGCCTAGTGAGCCGCGGCGCCGGCAAATTGGTGGTTGTTTTCAGGTTGCTGTCTCCTTTTCAGTAGGCAAAGATAGACATCAGTTCTTGCTTTTAAAAGATAAACTATATTATGACTTACACTGATGCTTTCTACTTAAATTCAGGTTTCACATTCATATCTCCTTTCTCCCATGTTAAGAATCTGAGTTCTGAAGAAGATAGCAATCTTGGGGCCAGCGCCATGGCTCACTTGGTTAATCCTCCACTTGCGGTGCCGGCATCCCATATGGGTGCCAGGTTCTAGTTCCAGTTGCTCGTCTTCCAGTCCAGCTCTCTGCTGTGGCCCAGGAGGGCAGTGAAGGATGGCCCAAGTGCTTGGGCCCCTGCACCTACATGGGAGACCAGGAAGAAGCACCTGGCTCCTGGCTTCAGATCGGCACAGCACCGGCCGTGGCAGCCATTTGGGGAGTGAACCAACGGAGGGAAGACCTTTCTGTTTCTCTCTCTCTGAGCTCACTGTCTATAACTGTATGTGTCAAATAAAATTAAAAAAAAAAAAGATGGCAATCTTAATGTTTGTGTATCTTTAGATAATTTTGTTCTCTGAATCTCATTTTTATAGAATTTTTTTTTCAGGAAAGATCTAAGGGTATTTCCCAGGAACTATCACAGTAACAACTTGTTGATAACCGGATATAAAATCTTTAGTTCACACTGTTTTCTTTGAGTGTCTTCTGGCATTGCTGGCATTCAATAGTATTGTCACTGAAAAGTCCAATTGTAATATTATTTTTTCTTTGCTTTCTTGCCAAAGAAATTTTTTTCTTTAAAGAGATTTTGTTAAATATTTTTGGTGTGTTAATTTTCATATTACCAATGTAACAAAATGCTACAGAGTTAATGGCTAAAAAATAACACAAATGTATCCTTATTGTTCCCCAGGACGGATGTACACAGTGAGCCTTACTGGACTCATAGCAGCGTACAGTAAAGATGCATCCGAGTCTGGAGGCTTTCAGGGAGAATCCATGTCTCTGCTTTTTCCAGGCTGGAGAGGGGCCCCAGCCCCCACCATCCTTTTTTTTTTTTTTTTTTTTTGACAGGCAGAGTGGACAGTGAGAGAGAGAGAGAGACAGAAAGGTCTTCCTTTTTCTGTTGGTTCACCCCCCAATGGCCGCTGCAGCCGGCGCACCGCGCTGATCCAAAGCCAGGAGCCAGGTGCTTATCCTGGTCTCCCATGCGGTTGCAGGGCCCAGTGACCTGGGCCATCCTCCACTGCCTTCCCAGGCCACAGCAGAGAGCTGGACTGGAAGAGGGGCAACCGGGACAGAATCCGGCACCCCGACTGGGACTAGAACCCACTGTGCCAGTGCCGCAGGTGGAAGATTAGCCTATTGAGCTGTGGCGCCGGCCCAGCCCCCACCATCCTTGACTCATGGACCCCTGCCTCCGTTTTCCAAGCCAGCACCATCATGTCTCCCTCTGAGCCTTCTTAACTGGTGACATTGCACTCTGACGACAGCCAGAGAGCTTAGTGTGCTTACATTTGCTCATCCAGATAATACAGGAAAATCTCTTCAACTCGAGGTCTTTACTCACAAAAGGTGCCATCATCAGGATTCTGGGAATCGGCGCAGATGGCTTGAGGAGGCAGCGTTAGTGCCGCACACTGGTATGGACTGTTCGGGGTGAGTTTTCTAGGAATGTGGTAGATCATTCTCCTATGTTTTCTTGACTTGCAGGTGCTATTGTTCTAATTCATTGCATTGCTTGAATTTTCCAGGGATTTTCTTTTTCTTTCTTTCTTTTTTTTTTTTTTTTTTGACAGGCAGAGTGGACAGTGAGAGAGAGAGAGAGAAAGCTCTTCCTTTGCCGTTGGTTCACCCTCCAATGGCCGCCACGGCCGGCGCACTGTGGCCGGCGCACCGCGCTGATCCGATGGCAGGAGCCAGGAGCCAGGTGCTTTTCCTGGTCTCCCATGGGGTGCAGGGCCCAAGCACCTGGGCCATCCTCCACTGCACTCCCTGGCCACAGCAGAGGGCTGGCCTGGAAGAGGGGCAACCGGGACAGAACCCGGCGCCCCGACCGGGACTAGAACCCGGTGTGCCGGCGCCACTAGGCGGAGGATTAGCCTAGTGAGCCGCGGCACCGGCCTCCAGGGATTTTAATTATATATCTTGGAGATTGTTTTCTACCTTATAATTTGCCAAGTTCCTTCTAAAATTTTTATTCATTTCTTTATCTCTCTTTTACTTGGTCATTTCTCTTTTTCACCTTTAGTCTGTTAGATTATTGTATACTGTGTTATTTGTTTTTGCGTGTGTGTGTGTGTGTACCTTTTCTATGGCCTATTTTGGAGTGGGTTTTATTTCAAATTCTCTTCTGCACTGTATCACATTCATTTATTTATTTATAATAGACTTTATTTATTTATTTATTTATTTATTTATTTTTTGACAGAGTTAGACAATGAGAGAGACAGAGACAGAGAGAAAGGTCTTCCTTCCATTGGTTCACTCCCCAAATGGCTGCTATGGCCGGCATGCTGCGCATATCCAAAGCCAGGAGCCAGGTGCTTCTTCCTGGTTTCCCATGTGGGTGCAGGGCCCCAAGCACCTGGGCCATCCTTCACTGCCTTCCTGGGCCACAGCAGAGAGCTACACTGGAAGAGGAGCAACCGGGACACAACTGGTGCCCCAACTGGGACTAGAACCCGGGGTGCCGTCGCCACAGGCGGAGGATTAGCCTAGTGAGCCGTGGCGCCCGCCTTAATAGACTTTATTTTTTAGAACAGTTTAAAATGGACAGAAAAACTGATGACATAGTATAGAATTCCCATATACTCCTTCAACACAATTTCTCATTTCATTAACATGTACATTACTACAATATTCCTAGTAAAATCATGAAACAAAATGAATATGTTATGATTAACATTTAAAATTTATTTTAGTTCAGCTTCTCATGTTGCATAGTTGTTTTATAAATGACTCCTCCATCACAGCATCACACAGAATAATTTCACTGACCTAAACATTCTCAGTGCGTCACCTCCTTGTTCTTCATCTCCTTGCCCAAGCCTCTGGAGACCATGGATTTTTTTTTTTTAAAAGATTTACTTATTTATTTGAAAGTCAGAGTTACACAGAGGAGAGGCAGAGAGAGAGAGGTCTTCCATCCAAGGACTGGAGCTGCGCTGATCTGAAGCCAGGAGCCAGGAGCTTCCTCCAAGTTTCCCACATGGGTGCAGAGGCCCAAAGACTTGGGTCATCTTCTACTGCTTCCCCAGGCCACAGCAGAGAGCTGGATCAGAAGTGGAGCAGCTGGGATTCAAACCGGCGCCCATATGGGATGCCAGCCTCGCAGGCGGCAGCTTCACCCACTACGCCACGGCGCAGGCCCCCATGGATCTTTTTACTTTCTCTATAGTTTTGCTTTTTCTCTGAATGTCATCTGGAGTTATGTGGCCTTTTCAGATAACTCTGTTCACACAATAATGTGCAGTGAATGTTCTTCAGTGAGTTTTTGGGCTTGATAGATCATTTAATTTTTTTTTTAAAGAGAGAGAGAGCAACCATCCTCTGGTTTACTCCTTAAATGTCTCCAACAGCCAGTGCTGGGCCAGGCCAGGCCAGGAACTGGGAACTCAATGCAGGTTGAAATTGGAAACAAAATCAGGGCTCATATCCAGGTGGTCCAACAGGGGATGAGGGTGTCCCAATCCATGTCCTAACTGCTATGCCAAATACTCACCTGTAGCTCATTTCTCTAATTGCATTTTTGGATTTCAGCCATTCTACTAGGTGCATAGTTGTGTCTCAGTGTTGTCTGAATTTTCAGTTTTCTAGTAGCATCTTTTCTCAGCCAGTTATCCCAGCTGTACGTCTTCGGTGAGGAGTCTGTGTAGTTATTTTCTGCTTTCCTCAACTGAGTGGCTTGTTTTTTCACTATTGACTTTGATGAGTTTTTTTTGTATAATTTTTATACATGTCCTTAATTATATGTGTGTTTTGAAAATATGTTTACCTATTCTATGACCTGTCTTTTCATTCTCTTAAAAAATGCCTTTATAGAGCATAAGTTTTTAACTTTAATAAAGTACAAATTATCAAGTTTTCTTTCATGGATCATATTTTTGGTATTGTATCTAAAATCAAGATTGCATAGATTTTTCTCTTTTGTTACTTCCTTAGAAGTTTTATAGTTTTGTACCTCTACATGTAGGCCTATGTGAAAAGTATAGGATTTGTATATAGATTCATTTTTTTTTTTCTGTGTGTGGGCGTTTGACTGTTCCAGCACCATGATAAAAAGACTACCCTTTCTCATGGGAATCATTGCACCTTTGTCAGGGGTCAGTCGACTAGATTGTGTCTATGTTTGACCTTACTACCCTGTTTTATTGATCCATTATCTGTTCTTTTGCCAATACCATGTTGTCTTTATCACTTTAGCTTCATGGTCAGTTTGAAGTCCATCAATAGCAGCCCTCCAATGTTGTTTTTCTTTGGCAATGTTTTGGTTTTTCAGGATGTTTTTTCCTTTTCAGATAAACTTTGGAATCAGTTTGTCAATATCTGCAAAATTGTATTTTGATTGCAAGTACATTGGCTCTGTAGATAAAGTTGACAAAAATCAACATCAACATCTTAACAATATTGAGTCTTTTTAATTCCCAAATTTGAGAACATGCAGTATTTATTTCTTTTTGTGCCTGGCTTATTTTAATCAACAGCTTATCAGCCAGGCTCGTTCATGTTTCCACAGATGACAGAATATCATTCTATCTTATGGTTCAATAATAGGCCATTGTTTATATACACCATATTTTCTTTAATCATTAGTCCATCAGTGAATACCTGTTTCTTCAGAATGCTAATTCCCTTTTCTTTGCGTTTGTAAGCTGTAGTTAGATAGCTACATCATATAATGGTTCTGTTTTCAGTTTTTAAGGAATCTCCATATTATTTCCTATAGTATGCATGTACTAATTTAAATTCCCACTAACAGTATATGAGTTCCCATTTCCCCACATTATTCTCAGCATTTGTTATTTTTTTGTCTTTTTCTTAATATTCTAGCTTGCATGTGTTGATATCTGCATATCCCTGATAATTAGTGATGTTGATTATTTTTTCACACACTTGTTGGCCCATTTCTATGTCTTTTGAGAAATGTCTTTTCAGAATGCTTGCTTGTTTTTAAAAATCAGATTATTTGTTTTTGTTACTGAATTGTTTGAGTTCCTTATATATTCTGGATATTAATCCCTTGTTGAATGGATAGTATGCAAATATTTTCTTCCATTCTACAGATAGTTTTTTTCATTCTATGAATTATTTTCTTTTTAAAAAGATTTATTTATTTGTTTGAAAGGCAGAATCACAGATGGGCAGAGAGAGAGAGAGAGAGAGGGAGAGAGAGAGGTCTTCTATCCACTGGTTCACTCCCCAGGTGGCTGCAATGGCTGGAGCCAGCAGCCAGGAGCTTCCTACAGGTCTCCCATGTGGGTGCAGGGGCCCAAGCACTTGGGCCATCTTCCACTGCTTTCCCAGGCCATAGCAGAGAACTGGATTGGAAATGGAGCAGCCAGGACTAGAACCCGTGCCCATATGGGATGCCGACACTGCAGGCAGGGGCCTTACCTGCTACACCACAGCGCAGGTCCCTGGATTATTTCTTTCGCTGTGCAAAATCTTAGTTTTATACAGTCCCATTTATCTATTTTTGCCTTTGTTGGCTATGCCTTTGTGTTCTTAGTCAAAAAAATCTTTGATCAAACTCATGTCTAGTTTTCAAGCACTTTTGATCGAGGAAACGGTCCTGTATCCAAGTCTGTCTTTTATAGCTGTGTCAGAAATCAGCTGGCTAAGGGTGAGCATTCGGTGTGTTGGTTAAGATGCCACTTAAGATGCCAGTATCCTATGTCAGAAGGAGTAGATTCCAGTCCCAGCTCTTCTCCCAATTGCAGCTTCCTGTTAGTCTGCCCCTGAGAACAGGGGTGATGGTTCATGTAATTGGGTTCCTAATTTCTCTGTGTGTGTGTGCGTGTGTGTGTACACACACATGTGCTCATGTGGTGAACAGCTGTTCAGGGCTGTGTTGAAAACGTTCCAGTTACAGCGATGAATGTAGCAGCAGAATAGTTTAGGCTCTATTCAGGGGACAGCATGTAGTATGTAACACAGCTGGATGGGTCTACTAAGGGACTGTCAGAAAAGTGGTAAATAAGGCTAACCAGCGACATGAAAGACAGGTTGTGAAAGGTCAAGAATCTTCTCCCAATTATTACAGATGGCTCCTTAGAATAAAGACGTTCCCACAGCTCTCTAGGGAGATACTCAGTTTTGAAGGCTGGGAGTTAGCTTCATGCATCTGGGATTTAGAATCACAGCTTTATCTGCAATGCAGATGACAAGTTCAATTGGGGAGAGACCAGACTGGAGACGGTGTTAGCCGAGCATAAGGATAATGGAAAACTGAATGAGCTAGGCTGCCATGGAGCAGAATGGACATGACTCACACACAGGAGCCAGACTGCCTGTAGTCTTGTCCTCATGCTAGATTTGATGGAGCATCACCCAGCTACTCCCTGCTTTCAGTTTAATGATGGGTTTTCTCCCCAATAAGGTTGTTAGCAGGCCAAATTAGGTAGTATTTTTAAAGGCTTAGGACAATGTCTGGCACTCACTAAGAAATATGTATTTGTTAAATAAAAAATAAACCAATAAAACTAATGAGGCAGTAGGTGTAAAGGGCAGAAGGCAAACATGGGGCAATTTCAGGACTGTTGGCAGTGTTGGCTGACTTTATAGATAGAGCTGTGACTTTAAATTCTGTGTCAGGTGTAGATTATGATGCATTGACACAAGAAAGAAAACATTGGGTTTTGTTTCATTTTGTTTTAAATCAGTCCTACAAGACCAGGATTGAAGAAACTTGGTGTGAAAATAATTTACATAACAAAAACCACAGGGGTTGGGTAGCCACAAGCTCAATTTGAGCAGCAGTGAGGCTTGGCTTGGTCTGAGCTAATAGAGAAGTGATGTTTACACTGTGCTCAGCATGAGCTGGACTGCGTTCTAAGGTACAGTGTTAAGTTCTGGGCCCCACATGAAGTCTGGTATTTATACTCTGGAAGATAGCCAGAGAAAAGTGACACAGACAGAAAGGAAGTGAGTCGCAGTGCATATGTTGAACATTAATGGTCTGGGGACTATTTCATGTATGTCCTCCCATTGCACTCTCAACTTCCCACTTTTTCTTTTTTAAAAAGATTTGCTTTTTTATTTGAAAGTCAGAGTTACAGGGAGAGAGGGAGAGACACACACACAGAGAGGTCTCCTAATCAAATGGTTCACGCCCCACATGGCTGCAAGGGCCAGACTGAAGCCAGGAGCTTCATCTGGATCTCCCATGTGGGTGGCAGGGGTCCCAGTTCTTGGGTCATCTTCCGATGCTTTCCACAGGCCATTAGCAGGGAGCTGGATTGGAAGTGGAGCAAACGGGACACGAACTGGTGCCTGTATGGGATGCTGGCATTGCAGGGGGCAGCTTTACCAGTTATGCCACAAAGTTGGCCACATCCTAGTTTTCTAACATAACAAACAATTGTGGTTTAGTTGATTAGATTTTTATCTGCCACTTCCAGTGCACTGCACTGTTTTGCATTTTCAGGACCTACTATGTGCATGGCATTGTAATAGGTACTTTTCACACATTATTGTACTATTCAACAACTACAGCAAATGCATATGGAAAGTATCATAAAGAAATAATTATGGAATCTATTTTCATTTGAGTATGCAAATATAAGTTCAATAATTAATAACAGAACTGAGATGGGCAAAAGCATCTGAAAGGGTAAAGGTTATGGAGGGATGTTTGGTGCTGCTTTTAAGACATTGCTTGGGATGCCTCCTTCCATACTGGAGTGCCTGGGCGGAGTCCATGTCCCGCTCCTGACTCCAGCTTCCTGCTGATGCACATCCTGGAAGGCAGCAGTGATGGCTGGAGTACTTGGGACTCTGCCACCCATGCGGGGGCCTAGACTGAGTTCTGAGCACATGGTTTTGCCTGGCTCAGTCCTGGCTGTTGCAGGCATTTGCAGTGTGACTCTGGATGAAAATATCTCTCTTTCTCTGTTTCTTGCTTTCAAGGAAAAAAAAAGAGTTAATAAATAGTTACATATGCTTTATAGCTTGCACACATACAGAGACAAAATTAAAAGAAAAACAACTTTGATCATTTGTAGAGGTAGAGAGAAAGGAATAACAGATATTAAGGTCTTGAATGTTCTGGTCTCAACTGCTAAGGCCATCTAAGGTACAGATCTTGTAGGCAGTTGTCAGCATTAAAAGTTTCCTGGTCCCACTTGGAAAGTGATCTTTACGGCATGATGAGTTCATCCGGATACTTCAGCCTAATGCCATTAAACATATCATTCTTCTCATTTCCTGTATTCTATTTCCATGTTTACCCAAAAGCCCTCGAATCCCTGTACATGTTTACCGACATGGGAAAACAGCACTAAGCATATAGTTATGATATTTGTTGTCTTGTGTGACAATACTTTTTTTCCTGAAAAATCAATAATGTGGTTTCTGCTTAGGTTTTGGCTTTCCCTACAGCTTGACTGCAGGAGAGCATGTGCTGAGCATATGGCCATGACATATTTCTGGTCTGTGTGACAGGAGTTTCTCACTGTAAATCAATAAGTTAGCATTCTGAGGGCTGAGTGTATCTTGTGTATGTCTCAGTACTCATGAATAAGGCTGTCAGGGTCTGATCACTCCTTGATATGACAGGAGTTAGCCCCTGGGTCTTCCAAACTGTAGGCACAAAACATGCTGGTTTCCTTTCAAACACATTGTTGGCACTCTCTTGCTCTGTCTCTGTCTGTATCTGATATATATATATATATATATATCCATATATGTATATATATATGAAATCTGTCACAACTTCTCAACTCTGCAGTCATAGGATTAAAGCTGCCGTAGATGAATGTAAACATTAAGAGCATGTCTATGTTGTGATAAACTTAATCAACCATAGGCCACATTTGACCCACAGTAGGCAAACCCTTAGTTTAGGCTATTAGAACCTGGACTAAGGATGAGGAGAAACTGGATGTTAATGCTAACATTCATAAATACTAAACACGCAGACATAATATAGAAGGAATTCAAAAGTTTAAGAAGTTGCAGTTTGCTTATCATGTATGCCTTTAATATGCTTACTCTACTCCCCATCTCCCCAACTCCCCATAAATTGCCTGAGAGGACCTAGAAGATTCATGATGTCATTGAGAAAGGGGTGGATGTGAGATCACTCACATCCTTGAAAGGCTCTCTGGTGGTTCTCCTCTAGTCTGGGGGTGCCAGAGGACAAAGCTGTTTTTGCGATAGGTTTACCAAGTTCAGTAGGGACCATAGGTCTCACAAGGCCCAAGACCAATGTGGCAGCCCTTAATTACCAGGACCAAAGTGGCACACTGACCTCAATAGAGTTCAAAGTTTTCGCATTGGCTAGTTGATTATGGTTTCCCTTTAGACTTGTGATCTGCTTTGTGGATTTTAGTTAGCCTTTTCTCTTAGAATCCCCAGTATTGCCCAGTGTATTCATGTACGGTTATTCATTGTAGGAAGAATGAAGTTTATGTATGTGTTTAACAATAAGGTCATCCGCTTGTGAAGGCTGACATAAACACTGTCACTGCCAAGTGTTCAACCAGCCTGCAGTACAGAGCAGTGCTCATCCTTATAGACCACTCTCTGAGGACACAGGCAGCCAAGCGACAGGAATTCCTCACCTGGATGAGCATGCAATCTGAGTAAGACTATGGATGTTCCTTCCTGCTAGCAAGCTAACAGTGGTTTTGCCAATACAAGTGCCCATGGACCTGATGAAGTTCTGATGCACTGTGATGTTACTCTATACAACATTCCTTCTAACCAAGTAACTCATTTAACGAAAAGGTAGTAAGCAATAGATTAGTTCCTGAGACATCTACTGATGTTAATTTCTAACTAATCACTTAGCAATAGTCTAATAGAAGATTCAGCTAATACGTTAATTGGGAGAAACACTTCACAGGTTGGAGCATAATTCTACAGAATATGCGTTGAACATGCAACTGATAAACCTGGGTCTGAAAATCAAATCACAGAAGTTGGAGAAATGAGAAGTCATCAGGAAATGAGCCATTTGAATAAACTGGCTTCCCAAGACTGAAACTTTAGGTCTAGTATTTTGGAGCTATTAGTCTCCTTGAAAGAAAAAAAACTTCTATCAGGAGACTCAGAAATTTAATTCTGTTGAACAGGGAGTTGACGTTGGCATCTGACACTACTGGCATTCTCATACTACTGAAATCTCAGGCAAAGGATGGTATGTCTCTGCTGGCTTTGGTTACTGACCCTAATTTTTGAGGATAAACTGGATTTTTGCAGCAAAATTGGAGTACAGAGCACTGTCTCGAGATCCCAGGAGAATGAAGAGGGGGCATTTTAATACTTCCATTTTCCTTTTTTTCCACAGTAATACTGAACAGAAAATTTGAGCAGCACAATGCAAGTAGTTTTTCTGATAATACATATTCTTCCCAAATGCAGTTGTTTATCACTCTAAAAGATATTGAGCCCTGACCAGCCAAATCAAGGGGACAAGGGAGATGTGGAAAAACAAGGAAGATGTAAATGTGATCTGTGCTCTGAGGACCAGAGAGAAAACTGAAGGCTGTGGTAGCTAAGTATAATTTTTTCACGTTACTTTGTTTATAGTAACTAAATTTTCCTTCCATCTTTCCCCTATTTTACAGAGTAGTTACTTACGTCCAGTGGCGAATTTAGTTTTTGTGTTACAGATTATTCAAATGAAGGTTAGTAATGAGTTAGAAGAGAAATAACATTGTCCAGAGACACATATGGTAACTCTGGGAACTTTGTGTCTTCTCTTTTGCAGGAGATGAGAAAGGTTTTGTTTCTATAAAGGATACTTAAGCCTTATCAGGAAGATGCATGGAGTTGTGTTTGCTAGTTATTTACCTGTTATATCTCAGTAACACACTTAATCTTAACTGTTTTTACTCTGTGATGCTGGGATTGGGATTCTATAATTTATGTTTTCAAGCCTATTTTGTAAACCTTTTCTAGCTGGCTCAGGCCAACAGGAAAAACAAATGGCACATGAGGTGGGGTGGGGGTAGAAGAGAAGACAGATTTACCTCTTGTTCTGTTAGTTTTCTTGAGGTGATCAAGGTCAACCATGCTTTGGTCTCCAGTTTCTTTTTTGCACTCTCATTACCAGTTGTGTCAATTCCTTCCACCCACCGAGTTCCAGATAGCTAGTCACTCACTCTTGATGGTCTGAGGAATAGCAACACACACTCTCTCTCTGCAGAGAAAGTTGCTCTCAGCCAACTCCACTTCTTCCTATTGATGCTCGTTGTAATGACTAACATCTGAGGTGTCTCACCCCAAGTATCCATAGACAGCAATAACTAGTTACCTCAGCATTCCAACCCTTTAGCTCTCAACTCTTGGTAATGGGCTCCCTGCATTCAATTCCATTTGCCTGAAATGCTCACTCCACTTTCCTTCTCACTATTTTTTAAACGTTTTAGGGCTGAACCCTGAGTGGCATCCTACCTGAGGACAGGAATTAGATCCCATTAAGTCTTAATTCTCGAGACTTAGCCCAGCGCTGGGGTCTATGCAGCACTGCTGAGTTGTAAGTGTAAATGGTGAGGCATTACAATTTTTATGATGTGTTTGAAATATCACCAGGAAAGAGAGCAAGGAAGGTACATATCTAATCACAGTAGAAATTAAGAAGACAATTTTAATTCAGTATGAGAATAGGGCAAACGTTTTATTCCTATAAATGGAATAAATTACCTAAAAGAGTCCACCAAATTTCCCTTCACTGGAATGATTTAAGCTGAGGTTGAATGATCTTTGTTAGGGCTAGGGTAGAGGATGATTCCTTAAATGTGTTGAAGATTAAATACACAGTGTTTGAATTATCTCCCGGGACTAAGATCTGTGATCCTGTTCATTACACATTTCCTAACTAAGTCCTTTCTCTTGGTCATGATGCTGTAACTGTCACAATCACACGAAAATGGCAATAGCTTACATTTTTAAGATTCTTTGCCATTTGCAAAATGTCTTACATTTATTTTGGCAATTTTTGAAGTAGAAATAACAGTAACTTTATGTCCATTATAGACCTATCAGGGGTGTGTGCGTGGTCTGTGTGTGTGTGTGTCTGTTGGGGAGTGTGTGTGTGTGTGGTGTGTGTATGTGTGTGTCTGTGGGGGAATATGTCTGTGTGTGGTGTGTGGTGTGTGGTGTGGTGTGTGTGTGTGTGTGTGTGTGTCTGTTGGGGAGTATGTCTATGTGTGGTGTGTGGTGTGTGTGTATGTGTGTGTGTGTGTCTGTTGGCGAGTGGGGATAGAAAAATGGGAAGACACCAAGGAGGAAATATGGGACCTCTGAATCCCAGAGGCTTTGAGCTTGGAGTCCAAAAAAAATTTAATGTCACTGTTCCAACTATTATCCCTATTTTTTGTTGCAAAAAATACACTTTAAGATCTAGTCATTTGGGCCAGAAATCCAAAAATAGCTGAGTTGATTTTTAGAATGTTTTCTTTACTAAAATGCAAACAACATGCTGTGTGCTTGTAGAATATCCATTTTTGAAATATTGAGGTTAGGATCATTCCTGGTTTTTGACCTCTCTTCTTGCCTTTGGCTCGCCAGTGCTCTGAGTTTAGTTTTGTGTCTGAGTTAAATATTATAACCCCTCTGATGACTTTATGTGTGCAAAAACAAAAGAATAAGCAAATAGTTCTGTAAGATGAAGAGGTTATGGAAGCATTTTTTGGGCACCAGTATCCTCAAAAGTCATAATTTTCATATCCCAACAAGCAATGTGGCATTTAAACAGTAAATGCGTACAAGCCCTTAGTGTTCATTAAAATTAGTAACAGAAAACACACAACTTGGGGACTGAACTCCAGGGATTTAATATGCACTTGAACCAGGAAAGATACCAGAGAATGTTGGTTTAGGCCCAACAGACATCTCAGAGGTTAATAAATATTCCTTCTGGTTCAAAGATATCCTCCAACATTTAAATGTTGGACTACATAAAATTATATTTGTGTATTCCCCACTTGGCGTCAAACTCATATAAACATAGACTTCTGCTTTATAACTTATTCTTCCACATGCATTCGATTTTAAAAGCACTGATTTTAGGAAAGAAACAAGTAGGCACAAATTTATTTTCCAGTTGCTGGCTTACATTTGAAACCCTTGTTTCTCCTCCTTGTCACATTGGCTTAACAGATGCATGTGGCACGGCTCATTCCTCAGGGAGCCTTTCTTTGCCTCTCTGGAGGATGATGGGCTACTCATAGAGGAAAATAAGCCCTAAGGACACTATGTCAGTGACTTGACCAAAATCAGAGCTGTTAAAAGGTGAAGCAGGCATGAAAGCCAAAAGGTTGAGAAGTCCCTGGTAACTCTTGAGTTATTCTGCCATACTCAAGTTATTCCCTCTAGTCTTTCTGAGTCATTGGGCAAATATTTTTTTTTTTGTCTCTCCACATTGAAAATTAAGTAGCTTTGGCAAATTATGCTTGGTAACTCATGAGTTATATTTTTTTCCAATTCTTTCAATTTTGGGACTACCTTTTTTTGTTTCAACTCATATATTGAACCTACTCCTTTATACACTAAATATGTAATAATAAGTACGATAGACTAAATAGATGTGGTGATATAGTTGGGGAGGGGTGCCAGTTTTCATAGGTTTGGTTGGAGACATATCATGGATCATATTTTACTTTAGCAGATACCTAAATAAACTCAAGGACAGAGTAACGGCTTTTTCTGTAGAAAGTAGAGTCCAAGAGGAGAGAAAAACATTTGCCATGATCCCAAATTAAGAGTACAACTGACATCTGTGAGCAACAAAATGGAAGCCAATGTGGAGAGACTGAACAAGGGGAAGAGTGAAAGATACAGCAAAAAGATATACTGTTGGCCGGCGCCGCGGCTCACTAGGCTAATCCTCCACCTTGCGGCGCCGGCACACCAGGTTCTAGTCCCGGTCGGGGCGCCGGATTCTATCCCGGTTGCCCCTCTTCCAGGCCAGCTCTCTGCTGTGGCCCAGGAGGGCAGTGGAGGATGGCCCAAGTGCTTGGGCCCTGCACCCCATGGGAGACCAGGAAAAGCACCTGGCTCCTGGCTCCTGCCATCGGATCAGCGCGGTGTGCTGGCCGCAGCGCGCTGGCCGCGGCGGCCATTGGAGGGTGAACCAACGGCAAAGGAAGACCTTTCTCTCTCACTGTCCACTCTGCCTGTCAAAAAAAAAAAAAAAAGATATACTCTTTACTATTTTTAATTTTATCTACACAATGAAGTCTGAGTATTTTTTTAAAGGATGAAGCTTCATCTCCTTAAACTAAAACACACTGATCTGCATTTTAATTGTCTTGATCCTTGTGCCACTTAAGCTGTGCTTAGTTCAGTATTTTCCTCAGTTCTATTATCAAAATCATGCTAGAAAAGTATATATTTACCAGAATACAAAATAAGGACAGTATAATCAAAATCACAGGAAACATTCTTTGCCATTTATACCAACGCATTGCATAAATAATAGACCTATTTGCAACCCAATACATCAAGTAACAGGCCTTAAAGGATTTTCTTTAGGTCAAAGAGAAGTCAGCAAATGGCTTGATTTGGAGAAAGGGAGTATTGTAATACACAATACAAAGTGCTAATTTGTCCTGTATCATGTTTTAACATCACCTGAGTTCCCAGTATGGACTACATGAGAAACCTAGAATGTTAAATATGAATCTAATGAAACATGAGGTTTAGGATGAGCTGTCACATAGGTGATTTCCTTTCTCTGCTTTGAAACCTATATATGATCCCCAATCAATTCTGCATTCTTAAGAAAATGGAGCCAGAAAATACTAGATTTAAAGAAAACTGTCTAACTGGCAGAGAAAAAGGAAGACATTCGAGGGGGGATACCCCCTGAGGAAGTGTGAGAACAGCATCTCAGTGCAAGAGTTGTGGCTCAGAGGTGAGGCAGCAGAGATCAGGAGATGTGAGCCTATGGGGTACCATCTGCCATTCTAGGTCGTGGTACTTAAGAAACACTGAGTAGCACAGAATCAAAGTCCAGTCGTAAAGTGAACAAATTTAGGATTCATTTGGGTTTGTAATGTAAAAGTCAATCTTCTAATATGCATAGTGTTATAGTGATTGCTGACTTTATTATATTTTAGGGCCATTTTGAATTTAAATAATTTAATTTTATTCATGTGTAGAATTTGTTGAATTACATATTTAATGTCTGGAAAAGAAATGGATGGAATCCAGGCTTAGATTCTATGGAAGCAGAAAATACACATGATAAAGAAACTCTACAAATGGAAGCATACTTTTATTTTTTAAAAGGCTGTATTATGTAGTGGAAAGGAAGAACAAGACAGAGACACATATACAGAGAAACAGGGAGAGACAGAGAGACCTTTCATCTACTGGTTTATTCTTTACATGCCCACAACAGCTGGGGCTGAACCAGGCTGAAGCCAGGAGCCAGGAACTCCATCTGAGTCTCCCACAGGGTGGCAGGAATCTAAGAACTTGGGCCATACTGCTATGTTCCAGATACATTAGCAGAAGCTGGATCAGAAGAGCATGGCAGCTAGATCTTGACTCAGGTACTTCAGTATGGGAAATCAGTGTCCCAGGCAGTGGCTTAACCTGTTGTGCCACAACACTTGTGCTTGAACACCGCTTTTATATTTAAGATTAAATCACCGATGTCAATAATATCATTGACTTTCATGACAGTATTTACTTAGCCAGTTTTGGTTCTACCTATGAAAATCTATAAAAGAATCACCTTGGTAACATTCTGCTTCCATGCCAGATATTTTTAACAGAGGCAAAAATTTCTGTGGTGAAAGGCTATATTTGTCCTTGAAATTCTTTTAACATGTTTTCCCCCCTCTCTGGTTATACAAAAGAAACAATGGATATATATGGTAGAAGGAATAAAGGCTCTCAGAAAATGGCCATGTCCTAATGCGCAGAAGCTATGAATGTATTATGCTATATGACAAAGAGGTATTCAAGTAATAGATGGAATTAAGGTTGCTAAGCAGATGAATTCCAAACAGTGCATTAGCCCGGAGTATCCACATGGGTCTGCTATAATTACAGTGTCTGTAAATATGGAGGAAGAAGACAGACAAGGTCAGAATGGTGGGATGTTAGAAAAACCTGATCCACTGTGGCTGATTTGGAGATGGAGGAAGGGGCTGTGGGCCAAGGATTATGGGTGTGGCCTCCGGAATGGAAAGCAGCCTTTCTAGCTAACACCTTGTCTTTAACTTCATGGAACCCATTTTGGACCCCTGAGCTCCAGAACTGTAACATAACAAATGTGTGATTTTTGTTTAAAAGCCATTGATTTTGTGCTTATTTGTTTATAGCAGCCATAGAAAATTAGTGCACAGGATTTAAAATGACATTAATATAACTTCAAATACAAAGATGTGTTTAAGATTTTTTTAATATACAGAGAACAGATTTCATGCATTTCATAGGTAAAGTTGAGAAGATAACCATACATCCCTTTCTCCCCCTTTTGATTCTCAAACCCCCTTCCTTTCCTCCTTTTTTTAAATTAATTTTTACAAAGATACTATTTTAAACCATTCTGTGATCACAGGCTTAATTCACTACTAACCATAATACTCAACAAATAAAAAGTAGTTAGACCATAGTTCCACTGCAGTATAAACAAGGGCTAAAAACAACAAAAAATATCACAAGATGTCCATTTCCTTCCTATACATTTTTTGAATTCAGTTTATGTTAACTGCCACATATCAGAGAAAACATATAAATATATGTTTATATATTTTTGAGACGGGCTTATATCACTAAGTGCAATGGTTTTGAGTTGCATCTATTTCATTGCAAAAGACAGGATTTAATTCATTTTTATGGTTGAGTAGTATCCCACAGTGTACGTATACCATTGAAAAGTAGTAGTCATCCGTTGATGGACATCTGAGTTGATTCCATATCTTAGGTATTGTGAAAGGAGTTGCTATAAACATGAGGATACATTATATTTAATATGTTGATTTCATTTCATTTGGGCAAATTCCCAAGAGTGAAATGGCTGGGTCATATGGTACATCTACTTTCAGATTTCTGAGGAATGTGCATACTGTCTTCCATAATGGTTATGCAAGTTTACATTCCCATCAACAATGTATCAGCATACCTTTCTACATCCTCATCAGCATTTATTATTTTTTAATTTTTGGATGATACTCATTTTAACTGGGATGATATGAGATCCCATTGTGGTTTTTATTTGCATTTTCCTGATGGCTGGTGATCCTGAGCATCTTCTCATGTGTCTTTGAAAAATATCTGTTCATGTCCTTTTACTGTTTCTTTTTTTTAATATAGAAAATTTTTAATAAATAGAAATTTCAAAAGTATAACTTTTGGATTATAGCGGTTCTTCCCCCATAACCACCCTCCCACCCACAAACCATCACATCTCCTACTCCCTCTCCCATCCCATTCTTCATTAAGATTCATTTTCAATTAACTTTATATACAGAAGATCAATTCTGTACTAAGTAAAGATTTCAGCAGTTTGCACCCACACATGCACACAAAGTATAAAGCACTGTTTGAAGACTAATTTTACCATTGATTCTCATAGTACAAGACATTAACGACAGAGGTCCTGCATGGGGAACAAGTGCACAGTGACTCCTGTTGTTGATTTAACAACTGACACTCTTATTTATGATGTCAGTAATCACCTGAGGCTCTTGTCATGAGATGTGAAGGCTATGGAAGCCTCTTGAGTTCACAAACTCTGACCTTATTTAGGCAAGACCATAATCAAAGTGGAAGTTCTCTCCTCCCTTCAGAGAAAGGTACCTCCTTCTTTGATGGCCAGTTCTTTACACTGGGAAATCACAGAAATCTTTCATTTAGGTCATTTTTTTCCAGAGTGTCTTGGCTTTCCATGCCTGAATACTCTCATGGGCTTTTTAGCCAGATCTGAATGCCTTAAGGGCTGATTCTGAGGCCATAGTGCTGTTTAGGACATCTGCCATTTTATGAGTCTGCTGTGTATCCTGCTTCCCATGTTGGATTATTCTCTCCTTTTTAATTATATCAATTATTATTAGTATACACTGTTCTTATTTATGTGATCCCTTGGATACTTAATCCTATCATTATGATAAGTTATGAACTTAAACTGATCACTTTAACTAGTGAGATGGCATTGGTACCAGCCAACATAGTGGGATTTGGAGTCCCATGGCAAGGTTTTAGCTTTACCTTTAGGGGTACGTCTGAGGGATCATGTGCTGAACTGTACATCTCTCCCTCTCTTATTCCTACTCTTATTTTTAACATGGATCAGTTTTCAGTTGTATTTAAACACCTAAGTATAATTCTGTCTTAATTAAAGAGTTCAACAAATGGGTATTAGGTAGAAAAAGAAAATACTAAAAAGAATAAAATAATAAGTTGCTTCTTGACAGGACAAGTGCTGATCAAGTCATTTTTCTCATAGTGTCAGTTTTCTGACACTACAGGTTTATAGGTTTACAGGTCTACAGGGTTCCTTTTAGGTGCTCAGTTAGTTGTCACAGATCAGGGAACACATATATTTATCCCTTTGCGACTGGCTTTTTTCACTCTGCATTATGTATTCCAGATTCCTCCATTTTGTTGCAAATGACCGGATTTCTCTTTCTCTCTCTCTCTCTCTCTCTCTCTCTCTCTTTTTTTTTTACTGCTGTATAGTATTCTATAGAGTACATATCCCATAATTTCTTTTTTTTTAACTTTTATTTAATGAATATAAATTTCCAAAGTACGATTTATGGATTACAATGGCTTCCCCCCCATACCGTCCGTCCCACCCACTACCCTCCCCTTTCCCATTCCCTCTCCCCTTCCATTCACATCAAGATTCATTTTCGATTATCTTAATATACAGAAGATCAGCTTAGTATACATTAAGTAAGGATTTCAACAGTTTGCTCCCACACAGAAACATAAAGTGAAAAATAATAGATGATTTTTTTTAAATGATGATGAAATCAGATCAGACCTATTGTCATGTTTAATCCCAGTGAGAGTCAAGTTGGGAGTTGATAATTTCTTTCTTTCTTTCTTTCTTTTTCTTTTTTTTTTTTTTTTACAGAGGATCAGTTTAGTATACATTAAGTAAAGATTTCAACAGTTCGCACCCCCATAGAAACACAAAGTGAAATATATTGTTTGGGTACTCGTTATAGCATTAAATCTCAATACACAGCACATTAAGGACAGAGATCCAACATGAGGAGTAAGTGCACAGTGACTCCTGTTGTTGACTTTACCAATTGACACTCCTGTCTATGGCATCAGTAATCTCCCTATGCTCCAGTCATGAGTTTCCAAGGCTATGGAAGCCCTCTGAGTTCTCCGATTCTTATCTTGTTTAGACAAGGTCATAGTCAAAGTGGAGGTTCTCTCCTCCCTTCAGAGAAAGGTACCTCCTTCTTTGAAGACCTGTTCTTTCCACTGGGATCTCACTCACAGAGATCTTTTGCCAGAGTGTCTTGGCTTTCCATGCCTGAAATACTCTCATGGGCTTTTCAGCCAGATCAGAATGCCTTTAGGGCTGATTCTGAGGCCAGAGTGCTATTTAGGACATCTGCCATTCTATGAGTCTGCTGAGTATCCCACTTCCCATGTTGGCTCACTCTCCCCTTTATTTATTCCATCGGTCACTGTTAGCAGGTACTAGACTTGTTTATGTGCTCCCTTTGACTCTTAGTCCTTTCATTATGATCAATTGTGAACTGAAATTGATCACTTGGAATAGTGAGATGGCATTGGTACATGCCACCTTGATGGGATTGAATTGGAATCCCCTGGTATGTTTTTAACTCTACCATTTGGGGCAAGTCAGCTTGAGCATGTCCCAAATTATACATCTCTTCCCTCTCTTATTCCCACTCTTATGTTTAACAGGGATCACATTTCAGTTAATTTTTAACACTTAAGAATAACTGTGTATTAATTACAGAATTAAACCAGTCATATTAAGTAGAACAGACAAAAAAACTACTAAGAGGGATAATGTATTAAGTTGTTCATTAACAGTCAGGGCTATGCTGATCAAGTCACCGTTTCCCATAGTGTCCATTTCACTTCAGGAGGTTTCCTTTTTGGTGTTCAGTCAGTTGTCACCGATCAGGGAGAACATATGGTAATTGTCCCTTTGGGACTGGCTTATTTCACTCAGCATGATGTGTTCCAGATTCCTCCATTTTGTTGCAAATGACTGGATTTCGTTGTTTCTTACTGCGGTATAGTATTCTAAAGAGTACATGTCCCATAATTTCTTTATCCAGTCTACCGTTGATGGGCATTTAGGTTGGTTCCAGGTCTTAGCTATTGTGAATTGAGCTGCAATAAACATTAGGGTGCAGACCTCTTTTTTGTTTGCCAATTTAAATTCTTTTGGGTAAATTCCAAGGAGTGGGATGGCTGGGTCGAACGGTAGGGTTATCTTCAGGTTTCTGAGGAATCTCCAGACTGCCTTCCATAGTGGCTTGACCAGTTTGCATTCCCACCAACAGTGGGTTAGTGTCCCTTTTTCCCTCCTCGCCAGCATCTGTTGTTGGTAGATTTTTGAATGTGAGCCATTCTAACCGGGGTGAGGTGAAACCTCATTGTGGTTTTGATTTGCATTTCCCTGATTGCTAGTGATCTTGAACATTTTTTCATGTGCCTGTTGGCCATTTGGATTTCCTCTTTTGAAAAATGTCTATTGAGGTCCTTGGCCCATCTCTTAAGTGGGTTGTTTGTTAGTTGCTGTGGAGTTTCTTGATCTCTTTGTAGATTCTGGTTATCAACCCTTTATCTGTTGCATAGTTTGCAAATATTTTTTCCCATTCTGTCGGTTGTCTCTTCACTCTCCTGACTGTTTCTTTTGCAGTACAGAAACTTCTCAATTTGATGCAATCCCAATAGTTGATTTTGGCTTTGACTGCCTGTGCCTTCCGGGTCTTCTCCAGAAACTCTTTGCCTGTGCCAATATCTTGAAGGGTTTCTCCAATGTTCTCTAGTAACTTGATGGTGTCAGGTCGTAGATTTAGGTCTTTAATCCATGTTGAGTGGATTTTTGTGTAAGGTGTAAGGTAGGGGTCTTGCTTCATGCTTCTGCACGTGGAAATCCAGTTTTCCCAGCACCATTTATTGAATAGATTGTCCTTGCTCCAGGAATTGGTTTTAGATCCTTGATCAAATATAAGTTGGCTGTAGATGTTTGGGTTGATTTCTGGTGTTTCAATTCTGTTTCATTGGTCTATCCATCTGTTTCTGTACCAGTACCATGCTGTTTTGATTACAACTGCCCTGTATTATGTCCTGAAATCTGGTATTGTGATGCCTCCAGCTTTGTTTTTGTTGTACAAGATTGCTTTAGCTATTCGAGGTCTCTTGTGCCTCCATATAAATTTCAGCACCAATTTTTCCAGATCTGAGAAGAAGGTCTTCGGTATCTTGATTGGGATTGCATTGAATTTATAAATTGCTTTTGGGAGAATGGACATTTTGATGATATTGATTCTTCCAATCCATGAGCATGGAAGATTTTTCCATTTCTTGGTATCCTCTTCTATTTCTTTCTTTAAGGTTTTGTAATTTTCATCGTAGAGATCTTTAACGTCCTTGGTTAAGTTTATTCCAAGGTATTTGGTTGTTTTTGTAGCTATTGTGAATGGGATTGATCTTAGAAGTTCTTCCTCAGCCATGGCATTGTCTGTGTATACAAAGGCTGTTGATTTTTGTGCATTGATTTTATACCCTGCTACTTTGCCAAACTCTTCTATGAGTTCCAATAGTCTCTTAGTAGAGTTCTTTGGGTCCCCTAAATAAAGAATCATGTCATCTGCAAAGAGGGATAGTTTGAGTTCTTCCTTCCCAATTTGTATCCCTTTAATTTCTTTTTCTTGCCTAATAGCTCTGGCTAGAACCTCCAGAACTATATTGAATAGCAGTGGTGAGAGTGGACATCCCTGTCTGGTACCAGATCTCAGTGGAAATGCTTCCAACTTTTCCCCATTCAATAGGATGTTGGCTGTGGGTTTTACATAGATTGCTTTGATTGTATTGAGGAATGTTCCTTCCAAACCCAGTTTGCTTAGAGTTTTCATCATGCATGGGTGTTGTATTTTATCAAATGCTTTCTCGGCATCTATTGAGATAATCATATGGTTTTTCTTCTGCAGTCTGTTAATGTGGTGTATCACATTGATTGTCTTGCGCACATTAAACCATCCCTGCATACCAGGGGTAAATCCCACTTGGTCTGGGTGGATGATCTTTCTGATGTGTTGCTGCATTCTATTGGCGAGAATTTTATTGAGGATTTTTGCATCTATGTTCATCAGGGATATTGGTCTGTAATTCTCTTTCAGTGCTGCATCTTTTTCCGGCTTAGGAATTAAGGTGATGCTGGCTTCATAGAAAGAATTTGGGAGGATTCCCTCTTCTTCGATTGTTCTGAATAGTTTGAGAAGAATTGGAGTTAGTTCTTCTTTAAATGTCTGATAGAATTCAGCAGTGAAGCCATCTGGTTCTGGGCTTTTCTTTGTTGGGAGGGCCTTTATTACTGTTTCAATTTCTGTCTCAGTTATGGGTCTGTTTAGGTTTTCGATGTCTTCCTGGTTCAATTTAGGTAGGTTGCATGTGTCCAGGAATCTATCCATTTCTGATAGGTTTCCCTGTTTGCTGGCATACAAGTCCTTGTAGTAATTTCTGATGATTCTTTTTATTTCTGTGGTGTCTGTTGTTACATTTCCTTTTTCATCTCTGATTTTATTGATTTGGGTCTTTTCTCTTCTTTTTTTAGTTAGTTGGGCCAATGGGGTGTCAATTTTGTTTATTTTTTCAAAAAACCAGCTCCTCGTTTGGCTGATTTTTTGGAATGTTTTTCTTGATTCAATCCTGTTGATTTCTTCTCTGATTTTAATTATTTCTCTTCTCCTACTAGATTTGGGTCTGGTTTGCTGTAGGTTTTCTAGATCCTTGAGGTGAATAGAAAGCTCATCTATTTGGTGCCTTTCCAATTTCTTGATGTAGGCACCTATTGATATAAACTTTCCTCTTAACACTGCTTTTGCTGCGTCCCATAAGTTTTGGTATGTTGTGCTGTTATCCTCATTTACTTCCAGAAAGTTTTTGATTTCTCTTTTGATTTCTTCTATGACCCATTGTTCATTCAGGAGCATGTTGTTCAATCTCCATGTGTTTGCGTATGCTCTAGGGATTCCTGAGTTGCTAATTTCCAACTTCATTCCTTTATGGTCTGAGAAGCTGCATGGTATGATTCTAATTCTTTTGAATTTGCTGAGACTTGCTTTATGGCCTAGTATGTGGTCAATCCTAGAGAAGGTTCCATGTACTGCTGAGAAGAATGTAAAATCTTTAGCTATAGGATTGAAAGTTCTGTAGATATCTGTTAGATCCATTTGGGCTATAGTGTCGTTTAAATCTACTGTATCCTTGTTGATCTTCTGTCCTATTGATCTGTCTATTTCTGAGAGTGGAGTATTGAAGTCCCCCAGTACTATTGTATTGGGGTCTAAGTCTCCCTTTAAGTCCGTTAATAAATCTTTTAGATAAACCGGTGCCCTGTAGTTAGGTGCATATACATTGATAATTGTTATATCTTCCTGTTGTATTGATCCTTTAATCATTATGTAGTGTCCCTCTTTGTCTCTCTTAACGGTTTTTGTGGTAAAGTTTATGTTGTCTGAAATTAAGATGGCTACGCCCGCTCTTTTTTCATTTCTGTTGGCATGGTATATCTTTTTCCAGCCTTTCACTTTCAGTCTGTATGGATCTTTGTTGGAAAGATGTGTTTCTTGTAAGCAGCAAATAGATGGGGTTTGTTCCTTAACCCAATCAGCCAATCGGTGTCTTTTAACTGGACAGTTCAGGCCATTCACGTTCAATGTGACTAATGATAAGTGGTAACTTTGCCCTGCCATTTGCCAAAGATAAGTTCTAATATATGCTTTGAATTCCCTGTGATCTTTTGCTGTGAGGTTTCCTTCCTTGGTTTCCTTCCTTTACCTTCTTTCATATTGATGACCGTGTTTCTTTGTTTCTGTGTGTAACACATCTTTAAGCATCTTTTGCTGGGCTGGACGAGTGGCAACAAATTCTTTCAATTTCTGTTTGCTATGAAAAGTCTTTATTTCACCTTCATTCACAAATGATAGCTTTGCAGGATATAATATTCTGGGCTGGCAGTTGTTCTCTCTTAGTACCTGGGCTATATCTCGCCATTCCCTCCTAGCTTGTAGAGTTTCTGATGAGAAGTCAGCTGTGAGTCTGATTGGAGATCCTCTGAGAGTAATCTGACGTTTCTCTCTTGCACATTTGAGGATCTTTTCTTTATGTTTCACTGTGGAGAGTTTAATTACAACGTGTCGTGGTGAGGATCTCTTTTGGTCGTGTTTATTAGGGGTTCTGTGAGCTTCCTGTACTAGGATTTCTCTGTCCTTCTCCAAACCTGGGAAATTTTCTGCTAATATCTCACTAAAAAGGCCTTCTAATCCTTTCTCCCTCTCCATGCCTTCAGGAACTCCTAGAACCCGAATGTTGGGTTTTTTAATAGTATCCTGAAGATTCCCGACAATATGTTTTAGATTCCTAATTTCCTCTTCTTTTCTTTGGTCTGACTGTATCCTTTCCTGTTCTCTGTCTTCTAAGTCTGATATTCTCTCTTCTGCTTCACCCATTCTGTTTGTAAGGCTCTCTATTGTGTTTTTCATTTGATCTATTGAATTCTTCACTTCAGTCACTATCCCAGTTTCCTGTTGTACTAGTTGTTTCGTTTCGTTTTGATTCCTCCTTAATATTTCATTTTCACGAGAGAGATTTTCTATCTTGTCCATTAAGGATTTATGTAGTTCAAGAATTTGTTTTTGAGAACTTCTTAATGTTCTTATCAATTTTTTGAGATCTGCTTCTTGCATTTCTTCTATGTCATCATCCTCATAATCTTGAATTGGGGTGTCTTTTACATTTGAGGGCTTCATGGTGACTTCCTTGTTTTTATTACCTTGGTTTTTGCACTTGTTATTTGGCATATTGGAGATATTTGGTGTCGCTCCCCCTCTTCGTGGAGGAACGACACAGGACCCTGCGCTGTTCCTTCGTTCGCTCGGCCCTCCCCGGGTTGGCTGCTGGTCCTTCCCGGGTTGGCTGCTGGTCCTTCCCGGGTTGGCTACCATCCCTTCCACCTCCGTGGAAGGGCGGTTCCCCCTGCCACATTCCCCACTTCCGCGGGGGAGCGGCACACCGCCGGCCGGCTCTCTGGGGGCTGCACAAGTGTTCCTTCAGCTAGATGTTCCCCTTAGATGTTCCTGGTGCATGCCGTCTCTCTCCTCCTTTATAGTCCTCCTCTGCCAATCCCAACTCGGCTGCCCACACGCCGAGTACGCTGCTCTCCAATCAGGAGCAAGTCCTACAGTTTATTGGTTGAACTGGAGGCAGCTGTGCGGAAGCTGTTTACTTCTCTCCCAGCGCCATATTGTGGGAGAGCAGATGCATAGAATAAGTCTTAATTCCAGTAACTCAGTCTAGTCCGGATTGCTCCCCACAGATCCCCCTTTCTTTTTATTTTTGGTGTTGATACGCGCCTGTCTTCGGTGCCCCGTGGCAGACACTCTGCTCTGCTTGCTAGAGTTGCCACAGGTTCTTACAAGTCCTATCAATCAGGCAAACCGAATCCGGGTCCTCTCTTCGCCATGTTGTGAGGAGGTTTTTAGGCGCTGATGCGTGCCTGTGTTCGGTGCCCTGCAGCACATGCTCTGCTCTGCCTGCAGGGGCTTACAAGCCCTAACAATCAGGCAAACCGAATCCAAGCCTTCTCAGCGCCATATTGTGGGGAAACTTATTGGTGTTGATTCGTGCCTATCTTCAGTGACCTGCAGCTCATACTCTGGTCGAGCCACCTGTTGGTGCTTACCACCCTAATCAGGCAGACCGAATCCAAGCTCTCTCATTGCTGTGTTGTGGGGAGACTATTGATGTTAATAACGTGCCTGTCTTCGGTGACCTGCGGCGCATAAGCTGCTAGCCGCCCGCAGGTGCTCATCGCCTCACTAATCAGGCAGACCGAATCCAAGCTCTCTCATTGCCATGTTGAGGGGAGGCCTTTCTATTTCTCTATTTCTCTATCTCCGGGCATTCCTATTTCTCCCATTTTACTTCTATCTTCCAGCATTCCTATTTCTCTCACTTTACTTCTAAACTTCTATTTCTCTTATCCCTGCAGCTTCCCGGCGCCTCGCCCTGCCGGCAGGCTCCGCCCCGAGGCTATTTCTCGGTGGCTTTCCGGCTGAGCCGCTTCAGCCCGCGTCTCTCTCATCTGCGCGGCTCGGCTTTGCGCGCACACTCCGCGGTCTCGCACTTAACCCTTTCGCGTCTGAACCACGGCCTCGCGCCAGCCCCGCGTTCCCTATCTATTCACGCCCCGTGCTCTCTCTGCACGTGGCGGCTTCCGCGAGTCACACAGCGTAGCTTGCGTCTCCACCACTAGCATTCAATCCAAGTTCCCCGGGCTAGCCTGGCGAATTCAACCCAGCATACGTCTCCGCCCCACGGTTTGGCTTCCCGTCCTTTGCTCCCCGGGCTAATCAGACGGATCCCAATCTGGCTTACGTTTCAGCTTCTGGTTTCAACTTTTCGCCCCCTATTCCCGGGCTAACTTGAGAATCCCAAAGTGGCTTTCGTTTCCGCCTTGGCCTGCCCCCCGCGGCTTCAATTTCCCTAACATTTTTCTCTACCCGGTATGTTTCCCCAAGCTTTCCTCCAACAATATTCCTCCCTCATTTCTCCTGGCCTCTCCCCACAGTCTGCATCCGAGTCTGTTTGTTCTAGCTTTCACTTTCGCTTTCGACCTTAGAGATTTCTCCCAACTTCCCCCCGTAGTCCGTATCTGAGTTTATGCCTAGGCTTTCAATAGCTTCTTCCGGCACCTTTTTCGTCCGGCTTTTCCCTAGGCTGTTTGCTAGTCTCTCTCTCTGGTATTCTCCCATTTCTTCCCGTTTCTTCCCTCCTAAGTTTCCTATCCGTCCTAGGTTTCCTATCCGAGTCATTTCTTCCCTCCTAAGTTTCCTATCCGAGTCACGGCACCATTATGTCGCTCCCCCTCTTCGTGGAGGAACGACACTAAACCCTGCCTAGGCTTCATATCCGAGTCACGGCACCATTATGTCGCTCCCCCTCTTCGTGGAGGAACGACACAGGACCCTGCGCTGTTCCTTCGTTCGCTCGGCCCTCCCCGGGTTGGCTGCTGGTCCTTCCCGGGTTGGCTGCTGGTCCTTCCCGGGTTGGCTACCATCCCTTCCACCTCCGTGGAAGGGCGGTTCCCCCTGCCACATTCCCCACTTCCGCGGGGGAGCGGCACACCGCCGGCCGGCTCTCTGGGGGCTGCACAAGTGTTCCTTCAGCTAGATGTTCCCCTTAGATGTTCCTGGTGCATGCCGTCTCTCTCCTCCTTTATAGTCCTCCTCTGCCAATCCCAACTCGGCTGCCCACACGCCGAGTACGCTGCTCTCCAATCAGGAGCAAGTCCTACAGTTTATTGGTTGAACTGGAGGCAGCTGTGCGGAAGCTGTTTACTTCTCTCCCAGCGCCATATTGTGGGAGAGCAGATGCATAGAATAAGTCTTAATTCCAGTAACTCAGTCTAGTCCGGATTGCTCCCCACATTTGGTTTCTTCACTGTGGTGCTTTTTCTTGTTATACTATGACTCTAGATTAAGTGGACTATCTGTTTTTGATGGAGCCTTAGGGCTTGAGATGGGTGTGGCCTGAGAGCTCTGTTTGGTGTGCCAAAGGTGACACTCCCAGGTTAGGCGTGATAAACCTCTCTCTCTCTTTCTTTTTTTTTTTTTTTTGATTCAAAAGGGAAGTTATTCTGCACAGTTGAATGAAGTTGGAGGTAGTTAGCAGGCAAATGATATACCCACAGGAGCCAGAGATCAGAAGCTCTTTCCCAAGGACCACACAGGGAATCTGTTCGGCCCTCAGAGTGGGCTCAAATTCTCCTTCAGTCTCCCACTGGGTTGCCAAAGTTACGGAATTGTAGCGTCTCTGGAGAGTGCTCATGTGAATTCCGTGAGTTCTCTCCCCCACCGTCTCCTTTTTCACAGTCTCAGTTCAGTAGCACCACAAATTTACAAGGTCCTAATCTCCTGTTAATTCGCCCCGCCCATAGTCAGGTTCTTTTGCTAGGCTCAGGGCTGGTGCAGACCTGAGGTCGCTCTGCTTATGACGTATGTCCAAGATGGCGCCTGCTCTTTGTCTTGCTCGCCCTTGAGAGGTGAGCAGAGAGAGAGAAACCCGTGTCCGTACCAGTCACCTTTTTTTTTTTTTTCCTCTCTCTCTCCCAGTTAGCCTGGTGAAGTTTCCCTCCCCGGGGGTCGTTCCCTCTAGTCTCCTCTCTCCGCTTGCCTGCCGGTGTCTCGGGCTATTGAGGTTCGGCTCACCTCGCATTCCAGCGCTGGTGTGTTGAGTCTGCTGCTGGTGTCCCGAACTGTGGGCTCCCACGCTCTCCACGCAGGTCCGCTCCCCTTCCAGCGCCGATGTGTGGACTCGGAGCCCTGGACGTCCCAAGTCTCCCCACTGTTGTCTGTGTGGCACGTACTCCCCTTCGAGCACTGGCGCGCAGACACTGCAGCTTGGGCGGCTCGGTCCCGCGGCTCGGTCCCGCGGCTCGGCTTCCGCGCGGTGGGCGACCTTGTTCTCCCAGTAGGTCCTCCGATTCATGGCTACTTGATCCAGAAGAGTTTCCTCTACAATATTTTCCTGGTTCTTTTTTCTGAGGCTACCGTAACTCCCCTTTTATTAAACTAAATTTTCCCGGACTATCGGTGCGTGCCCTCACTATTCCACCATCTTGGCTCCGCCCTTTATCCCATAATTTCTTTATCCAGTCTTCTGTTGATGGGCATTTAGGTTGATTTCAGGTCTTAGCTATTGTGAATTGAGCTGCAATAAATATTGAGGTGCAGATAGCTCTTTTATTTGCTGATTTAATTTCCATTAGGTAATTTCCAAGGAGTGAGATGGCTGGGTCATGTGGTTGGGTTATATTCAGATTTCTGAGGAATCTCTCAACTGACTTCCATAGTGGCTTTACCAGTTTGCATTCCCACCAACAGTGGATTAGTGTGACTTTTTGCAACTTCTTTGCCAGCATTTGTTGCTACTTGATTTCTGAATGTGAGCCATTCTAACCGGGGTGAGGTGAAAGCTCATTGTGGTTTTGATTTGCATTTCCCTGATAGCTAGTGATCCTTAGCATTTTTTCATATGTCTGTTGGCCATTTGTATTTCCTCTTTTGAAAAATGTCTGTTTAGGTTCTTGGCCCATCTCTTAAGTGGGTTGTTTGTTTTGTTGTAGAGTTTCTTGATCTCTTTGTAGTTTCTGATTATTAATCCTTTATTTTTCTATAATTTGCAAATATTTTCTCCCATGCTGTTGGTTGCCCCTTCACCTCCCTGTTTCTTTTGCAGTACAGAAACTTTTCAATTTGATGTAATCCCAGTTGTTAATTTTGGTTTTGACTTCCTGTGCCTCCAGAGTCTTTTCCAAGAAGTCATTGCCTGTGCCTATATCTTGCAGGGTTTCTCCAATATTCTCTAATAATTTGATGGTGTCTTGTCACAGATTTAATCTTTAATGCATGTTGAGTTAGGAGCCTTGCTTCATACTTCTGCACGTGGAAATCCAGTTTTCCCAGCACCATTTGTTGAATAGACTGTCCTTGCTCCAGGTATTCGTTTTAGTGCCTTGATCAAATATAAATTGGTTGTAGATGTTTGGATTGATTTCTGGTGTTACTATTCTGTTCCATTTGTCTACCCATCTATATCTGTACCAGTACCATGTTGTTTTGATTATAATTGCCCTGTAGTATGTCCTGAAATCGGGTATTGTGATGCCTCCAGCTTTGTTTTTGTTGTACAAGATTGCTTTAGCTATTCGAGGTCTCCTGTGCCTCCATATGAATTTCAGAGTCATTTTTTCCAGATCTGAGAAGAATGTCTTTGGTATTTTGATTGGGATTGCATTGAATCTGTAAAGTGCTTTTGGAAGAGTGGACATTTTGATGATATTGATTTTTCCAATCCATGAACATGGAAGATTTTTCCATTTTTTTGGTATCCTATTTCTTTTTTTAAAAAAAATTATAATTCTCATCAGAAAGACCTTTTTTTTGATGAAGGAACATTTATTAAAGATAATGAAGGATAGATTTCCTAAGCTTTACAAGTTTTTCTAAATTTATTTTCTTTTCTATAGTTTAATTTTTAATATAAAACTCTTATTTAACAAATATAACTTTCAAAATTACAACTTTTTGATTATTGCAGGTCTTTCTCCCATAACCATCCTCCCACCCCAAACCATCCCATCTCCTACTCCCTCTCCCATCCCATTCTTCATTAAGATTCATTTTTAATTATCTGTATATACAGAAGATCAACTCTGTACTAAGTGAACTTTTCAACAGTTTGCACCCACACAGACACACAAGGTATAAAGTACTGTTTGAAGATTAGTTTTACCGTTAAATCTCATAATACAAGACATTAAGGACAGAGGTCCTATATGGGGAGCAAGTGCACAGTGACTCCTGTTGTTGATTTAACAATTGACACTCTTATTTATGACATCAATCATCACCCAAGGCTCTTGACATGAGCTGCCAAAGGTATGGAAGCCTTTGATATCCTTGGTTAAGCTTATTCTAAGGTGTTTGATTTTTTTTTGTGAATGGGATTGATCTTAGAAGTTCTTTTGCAGTAGTGGCATTGTCTATGTATACAAAGGGTGTTGATTTTTGTGCATTGATTTTATATCCTGATACTTTACTGAACTCTTCTATGAGTTCCAATGGTCTCTTAGTAGAGTTCTTTGTATCCCCTAAATAAAGAATCTTATCATCTGCAACAAGGGATAGTTTCACTTCTTCCTTCTCAATATGTATCCATTTGATTTCTTTTTCTTTACTAATGGCTCTAGCTAAAACTTCGAGAACTATATTGAATAACAGTGGTGAGAGTGGGCATTCCTGTCTGGTACCAGATCTCAGTGGAAATGCTTCCAACTTTTCCCCATTCAATGGGATGCTGGCCATGGGTTTGTCATAAATCGCCTTGATTGTGTTGAGAAATATTCCTTCTATACCCAATTTGTTTAAAGTTTTCATCATGAAAGGGTGTTGTATTTTATAAAATGCTATATGATTTGAGTCTTCTCTCTCCTTTTTTGGTTAGTTGGGCTAATGGTTGTGGGGAGCAAACCGGACTAGACTGAGTTACTGGAATTAAGACTTATTCTATGCATCTGCTCTCCCACAATATGGCGCTGGGAGAGAAGTAAACAGCTTCCGCACAGCTGCCTCCAGTTCAACCAATAAACTGTAGGACTTGCTCCTGATTGGAGAGCAGCGTACTCGGCGTGTGGGCAGCCGAGTTGGGATTGGCGGAGGAGGACTATAAAGGAGGAGAGAGACGGCATGCACCAGGAACATCTAAGGGGAACACCTGAGGGAACACCTGTGCAGCCCCCGAGAGAACCGGCCGGCGGTGTGCCGCTCCCCTGCGGAAGTGGGGAATGTGGCCAGGGGGAACTGCCCTTCCACGGAGGTGGAAGGGATAGTAGCCAACCCGGGAAGAAGCAGCAGCAAACCCGGGGAGGGCCGAGCAGACAGAAAGAACAGCGCAGGGTCCTGTGTCGTTCCTCCATGAAGAGGGGGAGCGACAAATGGTGTGTCAATTTTTTTTTTTCAAAAAACCAGCTCTTCGATTTGCTGATCTTTTGTCTTTTTTTTTTGGATTTAATTTTGTTGATTTCTTCTCTAATTTTAATTTTAATCATTTCTCTTCTAATAGCTTTGGGTTTAGTTTGCTGTAGTTTTTCTAGATCCTTGAGACGCATTGAAAGCTCATTTATTTGGTACCTTTCTAATTTCTTGATGTGGGCTCCTATTGCTAGAAACCTTCCTCTTAACCCTTCTTTTGCTGTATCCCTTAAGTTTTGATATCTTGTGTTGTTATCTTCATTTGATTCCTCCTTAAGATTTCAATTTCATGAGAGAGATTTTCTTTCACATCCTTCAAAGATTTCAGTAGTTCGTGCATTTACTTTTGATTCCTTCTAAGTAATCTTTTTTTTTTTTTTGACAGGCAGAGTGGACAGTGAGAGAGAGAGACAGAGAGAAAGGTCTTCCTTTGCTGTTGGTTCACCCTCCAATGGCCACCGCGGCCAGCGCACTGCGGCCTGCGCACCGCGCTGATCCGATGGCAGGAGCCAGGTGCTTCTCCTGGTCTCCCATGGGGTGCAGGGCCCAAGCACCTGGGCCATCCTCCACTGCACTCCCTGGCCACAGCAGAGAGCTGGCCTGGAAGAGGGGCAACCGGGACAGAATCTGGTGCCCCAACTGGGACTAGAACCTGGTGTGCAGGCGCTGCTAGGCGAAGGATTAGCCTAGTGAGCCGCGGTGCCAGCCTAAGTAATCTTTTCATCCATTTTTTTGAGTTCCATTTCTTGCATTTCTTCTATCTCATCTTCATAATCTTGTATTGAAGTATTGTGTTCTTTTCAGAATATCATGTTGTCTTCTTAATTCTTGTTTCTTGGATTGTTGCATTTGTTGTTTGGTATTGTGGAGATACTCGTTAGTTTCTTCTTTTTTTTTTTTTCTGCTGTGGCGGCTTTTATCATTGTACTATGACTCTGTAGATAAGTGGACTATCTGCTACAGTGAGTCTCTAGAGGCTTGTAGTGGGTGTGGCCAGAGAGCTCTGTCTAGTTCTCCAGGGTTATGGGTGTGCCTAAGGTGACACATACAGGTCTGGCATAGTAAATCTTTCCATTTTTTTTTTTTTTAATCAGAAGGGGAGTAATTCTGCTCAGCTGAGCTCTTCTCATTGATGGACACCAGTGCCTGAGTGCTAGCCTCTATGGATATAATATTCATCTGTCTGCACACAAAGGATATGTGCAGTCCTCAGTGTAAGTTCTGATTCCCCAGCAATGCTTCTTCACTATGTAACCAGCACTGCCTGAACTTGTGGCGCTCCCACCAAGACTGCTCAAAGTCTCAGCCATAGCATGAGTTTTCCCACACACCCTCAGTTTTTTTTCACAGTCCTGGTTCAGAAGCTTCACACAGTCATAAGCTCCTAGCCTGCTGTTATTTCTCCCCACCAGAGTCAGGAGTCTCTGCCCAGCTGATTGTCAGGTGCAGACACAAGCTGGCACAGCTGTTACATATGTCCAAAATGGTGCCTGCTTTATTGGCTTGTATGCCTTTGTAAGGCGATCAGAGAGAGAGAGAAATGTGTCCATACTGTCCTTTTTGTTTCTCTCCTCTAGTTAGGCTGGTGCACTTTCCCCCATGGGGCTTCAAGCCTCGTTCCCTCTAGGCTGTTACTGCCACTTTCACCAGTGTCTCAGGCAACTGTGGTTTCATCTCACCTTATTTTCCAGCGCTGGTGTGTAGGCTCTCACCTGGAGTCCTGAGCCTTGGGTGCTCACACCCTCCACGTAGGTCCACCATGTCCTTCTAATTTCGGTAGTTTCCTCTGCCGTTTTTTTCCTTTACTCTTCCCTGAGACTACGCTATCTCCACTGTTTTTAAACTATCTTCTCCTGGACTAAGTCAGTAAGCTCCCTCCCTATTCTGCCATCTTGGAACTCATCCTCAACCATTTCTTAATGAGATTGTTTTGTTGTTGTTGAGTTTCTTGAGCTCTTTATAATCCTGGATATTAATCCTTTATCAGTTGCATAGTTTGCAAATATTTTCTCCTATTCTGTTGGTTGCCTCTTCACTTTGTTGAGTGTTCTCTTTGCATTGCAGCAGCTTCTCAGCTTGATGTAATCCCATTCGTTTATTTTTGCTTTTGTTGTCTGTGCTTTTGGGGTCTTTTCCAAGAAGTCTTTGTGCCAATGTCTTGCAGTTTCTCTGATGTTTTCCTTTAGTATTTTAATGGTATCAGGTAACTGATTTATACCCTTGATCCATTTTGATTTGATTTTTATCTAATGTTTAAGGTAGGGGTCTTCTGTCATACTTCTGCATGTGGAGATCCATTTTTCTAGCACCATTTGTTGAAGAGACTGCCCTTTCTCCAGGAATTGATTTTAGCTCCCTTGTGAAAGATTAGTTGGTTGTAGATGCATGCTTTGATTTCTGGGCTTTCTATTCTGTTCCATTGGCTTACATGTCTATATTTGTGCCAGTAACAGGCTGTTTTGATTATAATTTCCCTGTAGTAGAACTAAAAACATAATATTATATGTATAATATTATAGTATACATTATAACATTTTGATTCCTCCAACTTTCTTCTTGTTTAGTACTGCTTTAGCTATTTGAGGTCTCATGTGCTTCTACACAAATTTTAGATTTGCTTTTTTTCTAGATCTGAGATTGTGCTTGGTATTTTGATTGTGATGGCATCAAATCTGTAACCGCTTTGGGTAGTATGAATATTTTGGTGATAGTAATTCTTCCAATCCATGAACATGGAAGATTTTTCCATTTCTTTGTGTTTTCTCCTATTTCTTTAATGTTTTGTAATTTTCATTGTAGAGCTCCTTCAGCTCCTTGATCAAATTTATTCCGTTATTTTTTTTGTGGCTATTGTGGATAGGATTGACCTTAGAAGTTCTTTCTCAGCCATGGCATTGTCTGTGTATACAAAAGCTATTGATTTTTATGTGCCTATTTTATATCCTGCAATTTTAGAAAACTCTTTTATGAGTTATGATAGTTTCTTCATGGAGTCTTTTGGTTCCATTACATATAGAATCATGTCATTGGCAAATAGGGATAATTTGACTTCATTTTTTCCAATTTGTATCCCTTTGATTTCTTTTTCTTCCTAATGTCTTTGGCTATATTGAATAGTAATGGTCAAAGTGGGCATACTTGTCAGGTTCCGTATCTTGGTAGAAATGCTTCCAACTTTTCCCCATTCAATAAGATGTTGGCCATGGGTGTATCAAAAATTGCCTTGTATTTTATTGAGGAATGTTCTTTCTATACTGAATTTGCTTAAAGTTTCATTCATGAAAGGACGTTGCATTTTATCAAATGCTTTCTATATTTCATTTATTGAGATAATTTCATCTATTTCTCTTTCATCTATTGAGATAATCATATGGTTTTTATTCCTTAATGTGTTAATGTGATGTATAACATTGATTTATTTGCATATGTTGAGCCATCCCTGCATGGATAAATCCCTCTTGGTCTAGGTGAATGATCTGTCTGCTGTGTTGTTGGATTCAATTAGTGAGTGTTTTGTTTTTGCATTTGTGTTCATCAGTTCATCAGTGTTACTGGTCTATAGTTCTCTTTGTTGTATTGTTTTTTCTGGTTTTGGAATTAAGGTGATGCTGGCCTCATATAAGGAGTTTGGGAGGATTCTTTCCTCTTCAATTCTTTTGAATAGTTGGAGAATCATTGGAAATAGTTCTTCTTTAAATGTTTGGTAGAATTCAGCAGTGAAGCCTTCTGGTCCTGGCTTTTTTTTGTTGGGAGGGTCTCTATTACTGATTCAATCTCTGCCTTGGTTATTGGTGTGTTGAGGTTTCCTATGTCTTCATGACTCAATTTTGATAGATTGTAAGTGCCCAGAAATCTACCCATTTCTTCTAGATTTTCTGGTTTGTTGACATATAGCTCTTTTCAGTAATTCCTGATTTTTAAAATTTCTGTGGTATCTGTTGCAAATATCCTTTTTCATCTCTGATTTTATTAATTTGGGTCTTCTCCCTTTTCATTTTTGGTTAGTTGGGCCAACAATGTATCAGTTTTGTATATATTTTTTTTTAAATAAGCTTTTCATTACACTGATCTTTTGTATTATTTTTTGTTTCAATTCTGTTTATTTCTTCTGTAATTTTAATTATTTATTTCCTCCAAATAATTTTGAATTTGTTTTGTTCTTTATTTTTCTAGGCCCTTGAGATGCATTCTTACATCACTTAATACCTTTCCAATTTCTTGATGCAGGCACAGATTGATATAAACTTCCCTCAATACTGCTTTTGCTATATCTAATAAGTTTTGATATATATTGTTTTGCTATTTTCATTCATGCCTAGGAATTTTTTATTTCCTTTTGATTTCTTCTATGACAGCTGTTCATTCAGGAGCAT
Source organism: Oryctolagus cuniculus (assembly GCF_964237555.1). NCBI lineage: Eukaryota > Metazoa > Chordata > Mammalia > Lagomorpha > Leporidae > Oryctolagus > Oryctolagus cuniculus. Next base: position 15,706,342 of record NC_091444.1, on the reverse strand, counting down.
GTTTTTCAGTCTCCATATGTTTGCATATTTTCTAGAGTTTCTTAAATTATTAATTTCCAGCTTCATTCCACTGGGGTCAGAAAAGATAAATGGTGTGATTTCAATTTTTAAAAATTTGTTGAGACTTGCTTCATGGCCTATCCTAAAGTAGGTTCCATGCACTGATGAAAAGAATGTTCAATCTGTATCCGTGGGATGCAATGTTCTGTAGATATCAATTAGTTCTATTTGGTCCATAGTGTAGACTAACTCTGTTTCTTTGTTGATTTTTTGTCTAGTTGATCTGTCTGTTGATGAAAGTGAGGTGTTGAAGACCCATTATTGTTGTATTAGCATCTGTGTCTTCCTTTAGATTCATTAACATCTGTTTTAAATAGCCAGCTGCCTGGGCATTGGGTGCATATACATTTAACTATAGTCACAGCTTCCTACTGAATTGATCCCGTAACTATTACATAATGTCCTTCTTTGTTTCTTTTAACAGTCTTTGTGTTAAAGTATATTTTGTCTGATATTAGGATGGCTACACCTGCTAGCTTTTGATTTCCATTTGCATGGAATATCTTTTTCCATGCTTTCACTTTCAGTCTGTGAGGGGTGTTTCTTTATTAATAAAAATGTATATTTTATAAGTAAGTATTCTTTATGAATCTAATTTTGTATGTTATGATTAAACAATCATGCAAGCCTATGACTTCTATGTTTTTAAATTTAAAAGTTTTTGTATTCTGTAGTTCAATGCTTTTCTTTTCATAGAAGTGAAACTTCCAAATCTTACATACTTTACTTAATGCTAGAGTTATTTTGTCAAAGAAAAATTTCTACACATAGAAGGTTGCATGACTCTTCTGATAATATTAATTTAGTTTGATTGTTTTGGGATTAATTTACCTAATATTGCATGTATAGGAAATGAATTAGGGGATACTTTGCAATGCTAGAATTATGATGTATTAAGATATTCTGTCTATGTGTGTGCTTTCATTCCATTTATAAATCTAGTAGGAAACTATAGATTTCTTTACTGATTTTTGTTTTTTAATCTCATGGTTTCAAAATGTTATCATTACCTGAAAAATATTGTTTTGAAACCAAAATATGGTTTAAGAAGAATCCCTTAGACATTGAGAAATGATTATAGGAATGCTGCATTCTCTAGCAAATTAATTAAAAATAAACTGAGAAACTATATTAATTTAAAAAGTCGCTTCTTTTGGCTTCAATTTTAAACATGTTTCTTCTAAGACTAAGAAATTTGGTTCAGTCATCTCAGCTTTTTGGGTAAAATTCTACCAGTACCAGGAGCTATGTTGTAAGGAGAGCTGTGTCAGCAGTTCTACATGTATTCTTATTTGCAGAGACTCAAAAGTTTGCCATGAAAACATCTACTGAAGCTGAAACTTGGCACGCCAATACCTCAGTCTGGGTGCACTTCTATTTTTCTTCAATTTGGAGAAAAGCTGCTCAATGGATTGAATTTCCAGAAACATTAGATGTTAGGCATTTCAAAGAAGTCTTGTGTTTTCTTATAATAAGACGCCTTTCTTTTAATTATAGAAAGCAAGGATGATATTACCAGAGCAGGTTCCTCCCACCCAGAGAGGGTTGTATGTTGGCTCATTTATTGGGAGAACCAGTGGCTGTGAAAACACTCCCTTGCTGTCTGTTAGCTAAAATAATGATTAAGTGACACAGAGTTGCAATTTACAAAGAAAGTCTTTTACAGTAAACCCTCCCATAACAGGACCATTCAAAATCCAATCTGATAATCTGTGGGGCCACATGAAAATAGCATCTAAAATGAAACACTGCAATGTTACTAATTTGAACTAAATGACAAGGGGCAAAGGCCAAACCGAATTAGTCTGAACTTGCAATCTTTTTAAAGAAGTAAACATCATTAAGAGGGAATCCAAACTCAAGGTGGATGAGGAGATTAAAAGAGACACAGTTGTTTCAAATGAATTTAAAACTCCAAATCCATGCAGATTATACATCAGGATACTGTAAGAACCCAGAGTTTGAGTTGTTAAACCACTGTCTGCAGTGGAAAAACTGTGGAAAATGGGGACATTCCAGAAAGCTTAAAAAGGGCCAGATCAGCACATCATTCCAAAAATAAATAACTAAAACAGGTGAGTTTAAAAAAAGGAGGAGTCATGGATAAGATACTGATCTTCAGAAACATAGTAGGAAAAAATTGGCAAAGATTTGTGGGGCCTTAGAAAACGATAAAAGAAAAGCTTTGACCAGTAGAACTCAACATGAACCATCCATCTGCACCTCAACCACACCTTTCAGTTCCAAACCATTGGTTACCTTTTGTATCTCCTCAACTGGTTTTCTCAAGGCTGACCGGGACTTGAGCTGAACCCTAATCCTCTGTTAGCCATGCTCAAAACCCACTCGTCCTTGATCTCTTCCTTCTCTAGATCTGTGTCAAACAGCTTGGAAGACACCTTCAGAGGTAGGAGGGTACTTTAAATCATTTGTAGAAAATACAAAAAAAATTTGAAAATCCATGCATATGGTTGGCCTTCAAGATGTTCACAAAAATGTATATTTTTAAAAAACCGTGCAGATTTAAAAACTTTTTTGATACTTCTCAGCCTCCAGAACTATGAGAAATAAATTTCTTTTGTTTAAATTATCCAGTTTCTGGTACTTTGTAATAGCAGCAGGAATTTTAAAATTCATGCATTTGAGCTAAGACACTAAGATGCTCTCCATGCCCGTTTCTCTTCCTCTGTCTACCCTCTCATCCAATGACACAATATTACAGTCTGTAAAATTTAATTCATCATATATATATATATTATTTTATCCAGATTTTTCCATTTGCCTAATCTTGTTAATTTTTCACTGTGTTACTGCTACATGTTATACTGTTGTGATGAATCAAGTCTGCATATGAAGCCAATTCATCCTTAAACATTTATTAGCAAACAGGCACAAAAAAGCATAAAGCGTTTTCTAGGAAAAGTCCTTATTTTGTGCCCTTTGAGGCATTCCAAGAAGCACCTGGTGTAAAAGGTCACTCCAAGGTGGAAACAACATGATGCTCTTGGCAAGACTATTTGATGCTTTCAAATGAAATCATAAAACTGCACACTCTTCAGTGAAAGAAACCAAAACCAATTTTCTCAAGAGGAGCTGGGTTGTTGAATTTGCCAGATTCCTGTACTCTGCTCATGTAAAGATGCACAACCTTCCCAGACGACCATGTATCTTGAGCATTACTGAGTTTATTATTTGTGTCTAATACCCTTTCTCTAACTAACAAGCCCTCTATTATAGTCATATTTGAAACAATTACCCTAGTCTCCACTGTAGTGTGGATTCCTGCACCAGGTGCAAACCAAGCAGACTTGTAAGTGTAGATTCTTGAATAGGGTGTAACTCAAAGATAATTGACACAAATATATTTGTAGATACTGTTTATACTGAATTATTTTAAAGAAAAACAATACCTTAGGTTGAATACTGTAATCAATACACAATTCTTCTTAAGTGCTGAAACTTAACTGAAAAGTGATCGCTGTTAAATGTAAGAGTGGGAATAAGAGAGGGAAGAGATGTGCAATTCGGGACATGCTCAAGCTGACTTACCTCAAACGGTAGAGTTAGAAACATACCAGGGGATTCGAATTCAATCCCATTGAGGTGGCATGTACCAATGCTATCTCACTAGTCCCAGTGATCAATTTCTGTTCACAATTGATCATAATGATAGGACTAAGAACCAAAGGGATCACATAAACAAGAATAGTGTCTGCAAATACAAGCTGATAGAATAAAAAAGGGAGAGAATGATCCAACATGGGAAGTGAGATACACAGCAGACCCATAGAATGGCAGATGTCCTAAACAGCACTCTGGCCTCAGAATCAGCCCTCAAGGCATGCGGATCCGGCTGAAAAGCCCATGAGAGTATTTCAGGCATGGAAAGCCAAGACACTCTGGGAAAAAAAAAAAAAAAAACCTAAATGAAAGATCTCCACGAGTGAGATCCCAGTGGAAAGAATGGGTCATCAAAGAAGGAGGTACCTTTCTCTGGAGAGGAGAGAACTTCCACTTTGACCATGGCCTTGTCTAAAAATTATCAGAGTCAGTGAACTCAGGGGGCTTCCATAGCCATGGCAGCTCATGACAAGAGCCTAGGGTGATTACTGAGGCCATAAACAAGAGTGTCAAATTGTTAAGTCAACAACAGGAGTCACTGTGCACTTACTCCTCATGTAGGATCTCTGTCCTTAGTGTGCTGTACATGGAGGTTTAATGCTATAACTAGTACTCAAACAGTATTTTTCACTTTATGTTTCTGTGTGGGAGCAAACTGTTGAAATCTTTACTTAATGTATGCTAAACTGATCTTCTGTATATAAAGAGACTAGAAAATGAATCTTGATGTGAATGGAAGGGGAGAGGGAGTGGGAAAGGGGAGGGTTGCGGGTGGGAGGGACGTTATGGGGGGGAAGCCATTTTAATCCATATTCTGTACTTTGGAAATTTATATTCATTAAATAAAAGTTTGAAAGAAAAAAAAAAGAAAAACAAAGGAATATAATGTAAATTAAAAAAAAAACCCTCTTAAATAGGATTACCAGAAATTTATTTATTAAAACTTGGATTTTTTAAAGATTTATTTATTTATTTGAAAGTCAAGTTACACAGAGAGAAGAGAGGCAAAGAGAGAGAGAGGTCTTCCATCTGATGGTTCACTCCCCAATTGGCTGCAATGGCTGGAACTGCGCTGATCTGAAGCCAGGAGCTTCTTCTGGGTCTCCCACACTGGTGCAGGGGCCCAAGGACTTGGGCCATCTTCTACTGTTTTCCCAGCCATAGTGGAGAGCTGGATGGGAAGTGGAGCAGCCGGGTCTTGAACCAGTACCCATAGGGGATACTGGCGCTTCAGGCCAGGGGGTTAACCCGCTGAACCACAGCGCTGGCCACTGGATTTTTTTTTTTAAAGTAGCAATAGATTGTAACAGTTCTCTCAGGTAAATTGTGTCTGGTAATTCAATATACAAAAAATAGTTCATAGTTCTTTAAATAATGTTAATTTTGTTTATATTACAAATATAAGACATTATCATCATACATCCTATTTTTGTTTGGATGAGATTTTTTTCCTTGTAAACTACTATCCTATGTTGAGAATTATCCTCATTGACTGAGTCATAATCTATTGAGTAGCAAGACACTTAATGAAAAGAGATGCATTTTTTGTTTTTCTTATTTTGATTGTTCCTAGATTTTATCCTTAGTGCAAGGGTTAGAAGTTTTGTGCTATTATTGCTTTGAAAAATTCACCTGGATGTGTTTTTCCAAAGAGATAATGTTACAATCTGTTTTGCCATAACAAGTGTTATTATTTAATTAATAGAACTCATAAACAGGGAACAATGTCATTATGATGCAGAAAATCACATTAGTTAACAGGGGATTTTCACTAGCAATTATGTGTGGGTGTCACACAAAGGGACCTCAGCCTAATTGTACCTGTCAAAGAGCTTGTACTAGATTTACCTGCGTATTTTTCCTCTTGGTTTAGTGAGGCCAGATGCTCTTAATTTTCCAGATTCAATCTTTCCTTATAGTTTTCCCTTTGTGTCCCTCCTTTAAAAGTAAAATTCTATTATTTAATGATTTTTTCCAGATATTTAATGTTTTCTGTTTTTAACAGTACTCAAATACTTCTAAAATTTCTATTATGTTAGTGCTGTGAATACAAAGTTCCAGAGATTTTGACTGATTTTCCTCAACCCTGTTTTCTCCTTTAACACTTTTTAAAAAAAGATTTATTTATTTATTTGAAAGTCAGAGTTACACAGAGAGAGAAGGAGGGGCAGAGAGAGAAAGAGAGAGAGGTCTTCCATCTGCTGGTTCACTCCCAGGTTGGCTGCAATGGCAGGAGCTGCACTGATCTGAATCCAGGAGCCAGGAGATTCTTCCAGGTGTCCCACGTGTGTGCAGAGGCCCAAGGACTTGGGTCATCTTCTACTGCTTTCCCAGGCCATAGGAGAGAGCTAGATCAGAAGTGGGGCAACTGGGACTCAAACTGGTGCGCAAATGGGATTTCCTTGTCTTAATGGTGTGTTTCTTTTGTTTTTTCAATGATATTTTAATTTTAATTTATTTGGATAAAGGGGACAGGTTTCATGTATTTCATATTCAGTTTTAAGAACATGATACTTCCCGCCCTACCCTGTCTGCCTCCCTCACTCCCACCTTCCCTCTTCCTTTATGCTTTATATTTATTTTAATTTTTCAATGATATATTTTCAGTTCACTTTATACTCACAAGCTTAATCTTCCACCAAATAAAGAATTCAACAACTATTAAGTAGAAAAATCACCATCAATATGCTATCTTGATTATTATAACTTTAAAATAAATCATAAAATCAGGTAATGAAAATTCTCCAAATTAATTTCTTTTTAAAATTTTTCTTAGCAATTCAAGATCTTTAGCACTGCTATACAGATTGTAGAACCAGCATTTACTCAAGTGGATTCTCCAAAACAGCCTGGAATTATATTGAATCTAGAGATGATTCTGGAGAAACAATACCTTACTAACATGATCTTCCCCTCTCTAGCCATGGTATAACCTGCCATTTGTTTAGGATTGCTCTAATTTCTCTAACCAATTTTGTTTTTCAGTGTCAAATTCTTAGACTCGTTTCTGCTGGTATCCTTAAGAATTTCCTATTTTAGGTTCTGGTATATATGAAATTATTATCAAAAGTTTTATTTTCCACTTGTTGAGAAAATACATAGAAAAATTGGATTTTGGGGCTGGCATTGTGGCATAGCAGGTAAAGCTTCCACCTGTAATGTCAGCATCCATATCATCCATATGGGTGCTGATATAGTGTCCAAGCTGCTGCACTTCTGATCCAGCTCCCTGCTAATGGCCTGGGAAAAGCAGCAGAAGATGGCCCTAGTGATGGGGGCTCTGCACTTTAAAGACCTGGAAGAAGTACCTGGCTCCTGCCTTTGGCTTGGCCCAGCCCTGACCGTTGTGACTATTTAGGGAGTGAACCAGCGGATAGAAGACCTCTGTCTCTCCCTCTTGCTATGTAAATTTGCCTTTCAAATAAATGAGGCCTTAAAAATTGACCCTTGTTTATTAACTGTATGTGCTACTACATTGCTAAATTCATTTACTGGCAATAATAATCCTTAGGATTTTCTACATACTCGATTAAGTTGTATGCAAATAAAGTTTTAATTCCATATTTCCAATCTGAATTTTTTTTCTTTCTTGCCTTAATGTTTCAAGGCATCTAGTACAATGCTGATTAGCAATGGTGAGCACAAACATTATTATTTTTCCTAAAATCAGTGTTTTTGTTTCAAAATATGTGTTAGAAATAGGGTTTTGTAGATAGACTTATGAGGTTAAGTGTTTCCACTCTTATTTGTCAGAAATTAATCTTTGAGTGGATACTAAGATTTTTTTCAAATGTCTCTTCATCTATTGAAAAGGTAAAATGGTTTCCTTCTGTTACATAAATGTGATTGATTATAGTGATTACTGATCACATTGATTTATTAAACATTAATGGGACAAACCCATTTTATTATGATAAATTTATATATCATAGCATTGCTATTATTTTGTTAAAGAGTTTGTGCATCTTTGTTTAGGAAAGATGTTGTCCTCTAACTGTCATTTCTTCCAATGCCTTTCTCTGGGTTTCTTGTAAGGATAAATGACTTGAGAATTATTTTCCTCTCCTGTAGCTTCTGAAAAAATTTCTGAAATACCTGTATAATTTATTACTTAGATTTAGTGAAATTTACCAGTGAATCCACCTAGACCAGAAGTTATCGTAAAGGAAAGTTTATGTATTACATCTGTTTCTTTCATTGCTAGTAAGCTATTCAGAATTTATATTTCCTGTCAGTTTTGATAATGTGTATCTTTCAAGAAATCTGTTTATTTCATCCAAGTTATTAAAATTATTAGCATAAATATGTTCATAAAATCCCTTGTCTTTTAAATGTGTGTAGGACCTGTTGTGATATCCTTTTCTTTAATTTTGATGTGGGGAAGTAACCCATGTTAGACCACCTGACGCTATTCTAGAGTTCATTAAAGCTCTGCCCAGTTTTTTCCACTTTGGTATTTATTCCCCTGCGGGGGAGGGGGGGCTCCAATTGAAAAGGAAACAAAGTTGCTAAGCCTTCACTCCACAAGGCTGCTAAGCCTTTGCTCTAGTTTGCTGCACTTCCGCATTTCAGTGGCTCAGTGTTTCCAACAATCCAAGATGGCCCCCGGGGGAGGTACCTAGCCTGACAGGAGACTTCCGTACTTGTGAACAGTATGAGTCCTCGGCTGTGATTGGCCCTTGAGGGTGTGTCCGGCTCGTTTCCTGCCTTACCTTTCAGCTGGTTGGCTTGGTTCCCTTGTGCCCTGGACAGTCCCCTTTCTGTGTCTATAAAAGCTCTTCCCCTCCCAATAAAGTCGAGAACCTGGCTGCGCCCTCGGCATTGACTGGTCTCCCGGCTCTGGTGAGGTTCCTTTGCTGCTGACACTCATCATCCCGCTCGGCCCCCGAGCTCCCCAGGCTGGCCCTGACGAGCTCTATCAGACCTGCTGCCCTGTAGTGAGCAGCATTCCTCTGCTCCTAATTTGGATAATACCTACTGTATGGACAATATTCCATTTTATGTTGTTCTATTTCTATTGTTCTATTTTTCTCCTGATTGAAATATGTCCCATTTACTTCACACAGAAAGCCTGGCCATTATGTATGTTTTATTTTTGAAGGTCTGGATGTTTATCTTCATTTATTTTATATGTATTTTGCTTACATATTTTAACAGATACATTAAATTATATATAATGTGTGGGGTACCATGTGATGTTTTGATACATGTATACAATTGTGTAATGATGAAATCAGGCTAAACACATCTATCTCCTCCAATATTTATCATTTTGTTATAGTGTAAACATTAAAAATCCCTTCTTCTAGCTTTTTTAAATAAACAAGTACACACTATGTTATCATTGTAGTCACCCCTACTGTAAAATAGAACACCAGTCGTTTTCCTTTAAAAAGTTAGATTTTTCTGCTTGTTTGGTAGGTAGTTAAGCTACCTGCAGGTCAACCTAAGTATTTTTTAAAATATTTAAGGTTTTTATTTAGTTATTTATTATTTTAAAGATTTATTTATTTACTTGAGAGGCAGAGTTAGAGAGAGAGGGAAAGACAGAGAGAGGTCTTTCATCCACTGGTTCATTCCCCAAATTGCTGCAATGGCTGGAGCGAGGCTAATCCGAAACCAGGATCCAGGGGCTTCCTCTGGGTCTCCCATGCAGGTGCAGGGGCCCAAATACCTGGGCCATCTTCTACTGCTTTCCCAGGCCATAAGCAGGGAGTTGGATTTGAAGAAAAGCCGCTGGGATTCAAACCAGTGCCCTTATGGGACTCTGGTGCCGCAAGCAGATGTTTAACCTACTAATCCACAGCGCTGGCCCCAACCTAAGTCTTTTTTAGAAAACTATTTATTTGAAAGGCAAAATGATACATATGGGGTGGGGGCGGGGAGAGAAGATGCAGGAGAAAGAAAGCACAGAGACAGACAGAGAGATCTTCTATCTGTTGGTTTACTCTCCAAATGGCCACAACAGCCAGGGTTGGGCTAGGCTGAAGCCAGGAGCCAGGAACTCCATCTGGGTCTCCCTTGTGGGTGGCAGGGACTCAGATAGTTGAGGCATCATCTGCAGGTTTCCCGATAATTGGGGAGCTGGATGAGAAGTGGTCTGAAACCAGCACCTATATGTGGTATGTGGGCATCACAAGAGGCAGCTTAACCTGCGGTGCCACACACCTATCCTGGGTCAACCCAATTGTTGAGGCTTATTTTTAAGATCTGTTAGGAAGGTTCTTTAGTAATCTGTAATTTACAGAGAGCTGAGCACTACTACGGTTTTATTTTTTGAATCTCTACTGAAAGCAATGAAACTTAAATAAATATTTTTCATTCTGGTAGGAATTTTTAAAAGTCCAGTTCTGCTTCAGCTCTGGGAGTCATTTAACTATAACTTCCAGCAGTTTCTGTCTTAGTAGTTCTTTGTCCAGCATCACCGGGTCTCTTCCTATGCATGCTCAGCTTAGTACTCACCCAAAGTCTGAAGGAGACCTCTAGGTACTTTTTTTTTTTTTTTAATTTTCTCGTGTGTGTGTGTGTGTGAATCTCTTTTCTTTCTGGTATTCTGCTTTTTAAATTCCAGTGATCTTGACCTCCCCAAACTCTGATTTCTATGGCTTCTGCATTGTGATACATGCTCCATTTGGGCTGTACTTCCTGGTCTTGTAGTATGAAAACCATCTCCAGCCAGAAACTCTGGACAATGGCAGGGCTAATTTTCCAATCCCTTCTACACCCCTTAGTGATGACAGACTTGTGCTCATTGTTCAATACCTGTAAATATTTTGCTCAATTTTTCAATCATTTCCTATGAGACACATCTGATAAGTTATTCTGTCAGTAGGTGAAAGTAAAAATTCTCTTTTCAGAAATATATACTTTTAATGATATTGGAATATTTCATATATAATATTGAGAATAAAGAACTTACAACATTATATATTCAACTGGATAACAATATATTTATATGTATTGATAGAAGAGAGGTAAGAGGGAATTGATGGTAAGATTTTTTGCCTTATTAGCTTTATTTCATGAATTTTCAACAACTGATATATAGTTAGTTATTTTTGGAGGTAGAAACATGGTTTGTATTTTATTTCTTTAAACTTTATTTAAGGTATAAAAATTTCAGACATTTCATATATACAGGTTTAGGAACTTAGTGATTCTTCCCACCATTCTCTCCCTCTCACCCATTCTCCCACACTTCTTCCTCTTCTCTCTCCTATTCTCACTCTTAATTTTTACAACAATCTATTTTCAGTTTATTTTATACTCATAAAGTTAACCCTACAGTAAGTAAAGAATTCAGCAAATATTATGAGGGGAAAAACAGGAAGAGCTATAAACAAACATTGCATTTCAAAATGTTAATTTCACTCCTCTACATTATATTTTAGATACTCTACTGGTTACCACAAATCAGGGAAAACATGTTATTTGTATTTTTGGGACTGGCTAATTTCACTAATTATAATGGTTTCCAGTAGCATCCATTTTTTGCAAAAGACAGGATTTTGTTTTTTAAATGCTGAGTAATATTCAGTAATGTATATATGTCGTAATTTCTTAATCCAGTCACCAGTTGTTGGACATCTAAGTTGATTCCATATCTTAGCTGTTGTGAATTGAGCTTCAGTGAACAAAGGGGTACAGATAACTCTTTCATGTACTGATTTTACTTTTCTTGCATGAATTTCCAAGAGGGGATGGCTGGGTCATATCATAGATCTACTTTCAGCTTTCTTGGGTATCTCCATACTGTCTTCCATAATGGCTGTGCCAGTTTACATTCCCAACAGTGGATTAAGGTTTCTTCCTCCGCACATCCTCTTCATCATTAAATGTTTGTTGGTTTTGGTATGAGAGCCATTCTAAGTGTGGTAGTTTTGATTTGCATTTCCCTGATGGCTAGTGATCCTGAGCATTTTTTCATGTGTTTGGTGGCCATTTGAGTTTCATCTTTTGAAAAATGCCTGTTCAAGTCCTTTGTCCATTTCTTAACTAGATTGTTTGTTTTGTTGTTGTTGAATTTCTTGAGCTCTTTATAGATTCTGGATGTTAACCCTTTATCAGTTGCACAGTTTGCAAATATTTTCTCCCATTCTGTTAGTTTGCAGTGTTTCTTTTGTAGTCCAGAAGTGTCTAGGCTTGATGTAATCCCCTTTGTCTATCTTGGCTTTGATTACCTGTGCTTCTGGGCTCTTTCACATTGCATTTGCCAATATCTTGTAGGGTTTCCCCAATTTCCTCTAGTAATTTGATGGTATTGGGTCTTGGATGTAGGTCTTTGATCCATTTTGAGTGCACTTTAGTGTTTGTGTAAGGTGTAATGTAGATATCTTTTTTATACTTCTGCTTGTGGAGATCCAGTTTTCCCAGCCCCATTTGTTGAATAGACTGTCCTTTCTCCAGGGATTGATTTTAGTGCCTTTGTCAAAAGTAAGTTGTTGTAGATGTGTGGATTAATTTCTGGAGTTTCTATTCTGTTTCATTTGTCTACATATCTGTTTTTGCCAGTACCAGGCTATTTTGGTGCTAACTGCCTGGTACTATGTCTTAAAATTTGGTATTGTGATGCCTCTTGCTTTGTTTGTGTTGTATAAGATGGCTTTAACTAACTCTTGTCTCTTGTGAGTCCATATAAATTTTAGAATCATTTTTTCTAGGTCTGTCAAGAATATCATTGGTATTTTGATTGTAATTGCAATGAATTTGTAAATTGCTTTCAGTAGTATGGACATTTTGATATCAGTTCTTCCAATTCATTATATGGAAGATTTTTTTCAATTTTTTGTGTTTTTCTATTTCTTTCTTCAATGTTTTGTAATTTTCATTAGAGAGATCTTTGACAACCTTGGTTAAATTTATTCCAAGACATTTATTCTTTTTTTGTACTATTGTGAATGGGATTGATCTTCGAAGATCTTTCTCAGCCATGACGTTGTCTGTGTATACAAAGGCTACTGATTTTTATATGCTAATTTTATATCCTGCCACTTTCGAAATACTTTTATGAGTTTCAATAGTCTCTCACTGGAGTCTTTTGGCTCCCCTTTATATAGAATCATGTCACCTGCAAATAGGGAGAGTTTGACTTCTTCCTTTCTAATTTGTATCCCTTTGGTTCTTCCCTCTGGCTCTGGCTAAAACTTCCAAGACTATATTGAATAGTAATGGCAAGAGTTGGCATCCTTGTCTGGCTCCGGATCTTAGTGGAAATGCTTCCAATTTTTCCACATTCAATATGACGCTGGATGTAGGTTTGTCATAGCTTGCTTTGTGTTGATGAATGTTCCTTCTATTCTCAATTTGCTTAAGGTTTTCATCATAAAAGGATGTTGTATTTTATGAAGTGCTTCCTCTGCCTCTAATGAAATGATCATATGGCTTTTATTTTTCCATTTGTTAATGTTATGTATCACATTTATTGATTTGCAAATGTTCAACCATCCCTGAATACCAGGGATAAATCCCACTTGGTCCAAGTTTTTTGAGGATTTTTGCAACTAAGTTCATCAGGAATATTGGTTTATAGTTCTCTTTCTCTCTTGTATCTTTTTCTGGTTTAGGAATTAGGGTGATGCTGGCTTAATAGAATGAGTTTGGGAGGATTCCCTCCATTTCAGTTGTTTTGAATACCTTGTAAAGAATTGGAATTAGTTCTTGTATAATTGCGTGGTATAATTCAGCAGTGCGGCTATCTGGTTCTGGGCTTTTGTTTTTTTGGGAGGGTCTTTATATTTGATTCAATCTCCGGGTTGGTTTTTGGTGTGTTTGGGTTTTCTATGTCTCCCTGACTCAATTTTGGTAGATTGTATGTGTCCAGGAATCTATCCATTTCTTTTGACTTTCTGGCTAATTGGCATATAGCTCTTTTTAATAATTCCTGATTATTCTTATTTTTGTGGTATTTGTTGTTACATTTCCTTTCTCTTCTCTGGTTCTATTGATTTGGGTCTTCTCCCTCTTTTTCTTTGGGTTAGTTGGGCCAATGTTGTATCAATTTTTTTTTTTTTTTTGAAAAACAAGCCCTTCATTTCACTGATCTTTTGTATTGTTGTTTTGGTTTCAATTTTGTTGATTTCCTGTCTAATTTTAATGATTTATTTCCTGCTAATTTTGGATTTTTTTTAGGCCTTTGAGATGCATTGATAGCTCATTTATATGGTGCCTTTCCAATCTGATGTAGGCACCAACTGTTATACAATTCCCTCTTAACACTGTATCTCATAAGTTTTAATATGTTGTATTTTTGTCTGCATTCTTTTTCAGAAATTTTTTGGTATCTCTTAAGATCTGTTCATTCAGGAGCATGTTTTTCAGTTTCCATGTGTTTGTAAATGTTCTAGAGATTCCCGAGTTGTTAATTTCCAGCTTAATTCCATTGGGGTCAGAAAAGATTCAGGGTATGATTTTGATTCTTTTGAATTTTCTCAGACATGATTTATGGCCTAATATATGGTCTATTCTAGGGAAAGTTCCATGCAATTTTGAAAACAATGTGTATTCTACAACTGTGGAATGGAAATGTCTGTAGATATCAGTTAGGTTGCTTTAGTTCATAGTGTCAATTAGCTCTGTTGTTTCTTTGTTGATTTTCTGTTTGGTTGACTTGTCCATTAATGAAAATAAGGTGCTGATGTCCTCCATTACTATTGTATTGATATCTATGTCTCCCTTTCAATCCATTAATATTTGTTTTAAAAAGCCACACATTCGAGTCCCAGCTACTCCACTTTCAATCCAGCTCCCTGGTAATGTGCCTGGGAAAGCAGCAGACAATAGTCCAGGTGCTTGGGCTCCTGCACCCATTTGGGAGACCCAGAGAAAACTCTTGGCTCCTGGCTTCAATCTGGTCCAACTAGTCACTGCAGCCACTTGGGGAGTGAACCAATAGATGGAAGATATTTCTCTGTCTCTACCTCTCTCTGTACCTTTGTCTTTCAAATAAATAAAATAAATATTAAAATAAAAATTCCAGGTGCTCTGGTATTGGGTGCATATACTTTTCTTATAGTCACATCTTCTTGTTGAATTGATCCCTTAATCATTTCATAGTGCTCTTCTTTGTTCCTTTTAACAGTTTTTTGTTAATGTCTATTTTGTCTGATATTATGATGCCTACACCTGTTCTTTTTTGCTTTCTGTTAGCATTGAATATCTTTTTCCATCCTTTCACTTTCAGTCTGAATACAACTTTGTTGGTGAGGTGTGTTTCTTGCAGGTAGCAACTAGATGGGTCTTGTTTTTTTATCCATTCATCCAGTCCGTATCTTTTAGCTGGAGAGTTTAAGCCATTTACATTCAAGGTTACAACTGATAAGTAATGACTTGGCCCCTACCATTTCCCCCTGAATATTCCATTGTTTTGCTTTGGATTTCCTTGTACTTTCACTGGGAGATTTTCTGCCTTCACATTCTTTCATAAGGATGACTATCTTTCTGTGTTGCTGTGTATAGCAAGCACATCTTTAAGCATCTTTTATAAGGCTGGACAAGTAGTGACAAATTCTTTCAATTTCTGTTATGAAAGGTCTTTATTTTACCTATACTCATAAATGAGAGCTTTTCAGGGTACAGTATTCTGGGTTGACAGTTTTTTTTTTCTCTTAAGTCTTGGATTGTCTTTCTATTTTCTCCTAGCCTGTAGGGTGTCTGATGAGAGATCAGCTGTGAGTCTAATTGGAGATCCTATGAGTCAATTGGCATTTCTCTCATGCACACTTTAAAATCTTTTCTTTATGTTACACTGTTGAAAGTTTGACTACAATTTGTTGTGGTGGAGATCTTTTCTGGTCATGTCTATTAGGACATGACCTCATGTGCCTCATGTGTTTGGCATCTTTTTCTTTCTCCAACTTAGGGAAATTTTTTGTAATTATTTAAGTGAATAGGCCTACTAATCCATTCACCCATTCATACCTTCAGGAACTCATAAGATCTCTATGTCAGGTTGTTTGATAGTA
The DNA here is from genome assembly GCF_964237555.1 of Oryctolagus cuniculus. NCBI lineage: Eukaryota > Metazoa > Chordata > Mammalia > Lagomorpha > Leporidae > Oryctolagus > Oryctolagus cuniculus. The sequence continues at coordinate 15,690,701 of NC_091444.1, read as the reverse complement.
TCTAATATTTTTCCAACACTGTTTTTAATTTTTCTAACTTTTTTTTTGGTCTGACTTAAAAATGTCCATCTTTTGAATCTTTTGAATTCCTTTTTTGGCATTTCTTCATTTCTTCATCTTCACATTCTAATACTGAAGTATTATTGTATTTCTTTAGGGAAGTGCTAATGTTATCTTCCTTATTCTTGTTTCTTCAATTTCTGCATTTATTTTTAGGCATTTGTGGATACACCTGTTCATTTTTGCCTCTGACTGATTTTATCTTTGGACTATGTCTCTGTGGCTTAGAGGAGTGTCTGCTCTTGCAGTCAATTCCGAGAAGTGTGTGCTGGGTGTTGCCATGGAGTTCTGGTCACTGCTCCAGGGTGGGACAAGTATCCTGGGTGACACCCTTGTTGGGTGTAGTAGATCTCCTCTGTTTTTCTTTTTGTTTAGCAGCAGGGAGGGTTTGATCACCTTTGTTGGCTTAATTACAACTTCACCTCCTCTCTTTCAAGGTGATCAATGCCTGGGTATTAGCCCACAGTGGGTGCAATACTCATCTCTGCTGCTATACGGTCCTTAGTATGAGTATGAATCCTATTGCAATGACCCACAGCAGGCAATCAGTGAGCTCTGAGTATGTGGTGCTACTCACAGTCATTGTCCAGAGACCATCTACATGCCACCCTCTCATGCAGTCTCAGAGTTCCCACAGTCTCAGCACAAAATGCTCCCACACAGTCATGAAGTGCAGAGGATCTGCTCTGCCCTACTAGTCAGTCCCATCCACAAAGAGAGATATTCCCAGAGCCAGCTGCCTTTGGATGCTCCACTTGGGTGGTTTGAGCCCCACAGGCTTGATGTATGTTGAGAGGCTTAGGGTACCTCATCGTCATACATGGGTCCCAAGTCTCTGTCAATATTCCCAGCCAGACTCAAAGTCAATGGGGAATGTGGATTTTTCCCTCTGGTAAAATCCTTGGATCACATGCATGCACAAAAGCTGCCTGTCATAACCCTTTCTCATTTCATAATGGTGCTCACTTTCCACTGGTTTCCAGGCACATGCCCCAGAGCTGCTACTGTGACTTCTGACAAGATGGTGTCTCACCTCGTCTGGTTGTTGGGCATGTGCATAAGAGCTGACACTGATGTTATGTATGTCCACAATGGTGCCTGCTTTCTCTCAGCTGGTTGCTGGGAGCTATTGTGTGGTGGACAGGGAGGGAGAAGTGCACTTCTTTATTCCTTGAGGTTAGCAGGTACCCTGTCCCCTAGAGGGTTCCAGGCTGGACTCAAGCCAGCCTCTCCCCTCAGCTGTATCCCCAGTGGCACAGGCTATTGCAGTCTGACCTTACCTCACTCTCAAAAGATGATGCGCTCTCAGGCTCTTGGCTGCTGGAGCCCAGCGTTGGTTCCATGCTCGTGCTGCAAGTCTACACGCTCCACTTAAAGCCCAGTGTCCCTCTTCATTCTGCAAAACTTCCACTGCAGTTTTCTCCTTTACTCTCCCCTGAGAATGTACTCTACTCTTTTTTTTAAACTATCTTCCCTTAGCCTAAATCAGTTAGCATCCTCTCTATTCTGCCATCTTGGAATTAGAAATCATGTATTTAGTTTTCAATTACAAAGGTGTTATTCAAAAAGTTCAAATTAATGTACAATATGGTGTAATAATTACTTCCCAGTCTTTGTATACTGTTTACTTTTTAATAAGTTCCATTAACATGACATTAAATAAGGCTTATTAATTTTAATTACTGAGTTAGAGAGGCTTTGTCTATATGCCACACATAAAAATTAGGGTAATTGCTAATTAAGGCTTAATAATGATCATAGAATTTAGAGTTGAAAGGAACCTCAAAAAATCATCTAGTCAAATCCATGTAAGTTGCTTATATTTAATGAGGTACAGTGATTTGATGGAGGTCTGATAGGCAATTAATGATAGAATCAAGACTGATTCCAATTGTAGTTTTTTTTTTTTAATTCTATACCTATAAAGAAGTCTGTAAGTGACTTATATGTTAACAAGTCATTATAAAATTAAACATTTAGGTATTCAATAGAATGAAAATAATAAAGGTAGCAGGAATAGATACTATTAGTTGTTAAAGATTATATAACTGGGCACAAAATAAGTATTCTAAGGTTGTGACAAAATTAGAAAACTATTTGCTACTAGAATAGGCATGCTTTTATATATTATTTATAGAGGCACACATTTTTTGAATTTATCATAAACAGGATTTTACTGTGTGAAAATGTACTCATATCACATATTTAAACAAATTAAATGACTCATTTGTAATTAACTAGAATAATTTAACACATTCATGTGCAAATGTCATTGAAAGAATATTTTCAAGTAAGTTAAACATCTGCAATATTATTTGAACTAATGTGCTGAGCAAACCTGATCTTCAAATACCACAAGGCAGTAAGTGTTCAGCTCAGGCCAAAATAAGATGAATTCTGAATCATTTTATTGAGAATAAATGAGGTTTTGTTAAGAGTAGCAGTGATTTATATTCTCACACACACTTAATTTTGATTGTGAGTCTTTATATAAGTTCCACATTTACCTTGGTAAGGTTGGGCAAACAGACCATTTTGGCTGACCCCATTTTCACTTCATCAGCACTTCCACTTCATCACTCAGGATGCCAAAGAATTTAGTCCTCAGAAGGAAGCTATAATTAGATTTGATTTTCCTTCTCATCTCCAGATACAATTAGAATCCTATCATTCCCTTCATCCCAAATTATCTCAGTCTTTACAAGAAGTCCAAGATTCTCAGATCATATCTTTGACCTCAATCTCCATCTCAAAAGCTATGTATTACTCTCTAAGTCTATCTCAGCCTTCGGCTTTCTTGAATCCTCATACCTTTCCACTGTGCCTATGAAGTATGAATTTTCATGAGCAAAACCTTTCCCCGCCCCTCTACTGTGAAAGCATCCTAACCTTCTTGCACTAAAGTTTGGCTGCTCCCCGAGGACACTGATTCTATAGAAAATGTTTTTTTTTTTTTTTTTTTTTTTTTTTTTTTTTTTTTTTTTTTCCATACGTGCATACAGCTGAGACTGGGTGGGAAGATGTTAGTGTTCGTGTTCTAGGTTGCTGCTTCCACAAGATTATTTCTTTCTTCAACACAAAATATTCCAGACTCTAAAAATTTGAGTCATCTACAGCCACAGTTGCCACCAATGGGTATGCAGGGGCACAGGTTACCTGAACAACGGTTTCCAATCTAAAGGGGTGAGATGTAAGGCACAGGTCGAAGAGTTGGACTCCAAGCTGAGCATGACATTGTTACCAGTAGAAAGACATGCTGCTTATGCTGTATATGTCCACCGATGGGACTATGCACGAGTTCTCATCAGATACTTCCTATTCCCTCAGCTACACAAGAAGCTGAGGATAGCAGGAAACTGGAATAATCTGACAAGATTTTACCCCTTTGCCTCTAAAAGGGCTGCAGAGCTCCAACTGCTCATCTATCTACAGGCATCGATTGTCTCCAACATGCTGAGTAATTCTCATATACAAAGGACCACATATTCAATGTTTTCTATCTTTACATTTTTCATGCTACCACGAGGCATGGTAAAGACTTCATGGGATCACTGTAATACGTGGCAGCATCTTGGGTGTCTACAACTATTTCAAGATTAAAAGTTAAAAATAATATTTCCTTTTACTCAAATCCATGTTTAACTGCATTTCACTTTCATACCCATTTTATAGTGTTGTGTACACTTACTGTTTCAACTATTTCTTCAATTTTCTCTTGAACAAATTCCAATCAGACATGAGTCCCCATTACCCTACTGACACTGATTATGTCAATGTCTTCATTGACCTACTGACTACCAAATTCAACCCTCAGTTTTCAGTCCTAGTCCTGACCTGACATTCAGCAGCATTTTACCCAGGCCACCATATAACCCTCTAGTTTTTTACTTTGCTTTATTTTCTCCAGACCACTGTTAGTAATCTGATATTCTATGATATCTATATACAGTATATATGTTTATTATCTTTATTCCATCTTAGAAATTAAGCTCAATAAGAGTTTCATATTTTTTGTCCAGAGTATTAAACCTAATACCAATTAGCACATAGTAAGTACTCCAAAGTCCTTTTTGGATGGCTGTTGGAATGAACGAATCATTGAACTTAAAGCCAAGATCTATAGAGTAAGACTTAATCTTACCTATTTCCTCATCTCTCATTTAACATTTAGTGAACATCCAACTACTACGCTAGACATCAGTAATACAAAGACAAAAAGGACGTTTAGAAGCATAGACTATAGTATGGAAAAATAGACATATAATCAAATAAATACAATGTGTGACTAATGCTAACAATGTGCCCAAGTATTTTGGAAGCTCAGGGAAAAAGGCAATTAATTTAGCCTGAGGGAAAGGATTAATAAAGGAACTAATACTGGAAGAGAAGTAGTTCTTGATGCATATGAGTACTTCACACAAAGAAAACAGGATGTAAAACGGAATCTAGGAAGGCATTCTACCTGCTTGAAATGGTTGATAGGATTTCATATTATTTATAATAGTTGGGAACGGAGAGTAAGGCCAATAGTGAAATCCAAGCAGCCAGATATAATTTTGTTCCTGGCCACTTTACATCTTTTTATCTTCCTTCTCAGCTTCCCCATCCTTCTGCCTTCTGTGTACTGATTTTCAAGTGATCTGCTTTGGGAAAATTTATTTTCAGAGTCAGAACAGTTCAAGACCACTCACAGTAGAAATGGACATACATATTTAGATTTCCTTTACCGGCATATATCTAAGGATCTAATATGTATTGCAAATAAGATATTCTGCAAAGTTTGGAGAGTTCCCTGAAAATGTGTTAACACTTAGCAATGACACATCATTGGCAAACAATAATATTTAGTGTAGTGTGGCAATATTTAGAAATAAAAATTTAGGTCTTACTTACATATTTTTATGCTGATTAACCCTTCCTCAAACTGAGCACTCAGGTCATTAAACATTCACAGCTTTAGGAAAGGGATTGTATCATACAAGTGGAGGAAAAAGAGCCATTTTTGCCTTGCAACTGCCAAATAAAAAAGTGTCATAAGGTCTCTAAAGCGAAGCAAAACAAAACAAAACAAAAAAACCCTCAGAATTAGGCTTTCTGCCTATAGACAGATGTCGCTTTTCTGAGATTGGAGTGGAGACAACTCAAAAGGGAAACCAGGAGAGGTTATCCATGGCTGATTTGTGAGGAGTATTCTGTACGGCTTTCTACCTTGGGTCTGAGTCTTAGGGAGTAGGGAGAAATGCAGAGTTCCTGGGTCAAGAGCAACAGGAGCTTGTGTTACAAGATTCAGAACAAAGTTAGTTATAGCTATTATACCTATGCTCATAGGTGTCTTAGAGATTAACAGAGTTCTCTCTCTCTTTTTTTTTTTTTTTTTTTTGACAAAGTTAGTGAGAGAGAGAGAGAGACAGAGAGAAAGGTCTTCCTTTTGCCGTTGGTTCTCCCTCCAAAGGCCGCCACGACTGGTGCGCTGCGGCCTGTGCACCGCGCTGATCCGAAGGCAAGAGCCAGGTGCTTCTCCTGGTCTCCCATGGGGTGCAGGGCCCAAGCACTTGGGCCATCCTCCACTGCACTCCCTGGCCACAGCAGAGAGCTGGCCTGGAAGAGGGGCAACCGGGACAGAATCCGGCGCCCCAACCGGGACTAGAACCCTGTGTGCCTGCACCGCAAGGCGGAGGATTAGCCTAGTGAGCCGCAGCGCCGGCCGAGATTAATAGAGTTCTAATCCCACATCATTTCCATGGCTGGTGCCATCTAGGAGCAAGAAAATGCTGCTGCTATGGTTTGGATGTTTATCCCCTTCCAAACTCAGAGTGAAATTTCATGCCATTGTGATGGTATTGGGAGAGTGGGACCTTTAGAATATGCTCTGGTCATAATGGCTCCACCCTCCTGACCGGACTAATGCCATTACTGCAGGTATGGGTTCCATACTGTGGGAACAGGCCTCTTATAAAGGACAAGTTCAGCCACCTTTTGTCTCTGTCTGCCTCCTGCCATGTAATGACTTCTGCCACACTGTGATGCAGTGAGCAGGCCCTCGCCTGATGCGGAGGTGCTGATCTTGGACTTCCCATCCTCTAGAATGTGAACCCCTAAATGTCTGTTCTTTGTAAGTTATCCGATCTGGGTAATCTGTTACAGCAGCACAAACTGGACTAAGATAGACACCCATACACCAAGAAAGGGTACCAGAATAATGAAGGCAAAGATCTTCTGAGGCCTGGAGATTAGGACTGAGTGACAACACAATTCAGGCTTACCTTGCGGATAAAGGACTAGTGGGAGTGAGGCTGTCACCACGGAAACGAGCAGGAACAATCCGGAGACCAGGTGTGGGATCAGACTTCCCCATCCCAAATGCTTGTATCCGGTGTGAGAGATGGGAGACCAAAATGAACACTGGAGGCAATGGAGGTTCAAAACGGGAAGTCAATTTAGGGGCAGAAGAATGTTTTACTTCTTACATTTCTGGGAACTGTACTGCTATATTCACATTCACATGACCATAAGCAAATTTTAAAAGTTTATGAGTCCAGCTGGCGCTGCGGCTCACTAGGCTAATCCTCCGCCTTGCGGCGCCAGCACACTGGGTTCTAGTCCCGGTTGGGGCGCCGGATTCTGTCCCGGTTGCCCCTCTTCCAGGCCAGCTCTCTGCTGTGGCCAGGGAGTGCAGTGGAGGATGGACCAAGTACTTGGGCCCTACACCCCATGGGAGACCAGGAGAAGTACCTGGCTCCTGCCATCAGATCAGCGCGGTGCACCGGCTGCGGCGGCCATTGGAGGGTGAACCAACGGCAAAGGAAGAGCTTTCTCTCTGTCTCTCTCTCTCACTGTCCACTCTGCCTGTCAAAAAAAAAAAAAAAGTTTATGAGTCCAGTCTATTTGCTATAAATCCATTTCCTCAATGTGGCTGATTGATTTTATTTATTTATTTTTATTTATTTATTTATTTTTTTTGACAGGCAGAGTGGACAGTGAGAGAGAGACAGAGAGAAAGGCCTTCCTTTGTGGTTGGTTCACCCTCCAATGGCTGCCGGCCCACCGCGCTGATGCGATGGCAGGAGCCAGGTACTTATCCTGTGTGCAGGGCCCAAACACTTGGGCCATCCTCCACTGCACTCCCTGGCCACAGCAGAGAGCTGGCCTGGAAGAGGAGCAACCAGGACAGAATCCGGCACCCCGACTGGGACTAGAACCCAGTGTGCTGGCGCCGCAAGGCGGAGGATTAGCCTAGTGAGCCGCGGCGCCGGCCTGATTTTATTTTTAAATCTCCATTTTCATCATTTTAGTGATAACCAAGAAATGATAAACATATTCTTGACAGAGGAACCGGATAGAGTGGACATAGGAATGCACAGGTCCTTGAATCTTTCCCTCATAGGTGAGTTGAAGGCATTTATTTGAATAAAAATGATAATAAATGTGCCAAGAAGATAGTTCTCAAGCTGACACGTTAAAAATTTATAAAGTTACTACAGCTAAGATTCTAGTTAAAACCTTAATTGGCAAGGTCTGAAAACTTTTTTTTTCAGGTTTTTTTTTTAACTTTTATTTAATGAATATAAATTTCCAAAGTACAGCTTATGGATTACAATGGCTTCCCCCCCATAACGTCCCTCCCACCCGCAACCCTCCCCTTTCCCACTCCCTCTCCCCTTCCATTCACATGAGGATTCATTTTTGATTCTCTTTATATACAGAAGATCAGTTTAGCATACATTAAGTAAAGATTTCAACAGTTTGTTCCCACACAGAAACATAAAGTGAAAAATAATAGATGATTTTTTAAATGATGATGAAATCAGATCAGACCTATTGTCATGTTTAATCCCAGTGAGAGTCAAGTTGGGAATTGATAATTTCTTCTTCTTCTTCTTCTTCTTCTTCTTCTTCTTCTTCTTCTTCTTCTTCTTTTTTACAGAAGATCAGTTTAGTATACATTAAGTAAAGATTTCAACAGTTTGCACCCCCATAGAAACACAAAGTGAAATATATTGTTTGAGTACTCGTTATAGCATTAAGTCTCAATGTACAGCACATTCAGGACAGAGATCCTACATGAGGAGTAAGTACACAGTGACTCCTGTTGTTGACTTTACAAATTGACACTCCTGTTTATGGCATCAGTAATCTCCCTATGCACCAGTCATGAGTTTCCAAGGCTATGGAAGCCCCTTGAGTTCTCCGACTCTTATCTTGTTTAGACAAGGTCATAGTCAAAGTGGAGGTTCTCTCCTCCCTTCAGAGAAAGGTACCTCCTTCTTTGAAGACCTGTTCTTTCCACTGGGATCTCACTCACAGAGATCTTTCATTTAGGATTTGGTGTTTTTTTTTTTCTTTTTTTTTTTTTTTTTTCCAGAGTGTCTTGGCTTCCCATGCCTGAAATACTCTCATGGGCTTTTCAGCCAGATCGGAATGCCTTTAGGGCTGATTCTGAGGCCAGAGTGCTGTTTAGGACATCTGCCATTCTATGAGTCTGCTGAGTATCTCACTTCCCATGTTGGATCACTCTCCCCTTTATTTATTCTATCGGTTAGTATTAGCAGGTACTAGACTTGTTTATGTGCTCCCTTTGACTCTTAGTCCTTTCATTATGATCAATTGTGAACTGAAATTGATCACTGGGACTAGTGAGATGGCATTGGTACATGCCACCTTGATGAGATTGAATTGGAGTCCCCTGGTATGTTTCTAACTCTACCATTTGGGGCAAGTCAGCTTGAGCATGTCCCAAATTGTACATCTCTTCCCTCTCTTATTCCTACTCTTATGTTTAACAGGGATCACATTTCAGTTAAATTTCAACACTTAAGAATAACTGTGTATTAATTACAGAATTAAACCAGTCATATTAAGTAGAACAGACAAAAAAAAAAAAACTACTAAGAGAATACTTGAAAGGTTTTAGAGAATGGACTTCAGCATATTATTATCACTAATAGTGCCGCGTTGGAACGTTGATCTCAGAGAAGCCATCCACTTAGCAAGCCAATCAGCAAGTTCCATGGCCACAGCGATTGCGATGAATGCCAGTCTCTGACGAGGCGGGTTAATTTCCCGTGAACACACCATGTGAGCCAGCTTTCAATGCAATATGCAACATCTCCACAATCAAAGATGCAGCGGAGACCCAAACAGTGAGGAGCAGCGGCTGGAATGCAACTGAATCCTTGCTGAAGGAAAAGTGATCACCCAGGCACAAAATCCAGTTTGTGGAAAAGAAAACGAGCAGGATGGAGCCACTGGAGAGGCAGGGCACCTGCTTGGGGAGCATTTCCCAGCACTTAGTTACTATGACTTATAGTTCCCTTGAGATTAACTGTGACAGATCCTTGGGGAGATGTGGAAGGCATCCTCTCTGTATTTATGCAAAAAAAAAGTATAGAGATGTCAAAAAATCAAGTGATTTTTGTATGCTTCTTGTGTAGTCTCTTATAGTGTCTTAATTTCAAAAGCATCTACTTCACAGTATGCAACATATTAAACAGCTGGGATCTCCGGTGGAGGGAAAAGAGACAGCCACATGAAAATTGGAAAGAATAAAATGCTAAAATGCTAGCATGCTACTAATTCAAGAGTTACCTGCGAATACTTTTATTAGCAGCACATTGCGCTCTATTACCTTATACAAAGCCTTATCTAGAAAATCCACACTGCACCTCACTGCTTTTGTATTCTTTCACACAGAGGATAAAAACTGTTGCTTGACAGAGTGCACTTATCACTCTTTCATGAAAAAGATTTCATAAAGAGTAGGTCATATACTTGAATTCTCCAATTCACTGTCCTGGAAGAACATAAAACAAAATTCCTTGGAAAACGAGAGATTTCATTTATTGAATGCCTAGTATATGCCAGATTCTTTGCTAAATGATTGCTTGCATTAATTCATTGAACACTGGAAGTAGGTTTTTTCTCCTCACAGACACGGAAGATGATAACGTTACTGGGGGAGGGCGTCTGGTGCAGCAGTTAAGATCCTGCTTGGAAACCTGGCATCCCATGTCGAGCACTGGGTTTAAGGCCTGGCTCTGCTCTGCGTTGCAGCTGTTTGATAATGCTTACCCTGGGAAACAGCAGAAATTAGGCCTTGCCACCCTCATGGGAGACTCACAGGGAGTTCCTGGTTCCCAGAAACTACCCCAGCTCTGGCTATTGCAAGTATTGGAGGAGTGAATTAGTGGAGAGGAGTTCTCTCTCTCTCTGTCTCTGCTTCTCAAAAAAATTACATGTTATTGATCACATAGCTAAAGAATAGCAGCACCGAGGCTCAAAGACAGGCCTCCTGGACTCCAAAGTCCTTGTTTATGCTACTATGCCATGATATTTCGTTGCTTAAAGGCAGGGTAGTAGTAAATATTATGCTTGCTTTAACAGGGAGCCACTGAGGTTAGGGGAAAATATGTACCTTGGGGCACAGCATTAGAGCTCAGTGGGAAGTGAGACAGATGCTCAGTTCCCAGGAGCTCTGCTGCCAGCCTCCTCTGCCTATTTGACATCTCTTGCCCAGACTGTTCAGAGGAGCTGATATTATCCCTTGAGGGGGCCGCACAAGTTGCCAGCTGAACAGAGAAAGGAAAACAAATCCATTGAACATTTAAACACAAAAAGTGGAGGAATAAGGCATCATGACTTTCTGTAAAGGAAATTAGGCCTAACTAACCTATGCAAGTTCTCTGAGTAGGTAAATAAACCATGCAGATGAGGAAGAACCAGGCCATAGCTGAAGACGGATTTAGGCTTTCTAAAACCTTTCCCCAGTGAAAGCTATTGGGCAATATAATTACCATAAGTTTTGTGGCCTGTTTTACTATGCCTAGGGAACCATAACAAAGATAGAAAGCCAATGAAGGAAAGAAAGGGATACTTTATATAACAGAGAAATGTGAGTGGAATAGTACCCTCAGGATTAATGCTTGGGGAAAGTTTACTTTTAAAATTTTATATACAGTCTTACAGAACAAAAACTCTACATTTGTACAGAATACCACATTCTTCTTCTTATCCTTTTTTTTTTTTTTTTTTTTTTGACAGGCAGAGTTAGACAGTGAGAGAGACAGAGAGACAGAGAGAAAGGTCTTCCTTTTTCGTTGGTTCACCCCCCAAGTGGCCGCTATGGCCAGCGCGTTGTGGCTGGCATGCTGCACCGATCTGAAGGCAGGAGCCCGGTGCTTCCTCCTGGTCTCCCATGTAGGTGCAGGGCCCAAGCACTTGGGAAGTCCTCCACTACCTTCCCAGGCCACAGCAGAGAGCTGGACTGGAAGAGGAGCAACTGGGACAGAATCCGGGTTGCCAGTGCCGCAGGTGGAGGATTAGCCTAGTGAGCTGCGGCACCGGCCCAGAATACCACATTCTAATTTGAGACACCAAGATAACAAAAATAGCTGAAAATTTTCTCCAAGATCATGTAAATGAGCTAAAAGATGAATTTCATGTGGTTAGTTGGTAATATATATTTAATCATTCATTGAGTACCTACCACTTTGTAGCTTCTAAGCCATACACTAGAAATAAACAAAGGCTCTAACTAATTCATTCATCATTCTTGGTTTGTAAGAGCCATATTGTGATCTATGGTGCTAGATAGCTGAATAGAATAGAAGAAGAAGTTTCTTCCTTTAAAGGGTATATAGTGTGGGTGCAAGCAGAACACTATTAAACAATGCAAGGAGGGACAGATGCTTTAGGTGGAGTGGTCCTTTGTTTCAGGGAGCTGTACTCTGCGTAGGAAGACACTTTTAGCATCCCTAGCCTCTGCCTATTTGATAGCAATGGCATCTTCCAGCCAAGTTTTGACAACCAAATTTTTCTCCAGATATTTCCAAGTTCCACAGAGAAGGGAAGTATAATTGCTTCCTGTGAGAGCCCTCACTGCTTTAGCATGAAGAATAAAAGGCATCTAACAGCCCTGTGGTGTGGAGGGGTGCAACACAGAGGAGTGGGTGGAAGGCTGAAGGAAGACTTTTGGAGATAATGTCTGTACACAGTCTTTGAGAATGAGCTGGTGATAGCCACCAGGGCAAGACATCCCAGATCAGAAGCATTCATGACAGGAAGAAAAGAAAACCTTCCTTTGGAAATTCAAGTCACTCTACTTGATTGAACATTTGTTGAGAGTTTACCAGATGCCAGGTACTGAGAATGCAAAAATTCAAAGAGCTCAAGATATAGTTCAGCCGTTCTCAATCTCAACATCTCCTGACAGTTGTATATTTTCATACAGTGGTCAATCGTGGCATTTTCTATCTCAGTCTCATGTACTGTGTCCTGTTGCTCTGGCCAACATTCAACACTGAACACAGTTCTTTGAGTGCCTACTATGTGAGGGCCACTATTTTAGGCCATTTTGGTATTCCTCCAAGATGCCTGAATTTACCAATCTCTAATAGTGGCTTTCAGTAATTTGAGCATGAGACAGAAAGTATCATGAACTGCATGTGTTTTCCTTTCGTAGCCTCTCTCGCAGTCACTTGACTGAGCCTGCTGTCATGGTCAAAATCGTGCTGAAGATGAGGGACACATGCCCTATGCTTCTAGTGTATTCACCAATAACAAAAGTTTTAAAAGAGACTTATATTGGCTTGCACAATGGCTCACTAGGCTAATCCTCTGGCTGTGGCGCCGGCACCCTGGGTTCTAGTCCCGGTCTGGGCGCCAGATTCTGTCCCGGTTGCTCCTCTTCCAGGCCAGCTCTCTGCTGTAGCCCAGGAAGGCAGTGGAGGATGGCCCAAGTGCTTGGGCTCCTGCACCCGCATGGGAGACCAGGAGAAGCACCTGGCTCCTGGCTTCAGATCGGCGCAGCCCGCCGGCCGTGGCAGCCATTTAGGGGGTGAACCAATGGAAGGAAGACCTTTCTCTGTCTCTCTCTCTCTCACTGTCTAACTCCGCCTGGCAAAAAAAAAAAAAAAAAAAGAGAGAGAGAGAGAGAGATTCTTAACTGTTCTAAATACTGGTTCTGAGCAGTCACCAAACAAACTGCTTCTCATCCCACCTTGTATCTTGGTGACTGTGATTATCTCTGGCTCATCCAGACCTTCCTCCCAAGCCCCAGAGCCATCTACACATTCCCTTGGATATCCTGCAATGGCCACACTCAGGATGTCCTGAAGGGAGCTTAATTACTAATTTCCCAATCTTCTGTTTCCTCTCAAAGATTCTACGTCAATGAAAGTCACAACTCTCCATCCAGCTGTGAGGATTTGCTCATCTTAGATCCCATTCTTCATCACCCCTCATTGTAGTCACTCACCCACATCTCGATTCTCTTCCTCAACATATATTTTGTGTTACTCTATCTTTTGCTTTCTCATTAATTCTGTTAAAAACTCGTGGTGCCTTTCTTCTTCCAGTCATCCATGCTGTATCATAGAACAGTCAGAGAAAACCATATTCCTGCTTAAAATATTAAAGCTCCCTAGTGTTTCCCTAAAGTTTAGAATAAATTGATCCTCTCCATATCCGTACAAGTCAGTCAGCCACATTCTTGCATGCTTTATCATTCATATGCATTTTTCTTTGTTCAACCCCAAGATCACCAGCCTGGCCCGAATTACTGTCATATCTTGACAATGCAAAGTCTTGCTGTTGTATTTCTGTGGTCATTATTGTGTCCTCACAATCCAGTCTCCAAATGGTGTCCAGGGTAACATTTAAAAATATCACTCCTCTGTCAAACCCTTAATAGCTTCTCTGTGAACTAAAGAATCTGTAATATGCTTTGAGACACCGCATGAGCCAGCCTCTCCTAGCTGTGCAGCCTGCACTCCATTTACTCTCCCCTTGCTCAGTGTGCTCCAACCACAATGGCCTTCTTTCAGGTCTGTCGATGTTCCTGGTTCATTCCTTCCCCAGGGTCTTCCCACACACTGTTTTCTCTGCCTAAAATACTCCTCCCTCCACATTTTCCCTCACTAAGTCTCACTTATCCTTTGGATATCCTCTTACTAAAAAAATTGTGGTTTTCTCCCAAATGCCAGGCTATTTATGTCACTATTCATTGCTATTTTTATTTTCTTAGTATGAAATAGTCACCCTGCTCATCCCATCATTGCGTCTTACTCTGTCCTAAAGGATTCAGTTCATGAGAACATTTTCTGAAAACCTCAGGCAGATTTGTGTATCTTTCCTCTATACTCCCGTGTGTTGTGATCTAACTTTATCCACCTCATTTCAATTAGAGTCTCCTGAGAGATTTTTCTGTATTGAATTTCTCCTAACTAATGAAAATATTAACCAGCCACATTGATTCAGTAAATAGTCCAGTACGAATGTAGTGCCGAGTTTCCTGGGAATTGAGTTTTATAATTTCAATCTGAAGTGAGAACTTTCCTTTTACTGCTCAAATTTAGTGATTTTCTCTAGTGACCCATAGCACAAAAGTCGCAATACCAACTTGCTTAATTGAACTTATACTTAAATCTCTAGTGTAAAATTATTTTGGATGAATCAGTTTTGCTAGGTTGTTTTTGAGATGTGGAGAGGAGTTATAAGAGAAAGGGAGAAATAAACCTTATTTTGCTTATGTTTGTTTATATTCTTTTTTCAGTAACCTCATATGTTGGGGCCTCTTATGCAAACATGTTTGCTTGCTTAAAGGTATTTCACTACCTTTATGGCTGCTGTGAATCCTTGCCAATCCGTTCTCACAGAGACGTGAGGCTGATTTCTCATTTTTGCTTAAGTCCTACTCTTTATGCAGAAGGACTAATGGAGACAGTATTTCCCCTGGTGGGTGGTGGGAATAGTTTCCATCAGGAAAGCCCCCTATGTGGGTGGTAATTTCAATATGCCCCACCTAAACTGATTCAGTTATCCTCTTTTGTATCTACAGTGTTTGGAAACAAGTACTGCTATGGACTCCAACATATTATTTAGACTGGAAAATAATACTTAGATAGCCTTAGAAGTTATTATAGCTGTTTTCGCTGGTTAAGAAGTGACAAACATGACTTTTTTTTCTGTTGAAGATGTCGCAAAGAAATCTGTTACATTAGGGAGGGCTGAGAGCCCTAGGTAAGGGATTTCATGTCACCCACCTTTTGGAATAGGGAATTTTCTTGAAAGGTTATCCAGGAAAATGTTGTATTATTTGCTCAAGAGTGAATGATGTCAGTAGTTACACTGTTAACATATAGATATGCAACAGCAATTGCATTTCAAGTAGTAGCCTCTAATCTTATACACCCCTAACCATGTGTAACTTTGTTTTGAGATTCTAAAGCAAGTACTGTCAGTAAGAAACAGTTATAGCAAGTGGTGAAGAGCAGCAAGTGTGGGCCTCCTCCTTCCATTCTTCCTCCCTCTCATTCTTCCTCCCTTTCTCTTTGTAGTTCAATAAATTTATTAGACTATATACCAATGTTAAATATTCACTGCTTATCTACCTTAGTTCTTTACTTTCTTAGGACTAGCTTCTTTATGTACACTGAATATCCTTTGTGTGTTTTCTATATGTATTATAATTTACTTCTTTAAATGTTATTGTTAATTTCCACCTTGTGTGCTGCATTGCAAGTGCTAGCTTATTTACTTTCTTCCCAACTCATTTATAAATTCTCCAATAGCAGCAGTATAACTTACTTCTCCTTGAGTCTTTCTTGCCTCATTGAAAAAGATGCTCATATCTTATTGTATTTTTGGTGCTATATTTTTTCCTTTATGCTAATCTCAATGTACACTTCCTTTATGCTTTCATTTTATTTCTCTCTAAATTCTGATAGCTCCTCTTACTAGAGGTTTCTCCACTCAGCCTCTCTGACTTACTGCTTTGGGCAAATGTAGGTGTTTTTTGACATACATACTTGCCTCATGAAGAAACATAACTTCATCAAATATGCGGTTTCTGTTGTCACTCGCCAATTTGAAATCAGTAATTTTTTCTGAAGATGCACACTCTATCTTACCACCTTGTGTGCTGCATTGCAAGTGCTAGCTTATTTACTTTCTTCCCAACTCATTTATAAATTCTCCAATAGCAGCAGTATAACTTACTTCTCCTTGAGTCTTTCTTGCCTAACATAGTACTTAGAAATTGTAGGTGCTCAATAAATGATAACAAATTGAGTGGTGAACACAAGAGAGTGACTAACATTGTGAGACAGAGGCACAGAAGGCTTTACAGAGAAACAGTAGGCATTTTCCAGGACAAGAGATGACAGAAAGTTGCTAAATCAATAAAATGCTGTAAACAACTTTGGAATGCGTGCTTATCATATTTTAATTATTCTCCCCATCTCTGAAGTAGTTACGGTGTTCTTTTTGTTTGAACTTGGTTTTTGTGCTTGCTGTAGTGAGTTAGGTCCCACCCCACATCACGTGGAGTAAAGATGGGGCATAAAACATGCTATAATGAATACAGAATACAACTAAACAAGTTGGGTAGGCAAAAACAATACTTGTCTAATATGATCTATCTAACGCTTGGCTGTTTATGATCTACATAAATTCCTGTTTCAAAATATAGAATCTCAATTTTTCATCTAATTTTATGTAATTATGGCATTTACAAGAGACCATATATTCATTCCTTCCAAAGCAAGAGAAAACCAAAGCCATGTCTAGTGGCATTCAAATCCAAGTCCAGGAATTCAGTGTGATGTTCTTCCATCTTGGTCAGATTCAGTGGAGTTCTTTATAGTCTGATGATGTGGGATAGATGCCCAATGAAAACATTGCCAAACCACCCAAATGTCTGATAGAAGGGAAACAGGAACATTCAAATAAAGCTCACATTTTGAAATTCATGACTCTGTGGAACATAGCATATTCTGCTAGTGTGAGAGAAACCTTTACCAATCTCAGTTCTGCTGGTTTGCCCTGTTTATTTTTCATTGTTCCCTGTGGTCATTCTAGAGATGGGCACTGGGCAGATGTTCTTTTGGTGCTAGCTTGGAAATTGGAGGAGTACCTCTGCATTTCACACGACAATGTTTTCCAAGCTTGGGGTTTATTGGAGGGTTTTAGTCAATTTTATTTGTTAACTCATGAAATAGTAACCAAAGTCATATATTGTCATATCATTGCCCTTTAATATAGACTATGGTTTGCAATTAATTGCCTCTTAGAGATTAGAATCTGTGCTCTCTGGTCAAATTTCAAGCCCTTAAAATAATGGTCTCTGTTAGCCACTTTCTTGGATCAGTGGGAAGCTGCTGGGGAGGAAGGTACAGTCTATTCTTGCTAAAAGGCTGCAGCACAGTAATGGCCTTCACAATGGGTTTCATTGTCCCCATGGACAGGCAGGGAGTGATGAGCAGGTGCTCAGGAAAGACCAGTGAAATAAAGAAGTATCTCCTCCTAGGTCTTGCCCCATTAACGTTTCCAGCTTCTTTATCTTTGCTTCTACATCGCTCACTTGAGGACAGATACTTGTACTTTCCTGGGACCCAGGAAGGTGCAAGACTACCTGGCTCTTAACTACTTTTCAGATTTCCACCTAAAAGCAGGTAGAGTCATTCTTAGCAAAAACATTTTCTTCCACTTCTGTGTTCTTCAATTAAAGTCTTCTCTTACTCATTGGATTTTATGAAAATCTGTAAGAAATTACCAGCACAAATCTGAGACGTTTTTGAAGTTGTTCAAACTCCAGGCTTAGTGAAGCACAGGGAATTTGTCTCCAGAGACAACAAGCAGAGGCTGAATCAGATGCCTTCTTGCCATCGAACAGGGACTGCCAACTTCTCAACTTGAGGCAGGGGGATTCTTGTTGCCCAGAACTCCAGCTTCTTGGAGACAAACTCACATTTTAGGATCTATCATGTGTCGCATTTTATTTGCCAGCACTGATTTCTATTCAATTTTGTCTTTGTGAGACGTGAATGATAAACTTGACTCAAACTGAATTACACACGAGAGGTTTTAGGCTGGATCCAGATGTTCAGTGAGGGCTATCTCCCTTCATTGCCTCTGCTTTGTCTGTTATGACTTCACTCTCTGGCAAAATCTCCATGAGTCATGGCATTACAGCCCGTGTTGCACTCACCTAGATTAGCAGACTCAGCCAAGAAATGTCCTCTCTCCCGTTGGTTCCAGCAGCAGCTTTCTGTATTTCCCAGCGGTATGAGTTCTCTTGGGTTGCTGTAACAAACTATCATAAATTGCACGGCTTGAAACAACATAGCTTTGTTCTTCCACAATTTATGAGACTAGAAGTCCGAAATCTAGAGGTTGGCAGGGCCATATTCCCTCACAGAGGTCCCGGGGAGAATCCTTCACGGTCTCTTTGAGCTCCTGGTAGCTCTGGGCATTCCTTGGTTTATGACGGCATAACCATGACCCCTGCCACTTTTGTCAGATAATCTTCCTTGTGTACCTTTGTCCAATTTTCTTTGTTCTTATAAGAATGCTGGTCATTTTGTTAAAGCCTATCCTTAACAATCTAGAATGTTCTCATTTTCATTTGAGGATATCTGCAAAGGCTCTATTTCCAAATAAATTCACTTTGGTTCTGGGAAATTTTGAATTTTGGGGAAACAAATTCAATTTAGTACATCAGCCATCATCAAGTGCTTTGCAAAAGTAAGTAGAAGTCTTTAAGTCTATCAGTTCTTAGGTTAAATGTTACCTCCTAAAGAGAGGCTTCTGAGTATGTACAACCTAAGGTATATTCTCATTATTCTCTCTCATCATGCCTGTTTCTTTGTGTTTTTAACGTGAGGAGTTTATGTCTGTTTTATTTACTATTTTATCCTGAGCATTTTGCATTACTCTTCACACATGTATTATGTAAATGAAACTAATTAAAGAAAAAATGAATAGATGGATAAATGAATCAAATAGCTGACTATAAATAGTGATGCTTACTACCCAATTATACTTTTTTTTAAAAAAAGATTTGTTTATTTATTTGAAAGTTAGAGTTACAGAGAGAGAGAGAGAGAGGAGACAGAGAGAGGTCTTCTATCTGCTGATTCACTTCCCA
Organism: Oryctolagus cuniculus; assembly: GCF_964237555.1. Classification (NCBI taxonomy): domain Eukaryota; kingdom Metazoa; phylum Chordata; class Mammalia; order Lagomorpha; family Leporidae; genus Oryctolagus; species Oryctolagus cuniculus. The sequence goes on along the minus strand of NC_091444.1, from coordinate 15,671,719 downwards.
GATAGCCGCAATGGCCCGAACTGGGCTAGGACAAAGCCAGGAGCCAGGAGCTTCTTCCAGGCCTCTCACATGAGTAGCAGGGGCTTAATAACTTGAGCCAGTATCTGCTGCTTTTTCTAGGATATTAGCAGGGAGCTGGATAGGAAGTGGACCAGCCTGGACACAAACCAGCGTCCATATGGGATACCGGCACTGCAGGTGGTATCTTTACCCACTAAGCCACAACACTCTTCCCCCACCCCCAAACAACATTTTGTGTGTTACTCTAATAAGTGACAATATTTTATATAATATTCTGCTTGTATCTGAGACAACATCTGTAGAAATTACTGAAGACCTTCTATGTGAGGCAATATTTGGGATAAAAAAACAAGAAACTAGATTCAATATCTGCCTCTCAGAACTTATAATAATGAAGAAATAGATCTGAAAAGAAATAAAATATAAAATGATTTGAGAGAGAGAGGGTGAGAGAGAGAGAGAGAGAGAGATCTCTTCAATACTCTGCTTCACTTCCAAATTGCCCCCTTATACCTGGGGTGGGGCCAGGGTGAAGTCAGGAGACCTCAATTCAGGTCTCATACACGGCCAACAGAGAGCCTAGTACTTGAACTGCCTCCTGTTGTGTGCATTAGCAGGAAGTTGGAGTCAGAACTGGACCTGGGACTTGACTGCTTGGAGTCAGAACTGGACCTGGGACTTGACTGCTGCACCAATGCCTGTCCCCTTCCTTAGAATTTTTATCCTCATGGTGATACTAAACAAGCAGCTCCTACATATTCAAAAAATTGCAGTTTTAGGCTCATGTATGGTTCACATTCTTGCAAAATTTACATTTAGTAGCAATAAACATGGGTCTCTCAGAGGGCCTGGCACATGATAAACACTCTATAAATATTAGCTTAATAAATGAATGGTTTGTAAAATGCCTATAATAAAAACTAGAGGCAGAGAAATCAAATCATTATCTCCAAGGAACAGGCACAGAATTTGCAGAGCTTACACTGACAGGAAACATTAATACCTATAGTGTTCATGAGGTGTTATCCCAGCAGAATTCACAGTTAGCCTGACTCTGGTGTGGTAAGGACTCACTTGCTGTTTAAAAATGTGCATGAAACCATGCGAAAATGACAACAGACTAGTTTGGGCTCCTCTCTTTTTAAAGTGAAGAACATTCAATAGCCCCTTTCAAAGAGAGATTGACTAGGAGCTTGATTTTGTTTTTCTTGTTCACAGTTAATTAAATTCTCCATTTTGATGAGCCAGAAATGGCTTGCTAGTATACTAGAAAATACATGATGTGTGAGAAATACAAGTTTAATCTAACCTATGGGCAAAACTGCAATGGGGCATTTGAGTGCACACACACACACACAAATGTATACACACATATTTTCCTGGTAGATAAGGGGAGAAAATTCAACTTTTCGACATATAACTAAACATGTCTCTTTGACAGTTTTAGCCACAGTGTTGATGGGTTTCTTGGCAAAAAGCCCGAGGCCTTTTATTACTAATTTATCAGCATTGCCATGCATATCTGAATTTGCTTTCAGTAATCTTCTCACTCCCATTCTTCTGGACCCTTATATTTAGTCCCCATATTAGGAGTTAACAGTGTTTCTCCTTTATAATGCACCTGCCGCTGGGTGAATAATTTTAGTCCTTACCATCCAGGAACCCTTTGAGAAGTCCTTTGTTGCTGGTTACACAGCTGTATCCTGATCCTGAGACCACGCTGGAGGCCTTGAGGAATGTGCTCCTATTGTCTGGGGACAGTCCCCTCCTTGCAACTGTGTTTCTTGCAAGTCATTCCTTCTTGAGGTTTGACATGATCTCAAGCAGTCAAGCGGGCACTTTATTCTCCCGTAGATGAAGGACCAGGAGTGATTAGATTTTCCCTCCTTCTTCTGATTTGCTGAAATCTGTGAGCTGTTCTGAGAGGAGTCATCCCGACACATGTCATGGGCACTGTCAATTAGGCTCATAGACAAGTAGGCAGGGTCCTGGCTCTGAACTGTGTCATCTGCCAACGTGAGTATCCACAGAATAAAAGCTGGAGGGTCAGGGTCTCTGACTCACTGGATATTCTTTTTGAAGAGTGTGTTGTGATTTCCGACAGAGGAAGGAAGGAATTAGGACAAAACAAGGGAAGGAAGAATTTGTTATTTCTTTCCAACAGCCAACTCTCTGGTTCCTCTTGCTAAGAATAACTTTAATTTATAGGACAAATGGAATTCTAATTATATATCATTTTATGTTATTTTTGGAATAAAATTCTCTATTTTGGTCTAAAATCATGAACATGATCAAAATAGAAATTTCAGGTCCTCTAATGTAAATGAATTGCATCACATATGTGTGGTTTACACAATTAAATCCAGGTGTTCAATGAAACTGGGCTCTACTAAATTCTATTTAAAAAATCTTCACTGAATGTAAATTACTATGTTGAGAAAAAGGGGCTTGTTATGATTTCTGGCAGAATACTTTCTAGTAAATACAGGAGCTGGCATTGTGGAGTAGCAAGTAAGGCTGCCTTCTGCAATGCTGGCATCCCATGTGTGTGCTGGTTTGAGTCCTGGCTGCTCCACTTCTGATCCATTTCCCTGCTTGTGACCAGGAAAAGTGGTGGAGGATGGCCCAGTACTTGGGTCCTTACCACCCACATGAGAGAACAAGGTGGAAAGCCTGGCTCCTGGCTTTGGCCTGGCTCAGCGCTTTCCACTGGGGTCATCTAGGGTATGAGCCAGCAGAGGGAAGATTTGTCTCTCCCTCTCTCTCTCTCTGCAGCTCTTTCAAGTAAATAAATGCATCTTTTTTAAAAAAGGAGTGAGTATAAATTGGACCCCCAAATCGTTATGTGACAATGAGACTGCCAGAATATGGCTTAAAATCTGGGACCATCTTGCACTTCCAATGTGTCATCTGCAAACAGAAAAACAGAAGACACAAACCACTAAAAAAAAACAACTCACAAAAACCCTCAATCTGAACATAGAATGTTGATTTTAGAGACTGAGAGGGGTAATAGGGATAAAAGGAGTTTGGATTCAAAAACAGAAAAAGCTGGGTGCAGTTCATTAATTCTGACAAGTACACTATTAGATGTTAGTATGCGAAGTAGGATGTGGGGCATATGGGAACTTTTTGTATTACCATTTCACAACTTTTGTTCTGAATACCGTGCTAACAAAAGACATGAGAAACCTGAAGTCATGCTGAAGGGGTCATTTCCTGGTTTCATTATCCAAAAGGGAAAATGACTCCCCTGAAGCCCACCATCTAGAACAATGCCTTTGTAAGGAGGAGTTTACTCTAGTTGTACTGATCTTTATCTTAAATCTTCATAAATATTTTGCCTGTTAAGATCAAGGCTTTGTAGCATGAATGTTTCTTTCCTCTAAAAATTAGGTTTAAGAACAAAATGATTTATGTGTGTGGTAGTTAGCAGCCACTAGGTTCAAATGACAACTTCTTTGGAAGCGGCAAGCTGAAGCCAGGCAGCCTTTTGAGAATGGGCCCTAGGGCTAATGCTCTATAGATTCCCCAGTTGTCACTGAATATGGAGTAATGTTGGACTTTAGTCTCACATACACTTACAAATTAAAAAAAAAAAAAACCATAGAAAATAGGAGCAAACATATCTGAAACAATATAGAGTTTACAGAAAGTCATTTAGCCTCGTGGTTCAGATGCCTGCATCCTAACTTGGAGTGCCTGGTTTTGGCTCCCAGCTCTGGCTCCTGCCTCCAGCTTCCTGCCAGCGCAGACCCTGGGAGGCAGTGTTGATAGTTCAAGTAATTCAATGCCTGCCAGTCATGGGGGTTACTGGGCTTGTGTTCCTGGCTCCTGGATTTGGCTCCAGCCCAGCTCCAACTTTGTGGAATTTGGGGAGCAAACCAGCATATAGGAACTCTCTTTGTCTTTCTCTTTCAAATAAAAAATGCAGAAGTTAATATATTCAAATAACATATTTAGGAAATATAAATAAATATTTTTAGCAGTGTTAAATTGAGCACATTGCTCACTGCCTTTTTTTAACCAAAGAACTTATCAGAGTGTAAAAACTGTTAAAACATACTGTATAAGTGGAATGTGATAAAATTAACACTCCATTAACAGAATAAGAAAACGAGACAGAGAGCGAGTGAGAGAGATTGCAGAAATAATCTATCATTCACTCCACTTTTACAGAGAAAAGTGATTAAAAACCATAGCCCTGTCTTATTTTGACAGTAACATTTGGTGTTGGAGTTTCACTATAGATCTAAAAATGGCTAGGTGTTTTATAAAATTAATGTTTTTCTATAATTTTATTCAAAAAAGTCAGTTTATTCTATGGTTATATTTGTTTGTTTAGAATGGAACACAAAGAAACAATGACTGGAGTTTGCCATTAGATATTTCCAATTGCTGCTTTGTACTTGAGCAGTTTTCTGGTGGTCCTTGTGTGGACCACATCTCCATGGTACTGGAGTACTCAAAATAACAGAAGTAGCCTGCACCATTCCCATCTGTAAGACGGCCATGCACCTATGGACTGATGCTATGTGAGGAAAAACCTGTCAGTTAAGCACACTGTTAGAAAGTTATGAAATTTCAAACAAGCTGTAGTATTTTTGTGGTTGGGATTTCAAGTTTAATTAAGTCGATGACGATGGGAGTCTTAGGTATTTGTGTTTGAAGTAAGGTATAACCAGAAAAGTACTCCAAGTGGACACAGCTGTCATGTGACTGTGCAACACACTGTGTGACTCTGAAAGGATGCTGCTGCTAACGATGTCCTTGCCCACACTCTGCTCAACTTTAAAATTTCCTTTTAGCTGAATCAGCATATACCCATAATATTTTCTGACATTAGAAAGTCCCTTGACCTCCCACTTCTGGCCTACCTTCTGTTACATTTCTTTCTTTGTGTTTTGTAGCAAAATTTGTCAAAAATATTGTTCATGCTCCCTGCATTCAATGCTTTTCACACACTGCCTCTTTTAACTTATTCCAATCTTACTTTCATCCTCCTAGCATCAATGAAAATGTGTGTGTGTGTGTGTGTGTAGATCAAGGTCTCCAATGATACCCATATTCTCAAATCTACTGTTTCATTTTTTTTAAACAAATAAAAAGTATTTGTATTTAAGATCAGATGTCCTAAACAGCATTCTGGCCTCAGAATCAGCCCTTAAGGCATGCGGATCCAGCTGAAAACCCGATGAGAGTATTTTAGGCATGGAAAGCCAAGACACTCTGGCAAAAAAAAAAAAAAATGACCTAAATGAAAGATCTCTGCAAGTGAGATCCCAGTGGAAAGAACAGGTCATCAAAGAAGGAGGTACCTTTCTCTGAAGGGAGGAGAGAACTTCCACTTTGACTATGAACTTGTCTAAATATGATCAGAGTCGGTGAACCCAGGGGGCTTCCATAGCCTTGGCAACTCATGACAAGAACCTAGGGTGATTACTGATGCCATAAACACTCTTGTCAATTTGTTAAGTCAACAACAGGAGTCACTGTGCACTTACTCCTCATGTAGGATCTCTGTCCTTAATGTGCTGTACACTGTGATTTAATGCTATAATTAGTACTCAAACAGTATTTTTCACTCTGTGTTTCTATGTGGGTGCAAACTGTTGAAACCTTTACTTAATATATGCTAAACTGATCTTCTGTATATAAAGAGAATTGAAAATGAATCTTGATGTGAATGGAAGGGGAGAGGGAAAGGGGAGTGTTGCGGGTGGGAGGGACGTTATGGGGGGGGGAGCCATTGTAATCCATAAGCTGTACTTTGGAAATTTATATTCATTAAATAAAAAAAAAGATCTACAACATCATGTTATATATATGAAGAGTAAAATGATTACTACAGTGAAGCAAATACCCATCTCCTCATATAGTTTCCTTTCTTTTTGGAATGAAATTACTTAAAAATCTCAACCTAGATTTATCTATTTTTTGAAGGTTTTGATTTAATGAATACAAATTTCATATGTACAGCTTTTAGGCATATAGTGTTTCTTCCCCCCATTCCCGGCCTCCCACCCACACTCCCATCCCACTTCCTACTCCTTCTCCCATTCCATTTTTCATTGTTTTTAATTGACTTTATATACTGAAGACAAACTGTACTAAGTAGAGATTTCAACTGTTTGCACCCACAAAGACACACAAAGTATAAAGTACAGTTTGAAGACAAGTTTTACTGTTAATTCTCATAGTACACCTCATTAAGGACAGAGGTCCAACATGAGGAATAAGTGCTCTGTGACTCCTGATTGATGATTTAGCAATTAACACTCTTATTTTTTACATCAGTGACCACCTGAGGCTCTTGACATGAGCTTTCAAGGCAACAGAAGCCTTTTGAGCTCATAAACTCCATCAGTATTTAGACAGAGCCATATGTAAAGTGGAAGTTTTCTCCTCCCTTCACAGAAAAGTACATTTTTTTTGGACAGGCAGAGTTAGACAGTGAGAGAGAGAGAGACAGAGACAGAGACAGAGACAGAGAGAAAGGTCTTCCTTTGGTGTTGGTTCACTCCCCAAATGGCCGCTATGGTTGACGCGCTGCGCTGATCCAAAGCCAGGAGCCAGGTGCTTCTCCTGGTCTCCCATGCGGGTGCAGGAGCCCAAGCATTTGGGCCATCCTCCACTGCCTTCCCAGGCCACAGCAGAGAGCTGGACTGGAAGAGGAGAAACTGGGACAGAATATGGCACCCCAACTGGGACTAGAACCTGGGGTGCCGGCGCCACAGGTGGAGGATTAGCCAAGTGAGCCATGGTGCCAGCCAAGTACATCCTTCTTTGGTGGCCTCTTCTTTATTTGGGGTCTCACTCACAGAGATCTTTCATGCAGATCAGATTTTGCCACTATGTCTTGGCTTTCCATGCCTGAAATGTTCTCATGGGATTTTCAGCCAGATCCAAATGCTACAGGGGCTGATTCTGAGGTCAGAGTGCTGTTTAGGGCTTTTGTCATTCTATGAGTCTGCTGTATAGACTGCTTCCCATGTTGGATTTCTGGTGTTTCTATTCTGTTCCATTGGTCTATCCATCTGTTTCTGTACCAGTACAATGCTGTTTTCATTACAACTGCCCTATGGTATGTCCTGAAATCTGGTATTGTGCTTTGTTTTTGTTGTACAAGATTGCTTTAGCTATTTGAGGTCTCCTGTGCCTCCATATGAATTTCAGCATCATTTTTTCCAGATCTGAGAGGAATGTCTTTGGTATTTTGATTGGTATTGCATTGAATCTATAAATTGTTTTTGGGAGAATGGACATTTTGATGATATTGATTCTTCCAATCCATGAACATGGAAGATTTTTCCATTTTTTGGTATTCTCTTCTGTTTCTTTCTTTAAGATTTTGTAATTCTCATCGTAGAGATCTTTAATGTCCTTGGTTAAGTTTATTCCAAGGTATTTGATTGTTTTTGTAGCTATTGTGAATGGATTGATCTTAGCATTTCTTTCTCAGATGTGGCATTGCATGTAAAAATCACATCAGGGAAATGAGCATTTCCCTTTCCTTAAAAATTTTTATTTCTTCGTGTTGGGAGTCTTCAAATTCCTCTCTTCTAGATCTTTGTAAAATATGTAATACATTTTTGTAAACTAGAGTCACACCACTGTTGTGGAACCCTAGCACATATTCTTCTATTTAACAGTATTTTGGTACCAGTTTTCCATCTTCCCTCTATTGTATTTTTACCTCTTCTTTCTAACTTCTATGGCCACTATTCTACTCTCTTTTTTTTTAACTTTTATTTAGTAAATAATGGCTTCCTCCCCCCATAATTTCCCTCCCACTGACACCCCTCCCATCTCCTGCTCCCTCTCCCATTCCATTCACATCAAGATTCATTTTCAATTCTCTTTATATACAGAAGATTGATTTAATATATATTAAGTAAAGATTTCATCAGTTTGCACCCACACAGAAACATAAAGTGAAAAATACTGTTTCAGTACTAGTTATAGCATTACTTCACATTGGACAACACATTAAGGACAGATCCCACATGAGAAGTAAGTGCACAGTGACTCCTGTTGTTGACTTAACAATTTGACACTCTTGTTTATGGTGTCAGTAATCTCCCTAGGCTCTACTCATGAGTTGCCAAGGCTATGGAAGCCTTTTGAGTTCACCAACTTTGATCTTATTCTGACAGGGTCATAGTCAAAGTGGAAGTTCTCTCCTCCCTTCAGAGATGGCCTCCTTCTTTGATGGCCCCGTTCTTTCCACTGGGCCTCACTCACAGAGATCTTTCATTTAGGCGTTCTCTCTCTTTTTTTTTCTTTCCAGAGTGTCTTGGCTTTCCATAGCTAAAATACTCTCATGGGCTCTTCAGAAATATCCGAATGCCTTAAGGGCTGACTCTGAGGCCAGAATGCTATTTAGGACATCTGCTATTCTATGAGTCTGCTGTGTATTCCACTTCCCATATTGGATCATTCTTTCCCTTTTTGATTCTATATGTTAGTATTCGCAGACATTAGTCTTGTTTGTGTGATCCCTTTGGCTCTTAGACCTATCAGTGTAATCAATTGTGAACTGAAATTGATCACTTGGACTAGTGAGATGGCATTGGTACATGCCACCTTGATGGGATTGTACTGGAATCCCCTGGCACGTTTCTAACTCCACCACTTGGGGCAAGTCCTATTGAGCATTTCCCAAATTGTACATCTCCTCCCTCTCTTATTCCCACTGTTATATTTAACAGGGATCACTTTTCAGTTAAATTTTAACACCTAAGAATAATTGTGTGTTAATTACAGAGTTCAACCAATAGTACTAGAACAAAAAAAAATACTAAAAATGATAAAGTATTACATTGTACATCAACAGTCAGGATAAGGGCTGATCAAGTCACTGTTTCTCATAGTGTCCATTTCACTTCAACAGGTTTCATATGAAGTCCAACATATGAATAATTTATGATTAATTTTTAAAATTTCTCTAAAGAGAAAATCTTTGCCTATACTAATGCCATGAATATATTATCATACATTTTATTTTAGGAGCTGTCTTATGAGTCATTTGTGTGTGTGTGTTTGTGTGTATATTGAGGTAGGGGTCAAGGCCAATTGTTTTTTATAGGGCTATACAACTGACTGACCATTTATGATGTATATCATCTTTAATCTTGGAAACTGTTATAAATCAGAAAATTGTACATGTGTGGGTCTATATCTGACTTTTCCATTCTATCCTACCGATCTGTTGGTCTAGAATCATGTCATTTATCTTTTTTGATTCCTTCTTTTGTTGTGAATTCTTTTTACCTTTACATATAGAATTTATAGCTAACTTTTGGAAAAATAAACAACATTAACAACAAAAGCAACTATGACTGTGGCATGGATTGCATTGAATAAATAGAGTGAATTGAAGAGAACTGATATTTCAATGATTTTGAGACTTTTAATCTATAAATGTAGTAATATAGCATCATTTATTAAGGTATTTAATTTACTTATCAATGATTTATAATTTCCTGTGTAGAGTTCTTGAAAATATTTGTTACTTTACTCTTAGGATTTATTGTATTGGTTTATAAACTTTATTTCTATTTGCTTATCATTGTATATAAAAATCTGATTTATACAAATTGACCTTTTGTTCTCAGACTTTGCTAAGCTGAGATACTGGATCTAAGCAGGTATTAAAATAAAGTTGTTGCAATTTTCTAAGTAGATTGAAATATCATTTATGAATTGAAACTTTTTTTTCTTCTTACTCATCTGTGATTTTGTTCTGCTTGTCACAATAGCTGGGTTCTCCCATACAATGTTGACCTGAAGTGATGATAACAGATTGCTTAGTTCCCAGAATTAAGGAAAGAAATCATTCATATTTCACATTAAATGATGTTGGCTGAGGCTTTTCCTATATATAATTTTTAAGTCAAAAAAGCTTAATTGAATTTCTGTAGTCCTTAGTTTTTAAAAAATATCTTGAATAGTTGTTAAATGTTTTCAAATTATTTTTCTGTTTTCTGATGATAATGCTTCAACAATTATATAAATATGGTAAATTACATAATAAATCAATATTCTTGGATTGACTCTCACTTGGTTATCATGTTAGTGTTAGTTCTCCAGAGTAAAAAAAAAAAACAGTAGATAATACAGAGGAGGACCTCAAAATATTCACGAAATGTGTAATTAAAAACAATGTTTCTGGCCGGCGCCGCGGCTCACTAGGCTAATCCTCTGCCTTGTGGCGCCGGCATACAGGGTTCTAGTCCCAGTCGGGGCGCCGGATTCTGTCCCGGTTGCCCCTCTTCCAGGCCAGCTCTCTGCTGTGGCCAGGGAGTGCAGTGGAGGATGGCCCAAGTGCTTGGGCCCTGCACCCCATGGGAGACCAGGAGAAGTACCTGGCTCCTGCCATCGGATCAGCGTGGTGTGCCAGCTGCGGCGGCCATTGGAAGGTGAACCAACGGCAAAGGAAGACCTTTCTATATGTCTCTCTCTCTCACTGTCCACTCTACCTGTCAAAAAAAAAATGTTTCTTTGTGCAAAATATTAGAAATTAATGAATATTTTCCATGAACATTAAATATATTCATTTTATTTGAAATGTAGAGAAACAGAGAAAGAGAGAGAGATAAAGAAAGAGAGAAGTGTATTTCTGGTTAACTCCCCAAACATCCAAGACAACCAGGGCTGGGCTAGGTTGAAGCTGGGAACAAGGAACTCCGTCTGGATCTCCATGCGGGTGGCAGGGGCATCGTCTGCTGCTTCCCTGGATGGGTATTAGCAGGAAGCTGGCATTGGAAGTGGAGCAAAGACTAGAACCAGGCACTCAGATATGGGAGGTAGCTGTTGCAAGCAGCATCTTAACTGCTGTACCAAATACCTACCTTTTTGAAGACCCATTGTTTGTGTGTGTGTGTGTGTGTGCTCTCTGAGAAGTACTCCATTTTATGGATGTACCAGACATCATTGCTACTGATTTTCCAGGAATCTTCTTTCCAAGTTCTTGACCATCTAACTGAACTATTAGCCACTCAATCAGTAGAGATCTGAACATATGGAAAGCTCTTCTAACAAATGAAAAAATAGGTTTTCTTTTTTTTTTTTTTTTAAGGATTTACTTATTTATTTGCAACTCAAAGTTAGAGAGATTTTCCATGTGCTGGTCTACTCCTGAAAAGGCTGCAATGGCCAGATCTGGGCCAGGGTGAAGCCAGGAACCAGGAGCTTCATCCAGGTCTCCTACATGGGTGGCAGGGACCCAAGCACTTGGGTCATCTGCTGTTTTTCCCAGGCTATTAGCAAGGAGCAGGATGCTGGCATCATATGGCAGCTTTACACACTAAGCTACAATGTTGGCAGAATAGATGGCCTTCTTTGTGCCAACTGAAAAGATCTCCTTTCACAATCATCTTTTTTTTTTTTTTTTTTTTTTTTTTTTTTTTTTTTTTACAGGCAGAGTGGACAGTGTGAGAGAGAGATACAGAGAGAAAGGTCTTCCTTTGCCGTTGGTTCACCCTCCAATGGCCGCCGTGGCTGGTGCACCGCGCTGATCCGATGGCAGGAGCCAGGTACTTCTCCTGGTCTCCCATGGGGTGCAGGGCCTAAGCACTTGGGCCATCCTCCACTGCACTCCCTGGCCACAGCAGAGAGCTGGCCTGGAAGAGGGGCAACCGGAACAGAATCTGGCACCCCGACCGGACTAGAACCCTGTGTGCCGGCGCCGCAAGGCGGAGGATTAGCCTAATGAGCTGCGGCGCCGGCCCACAATCATCTTTAAATGTTACTTTTGACTGTGGCTATGGTGCTGTCTGTGTTCACTTTTGAGTGTGTTGACATACCACAAAGAACTATGGGCAAGCAAATCCAAGGCTTTTATTCCTCCATCAACTGGTTACAGCAAATCTCCATGGGGTCATCAGTATGAGTTAAAAATGAGTATGCAATCTAGTGAAAGGAAGAGGCATGGAACTTATGTCTGTCTGCTTTGGTATCTTTTCATGTCTGATTTCGTACATATACTTCTTAATGACAAATTATTGTGATGCATGGAAAGCCTTATAGCTTGGTGGATCAGACAACATCCAAGTTGTGGAAGGCAGCTCATATTGCATGCTGATTTAGTGGCCTATGATCAAGTTTACAGGCTTAAGTAGGATCCAGTAGCAAACCAGAAACTGTATCTTATCTCTAAAGGATGGCATAGCTTTACTCCAAAAATTCTGAATTTCTACACAAGTTTGTGCTGTGTTCAGGCCTCCGATGGGTTGCTCCCAGCAAATGAGTGCTACATGGACACTACATCAGCCCACTCCTAGGAGACGGGGAACTCGTCTCTGACAGCTGACTAGCTTCAGGTCTTCCTGGCAGCTTTGCCACACTAACTGTATGGCAGTCGCAGCACCTCGACGAAGCTCTTCTCTCTTTCACTCAGAGCCAGGCTTGCGGTAGAGATTGACAGCTCTTCCATCTTCTCTGGCCCTCTCTCTGTTTTATCCCACGTGGCATTTCCTCTAATAGAATCGTTGCTTTTTAAATTTTGTCACGGGATCTGCTACCAACTGCCTTCCCTTAGTCAAAGTCATTGTTTTCTCTGCCCAGAATACTGCAATAGCTTCAATACCCACTTCCATGTTTCCACTCTAGTCTCTGAAAATCTGTTCACTGGTATTTCATATTTACACAATTGAGGACTTCACGACCAAAATATCTTTACAAAGGCATGAAGCTTATGATTTCCTCATACATATATATATTATGAAATTATTATGAAACTTCTGTTTTGTTCTGAATAAGGTTCTTAGGAGCCACACACACACACAAATTGTGTTCCTTTCTTTCAAAATCTTTCAATTCATATTGAGACCATATGTTATATATATATATATGTACATATATATAAAAATAAATAAATATAGTATAAATTTTGTAGGTCAAAGCCCTGTCTCTAATAATGTTCATTATCCTTTCCCGGTACTGTGCTCTGCACATAATAAATGCTCAATAAACATTTGTTAAATCAATTAATGAGATACCAAAAAACTTCAGGGTGGGTCAATACATTCAGCAAATATATATATATATATATATTTTTCTGTGCACTGCCTATGTGTCAGATACTATTCTAAGAGCTATAAATAAAGAAAGGAATGGACTGGGCAAAGGTATTTATAACTGTGTGTGTGGGGAGTGTGTGTGTGGGGGTGCGTGTGTGTGAAAAGACTGACAATAGAAGAGATGGAAGGTTAGGTAGTGGTAAGCATTATCATGGAACATAAAACAGGGAGGAGAGGTGGGCAGCATGGTGATGCTGGTGTTGGGCCTCACTAAGATGACATTAGAACACAGCAGGGATTGGGAGGAAGTGAGGAAGGAGCTGAGTAGAGATATTGGGAAAGATTATTCCAGGTAGAAGGAGGAGCAAATACATGTGTCCCGAGGCAGCAAGGCCCCTCTGGGGCTCACAGGCCATTGTAAAGGTGCTGGCATTTCCTCTGTATAAAGCAGGAAGCCTTCGGAGGGTCTGCGGAGATTTCCATGATCTGACTTAGGGTGAAGTGGTCACACAAATGTAGTAGACCTCATAGCCAGGGAACGCCAGCAGCAACTGGACCATCTGCACCCAGGGTGGTCCATCTACAGCAGACAGGGAGTCTGATCTGTAAATGTGTGGCACTGGGGCTTACCGAGCCACCACGCATCTGAATGAGTCACTGTACGATGACTCAGAACATATAACTAAGTGGCAGTCCCTACTAATGGGAAAAATTTATTTGAGTAAGTGGTTAAAGTCATTAGACAAAGTATGAGGCTTAGTTGATGACAGAATTTTCTGGGCAGGCAAGAGGAGTAGTGAGATCCTGTTTTAGTGGAGGCACGCTTTCCCACTGTGGGCCTGGGGTCTTGGAAGTAATACGTTGAGGGAGTGCCTGTCTGATGGCATCAGTGTCTGGGAAGCAGGAGGGAAGGCCTCTGCTGAGTGTGCAGGAGGAAGTTGAATGCTCTGATAATTTATTCATGTGCTCAGTGACTGGAAAGTCTCTGAGCATGAGTCTTTGTTGCAGTCATCACTGTTGGTTCCATCTCTGTGAAAGTATAAGGAAATAAAATCCAGGCTCTGTGATCTTTATGACTGTGATAAAAACTAGGGGCTGAACAGTGGAACACTCTTGACTAGATGATAGATACATAGATAGATGGGTAGTAGATGGATAGAGAGAGAAATGAGACAGATAGGCAGACTTAGATTTCCTAGAGTTCTGGATACCATGGGGTTTTACATGGAGTTTAACATTCCCAGAAAACCTATGACACTGTCCTTTATTGTCCCACTTCAATTATGGAAACACTGAGGTTCAGAAAGGATAAGTGACTTTATAAAGTTTACCCCAGTTGCACTAGAATTTGCAACCAGAATTGTTTGAGCTCCAAGCTTACTTACTTATTAATTACATGTGAGAAAACAATATCCAGGACAGCATATCCTAAGCAGTGGAGCAACCAAGCTACTAAGAAAAAGGTGGCCAGAGGAGAGAGATGAGGAATACTCTGTGGGAAAAACTACAGGGGTGGGAATTCAGGGGGACGAGAGACTGTACAGGAGGAGGCTGGTGAAGGTGGCTCATGACTATGTGGATGTTTTCCCAAAGCAGAGAATCAAAGTCTCATGCCGTAAGCGTCAATAATGAGTAGAGAAACATGTCGTTGCTTTATGTTATGCACTAGCTACCACAGGGGTAATTAGCATAGTTCCTTTGGACTGGATGGGGAGACGGCCCACTCAATGCTGAGATCTTATGAAAGAAGCATCCCAGAATGCTCTAGGAATACAGGAGGGGAGTAACCTAGCCAGGCATGGGTGTTGGTGGCTTAGGGGAATCTTCCAGGGGAGGGTGAGGAAGCAGGACACCTTTGGAGGATGGCTGGTAATTAAACAAAGCTGAATTAGGATTCAAGCAAGAAGCGGCAAATGAGCCACAGATGAGCAGGGGCCAAGTTTACAGGGAATTTTTACATCCTTTAGGACTGTGAACACCTTAGGAGCCAGGACTCTTTCTTGTTCACCTTTGCGTTAGTACAATTCTTAAAACATAGTTGGGTTTATAGACATTTTATTCTAAAGGCAAAGAAGTTATTACAGGGTGAAATTCAGAAGATCTATGTTTTTAAAAGCTTGAAGGACTCCAGCTGGCGGATGCAGAGGCACAGTGGTGTCAGCACAGTTGGCACACGGGAGGGGTGAGGACAAGGGACAGAGTCAGGTCTGAGAGCAGAGATCAGGCTGGAGTGAGGGGCCTGTTGGCAGTGTTCTCACCATGCCCAAGGGAGTACTTTAAGATAAAATCAGATAGGTAAATCCACAGTGATTGTAGGGTGATATATTAAAAATAGTGTCTTAGAAAAACTTGATTATACAAATAACTATAAGGGCAAAACCCAAAAGGTACGTGTTTGCTCTGGGGGCTTAATGGAGGTCAGTAGACACTGGGAAGTAGTTCAAGCAAGGGTCTTATAGTGATAAAGGGAACCAGAGCAAGTTTTGAAAAAAAAATGAGTAATTGGTAATTATACTGATTGAACAACTGATTTATTCATGTTGTATCATTCTACAAGGAATTTAAATGAAATACAGACAATAACAGATAAGTTAAAGAAAGATCCGAGGTTTTTATCCTAAGGAAAAGTGCCACTCTGTAGAATAGCAATTTATACATGAATAATGATGACTGATAAATTTAATTTGTATGTAAGGGTAATAATGTCAAAAACAGTGGACAGCTACCAGACATGTCTGATGCGCCAGGTGTTAGTGTATGCCTTATATTTATGCTTCCTTATATGCGCTTCTTCCTCACATCCCTATGATACTGGCTGTCTGTATTTCTATTTTAGGGATGAGGAAGCTGAGTCTTAGAGTTATACAGATTTTTCAAGGTCATATAGCTATAAATGGTAAGACTTGAACTCAGACTAGGCTAGATAATTTCAAAGCCAAATTTTTAATCGGTTCAGTACTCTTCTCCCTTATACGTTTGGTTTGTAGTGGACAGTTGGCCATCCAAGTGGAGATGTTCTGGAAGAAGTAGAAACACTCTTAGGGAATTACAGCTTGTCTAATGAGCTTTGTCAGGAGTTTTTCCTTCAACAGTCAGCAATATGGTGTTGATACTTGATATGAAAAATGTGGACTGTGTTTTCAAGAAAGTGGAATAAACATATAAGTGGAGTCTGGGTCTGAGAATGCAGGAAGTTTCTACATTCTAGGGTAGAAATTGGTATGTTCCCTCTCCAGGAGAGATCTCTTTTGGAGTGCTGTTTCAGTCAAATGGCTATAAGCTAAGTACACAGTGGTTCAGAAAGGCTTGATTCTGATGATTCACTAAATCTTTGGCTTACTGGGGTACACTGCACTGTTGAACAGAGGTACTTTCACTTGTATTTCTGTGCCTCTGAAAATTACAGTGTGTTGAGGGGTGTGTGTATGAATACGTGTTCTGAACAGAAGGCCAGAAATTAGGCTTGCAGGTCAACTGGAAAGACTGGATAGATGTTAGGAGTCTCTTTCCCTTCTGGTAGCAAAAGGCTGAATGAGCAGTGCTCAAATCTTCACCTTTATGATTTGCTAACTCCTCAAATTCATTGCTATTTTGAATACATTATGTCACACTTTGAAATGGACTCGATTTTATGATTGCAACACTGGGGCTACCATAAAGAGATGTCTTTGTGTTTCAGTCTCAGCGCTGATCTTGGAAAGTCATGCCATTCCTCTGTATCAGCAGTGAGATAAACAATCACATCTAGCTCAAGAGGTTAAAGATATGTAAAGTTCTAAATGCTGTGCCTGGCACAGAATGCAAGGTTTTTTTTTTAAGATTTTATTTATTTGAAAGAGTTACACAGAGGAGAGGCAGAGTGAGTGAGAAAGAGAGAGAGAGAGAGAGAGAGAGAGAGAGAGAGAGGTCTTCCATCCGCTGGTTCACTCCCCAATTGGCCACAATGGCCGGAGCTGTGCCGATCAGAAGCCAGGAGCCAGGAGCTTCTTCCTGGTCTCCCATGAAGGTGCAAGGGCCCAAGGACTTGGGCCATCTTCTACTGCTTTCCCAGGCCATAGCAGAGAGCTGGATGGGAAGTAGAGCAGCTGGGTCTCGAACCGCTGCCAATATGGGAT
The DNA here is from genome assembly GCF_964237555.1 of Oryctolagus cuniculus. Lineage (NCBI taxonomy): Eukaryota > Metazoa > Chordata > Mammalia > Lagomorpha > Leporidae > Oryctolagus > Oryctolagus cuniculus. The sequence continues at coordinate 15,654,561 of NC_091444.1, read as the reverse complement.
GCTGGTGCTTCAGGCTAGGGCATTAACCCACTACGCCACAGTGCCAGCCCCAGAATTCCAAGTTTTAACTTGTGAATGATGACAGTAAGAATACCTGAAATATAGGGATTGTTTATAGTAGGCAGGCACTTCATATCCATTATCTCATTCTGTTTCCATAATGACCCTCTGATACAGATGCTAGTATTACCTGATATTTTAACTATGAGGAAACAGGTACAGGAGTTCCAGGGACGTCCATACACTACCTAGTTTATAAGTGATGGATGTTGGATTCAGCCCATCCTGTCTAATGCTGGAGTCTGACCAATTCTGTCCTCTATTCGCTTTCTTCTCTTGGAGGTTTCTGTTGTGGCAAGTCTTTCACAACTGACTCCTGGTGATTTTCTGGCTGGGGATTCTGCTTTTCAATTTTGTTGTCTTCTGTGTTGGCTGTTGCTTTAATTGAGGCTGTCAACATCAGAGGAGAGAATTCCTCCTGCAGGAAATGATGGCCTGTGTTGGAATACTGCTTTGTTCCTCCAGAGTTGTCTCTAGATTATAAACAGGAGCTACCATTGCTAGATATTGAGCTATTTGATGGCCTCTGAAGTGCTACCTTTGAACCAATGGGTCCCAAGAGAAGTAGCCTCCCCTCAGAACTAACTCCACTGATACTCCTTCAGCAGCTACTCTTGTGATGTACTTAAGTTATCCCCAAGCCTCCAGAGGAGTCCGGTAACAGCCTCAGGGGGTCTTGGCTTTACTTCGGAGAATACTGTGTATAGGCCAAGCAGCTCTAGCCTGGAGAACCAGTTAATAAGAAGGTGTCTTAAGCTATTTATGCTGTTGAAACACAATACTTTATTTGGGTAATTTATAAACAAAAGCAACATAGTGCTTGATTTTGGAGGCTGGGACTCCACAATCCAGGTCCCAGCAGCCTCTATGGTGACTGTGCCCACTCCTCACACACGGCCCACGTGTATGGTGACTGTGCCCACTCCTCACACACGGCCCACATGTATGGTGGCTGTGCCCACTCCTCACACATGGCCCACATGTATGGTGACTGTGCCCACTCCTCACACACGGCCCACGTGTATGGTGGCTGTGCCCACTCCTCACACACGGCCCACGTGTATGGTGACTGTGCCCACTCCTCACACACGGCCCACATGTATCCTCACGTGGTGGAAGACCTGAGTCCCCAGGTCCCAGCAGCCTCTATGGTGACTGTACCCACTCCTCACACACGGCCCATGTGTATGGTGACTGTGCCCACTCCTCACACACGGCCCACGTGTATGGTGACTGTGCCCACTCCTCACACACGGCCCACATGTGTCCTCACGTGGTGGAAAACCTGAGTCCCCAGGTCCCAGCAGCCTCTATGGTAACTGTGCCCACTCCTCACACACGGCCCACATGTATGGTGGCTGTGCCCACTCCTCACACATGGCCCACATGTATGGTGACTGTGCCCACTCCTCACACACGGCCCACGTGTATGGTGACTGTGCCCACTCCTCACACATGGCCCGCATGTGTCCTCACGTGGTGGAAGACCTGAGTCCCCAGGTCTCTGTTTTGTAAACATTGATTTATTTATTTAAAAGCAGAGTACGGCATTAGGGTAGGGGAGAGAGAGAGAGAAAATGAATGAGAGAGAATATCTTTTATCCAGTGGTTCACTCCCCAAATGGCCTCAACAGTTGGAGCTGGGCCAGTCTGAAGGCAGGAGCTTCCTCCAGGTCTCCCACCTGGGTGCAGGAACCTGAGGACTTGGGCCATCTTCCACTGCTTTCCCAGGCACATTAGTAGAGAGCTGGATCAGAAGAGGAGCAGCCTGGAATGCAACCGGCACCCATATGGGATGCCAACACTGTAGGCAGTGGCTTTACATGCTACCCACAGCACCGGCCACATCCCCAGGTCTCTTTTTACGGGTGCAGTAATTTCATCTGTGAAGGCAGAACTCTCGTGACATAATAATGTCTCCTAAAGTCTCACCTCTTGACAGAATCACACTAGGGCTGAAGTCTTAACATGAATGGGGGGGGGGGCACAAACATTCAGACCATGGCAAATGGTAAGGAAGGTTGTGCAGAACTCCATGGCAGCAATTGCTGAGATCATCAAAGCCACAGCCACATGGGTTCCTGTAACATGTTAAGTGTTTGTGTGACAAAAATTCCCAAAATTATATGATCAGTGGGAAGTAGCAAAGGATTGCATTTCCTGTCATTAACAGGACAGGGGCTGAGACCAACATCTGGGCTTGCCATTTAGACTTTTTTTTTTTATTGACAGGCAGAGTTAGACAGTGAGAGAGAGAAAGAGAGAGAGAGAAAGGTCTTCCTTTTTCCATTGGTTCACCCCCCCAGTGGCTGCTGTGGCTGGTGTGTTGTGGCCGGCGCACCGCGCTGATCCGAAGCCAGGAGCCAGGAGCTTCCTCCTGGTCTCCCATGCAGGTGCAGGGCCCAAGCACTTGGGCCATCCTCCACTGCATTCCAAGGCCACAGCAGAGAGCTGGACTGGAAGAGAAGCAACCGGGACAGAACTGGCACCCCAATTGGGACTAGAACCCCGTGTGCTGGCGCCACAGGCAGAGGATTAGCCTAGTGAGCTGTGGCGCCGGCCTCCCATTTGGACTTTCAAAACAGTGTGCTGTATTTATTGCAAACTCCAAAGACAATATTCACACTATACTTGCACTTCAGGGGGAGCCCGTATTTAGAATGCAATATGAATGGTGCTCTCTCAGATTGTATAATGTAGTGACTCTGTTTTAAGATAAAATATTACACCCTGAAAACTGGAGATATTTGACACATTTGAACTGCATAAAAATCACTGTTTCCATTATTTAGTCCTTACTATGAATGATGTATTTTACATTCATTATATTACTAACCTTTATGATGGTGCTGCTTGTTAGCTATTTTATCCCTATTTGCTCAAAAAGGAAATTGAGACGTAAAGAGGTTACAGGACTTTCTGAGGGTCACACGGTTGATGAACGGGTAAGCAGGAATTTAAGCTTAGACCATTTCCTTCTACAGTCTGCACCTTTTTAAAATTGGACTGTCCTGCCAAGACTAAGCCTGGGGCAACAGAAGAAGTATCAGAGTAAGCAAGCAAGAGAGGCTGATAGGAAGTACAGGAGTCAGAGAAGCTTGTAGGGCTCTCAGGATGGGAATCGTGCGCAGTGGTATGAGATGCGGCCACAAGTCAAGTAAGCAGCAGATAAGGGCAGGCAAAACAGACCGCGATACGAGTTTGCTTGTAAACTGCCGTGTGACGGAAGCTAGATTTACCTATTTCACAAGTGAAGGAATACTCAGAAAACAGTGACAACACTTAAAAACCCTTCTTTTTCAGAGACTGAAAAGTAAATAAACTGGGGCCGGTGCTGTGGCATAGTAGGTTAATCCTCCACCAGTTCTAGTCCTGGCTGCTCCTCTTCCAATCCAGCTCTCTGCTGTGGCCTGGGAAAGCAGTAGAAGATGGCCCAAGTCCTTGGGCCCCTGCACCCACATGAGAGACCAGGAAGAAGCTCCTGGTTCCTGGCTTTAGATTGGCGCAGCTCTGGCCGTTCCAGCCAACTGGGGAGTGAACCAACGGAAGAAAGACCTTGCTCTCTGTTTCTTCCTCTCACTGTCTGTAACTCTACCTCTCAAATATATAAATAAAATCTTAAAAAATATTTTAAAAAGTAAATAAACTAATAAAAAGAATGGTGAATGGATCAGTCAGAATATACCAATTTCTTTGGCAGTAACAAACAACCCTGAAATCAGCATTAACACAGCCAAACGCCACATATCCACCATCTCCAGTGTTGTCAGGCCTCAGCAGATAGAGAGCTGAACAATGTTGCATCAGCTATTCAGTGTTCCAGCAGAGGGGACACACGTGTCCCTTTGGCTCCCAACTCTTTGTCAGATGTAGTCCCACAGCCTCAGCAAACCACAGGTATGGGCAAGTGATATTATGACTCCAATCAGATGGGACTCCTCTAGTACAGCATCCAAGGTTTCCTTTTCCTTAAGCAAGTTTGGCATTTTCATATTTGATGAAAAAAGAGGAATAGACAGGAAATTGAAATAGAGAGGTTTTAAAATTAAAAAGACCCCGCATATTCATATGATAGTCTTTAGAGGGGTGTAAAGCAATGAGGAAGACTGACCCAGAATCAGCCTGAAAACAGGCCAGGCATGAGAGACGATGTGGGTTGGAGAGTGCAATACGTGAAGAGAAGCGGTGGGGTGAAGAGCGAGGGACGCTGGAAACTGTCACTGTGAGAAATGGTCTCGAGGGGCTGAGATGGGCCCCATAAATCCACACCGGGCCCTGCCGAACAAATGAAGCTGAGAGATGAACCTGAAAGGACACAGGAAGTCAAACGTCCAGATGGCATCTGAAATGGTGTTTCAGCCCCTCTCTGTCCTGAAGGAGAAAGAAAGGCATTTTAAAGTTACGTGGTTTCCTTCACGCGTTAAGAAAAAACCACGATGCTGCAGCTTGTGACAGCACTGTCCATGTGCATGATGCATATTTTTTTTTAAATGAACAATTCATGGGTGAGAGCCTTTCTCTCGCCAAGGGACCCCCGCAACTTCACTAAGCTGCTTCCTAATGTAAGACCCCTAAAGCCATCTGTATTTTGGTTTGTTTAAATAGAACAAGAATTCTGACTCATATTTCCAAGAAAATGAATTCTATTCCAAAAGTTGAACAGGAAATTCCCATAGAGGAGTTTAATCAATGCCTGGGAACACACTGTTGTTTTTCCAGAATCATGGAAAGCACAAATGTAATTTGTTGTCTGTCTTACTCAAAATTTTAAAGTTGCAAGTAGCAGAAAATCTGGCTCATAGTAGCTTAAGGTAACAGAAAAATGTTGTTGTTTCTTATAACTAAAAACATCTCACATGAAGAATTTGGCATCCATCAGATGCACCCACAAGTTCAAAAGTCATCAGGACTCAATTATTCTCTTTCTTTCCTCTATCCCCAACCCTCTCTGTCTCTCCCAATTTTCTCTCTTTATTTCTGTCTCCATGTTTGAGGACTTCTTTCCACTTACATAGCTTTATTCTCAAAAGATCACCCTGATATAGTAATATGATGTCCATTGACATCTCCATGTTTCCATTACATGAGCTTTAAATCTAAACCAAAGGAAGATTTCTCCCTAAGAATTCCAACAAAAAGTTGGCAGTTGTGTCTCACTGGATCTCACTGGCTGACCTGGAACACGTGACTATACTGGATGCTATCCTGTGATGTCTCCTGATTAGGCAAGGCAAGGTCATGTCTCCCCTCCAGCTAGGGATGGTTTAGGGTAGGGATTTGGTCCCAAGGACAATTAGAGAATCAGATGGTAGGGTAACAGATGCTGCTTAGGGCAAAACAATGTTTACTACATTCAAAGGTTTCTAGGTATAATTTCCACACTCTCTACAGTTTTGGATTCACTGTGATAATGCCTCAAGTCAAAGAAAATGATATTGTGCAATGTTTTTTCAATTCATCCACTTTTCTTTAGGTGGCACTCTGAGTAAGAACTATGCTGAAAAACAAATAGGAAGGTAACTAAAAAAAAACTCAAAAAATAAAAAAAGGGTAACCTAACTTGAGCTAAAGTTGGAATATTTTCATTGATGGCTAACTAGAATTATTCTATAATTACTCCACCACAGCCCTGAAAGTGAGTCACCAAGAACTGAATATTTATAAGCTTCTGACCTCAAAAAAAAAAAATTCAAAATCTTACATGGGGTCACCTAAGGAGACTGTGGAAAACTTCCATGCAACTTATTGGCAGATGATTTCACTTCTTATTTCAACAAGCTTGGTATGAAATGCATGCCATCTGGTTACTGGGAAAATTCTAGCGCATATTAACTGCTTGCGTGAGAGGCATTCCTGCCGTTTAGTTGTAAATGATTGCACCTGCAAATGAAAAATAAAAAGAAAAAGCGCGTGTCTTATCATTTGCTCCCAGGGCTGCAAGATTTGATGACACAATACTGCTATTTCATCCACTTTTAAATTCTGCTTCTGATCCGTACAGCTGTTCTCCCACAACTCTTTGAATATGCTGTGTTGTATACCAGAACGTAAGACTGTTGGGGGATTTCAAATAGCACTGACTGCGAAGGCTGCAATCTGCAATGGCCCCTTTCCATTTCTTCAAGGCATTTCTGACTGTTCCAAGATCAAACACGGGTTCTTTTGATTTGGATTATAGTGGTAAGGAATTACATTTCTCTACATTATAAATATATATATACACACACACACACACACACACCCCCCTATATTTTTACATTATGTTTCTCAACTTTCCATGCCTGGGCCACCTGAGCTGGTTGGCAGATCAATGCTTGAGGTGAAGTCTCCTGGAAACTCACAAGAGGAATCTCCATGGGTGGGTCCTCCGTCACTTTCCCAGCAAGGCAGTGGTGATTACCTAGGTATGTGGCCTCAAACGGGGAGGTTTATGTGCTTGCAAAGTCAAAAACCCGGTTACAAAGAGCTCTACAACACTATAGTCTTACCACACTATGGACGCAACCTTTATCTCATTTGGGATGCACTCGTATGGCCCTGTGTAAAGCCATCATAGACCAAAGATGTTCTTGTTGGTACTGCCGAGTTTCCAATGTGTACAAGTTACTCTCTATGGAGTGAATATTGTTTACAGAATCCTCGGGGTGAGAAGCAGGCTTTCTTCTTTTCCTGTGAATGTCGGGTATTGGGAAAAATGAGCGGTAATGACTAATGGCAGATTCCTCACCAGTGGACCTCGTTTTTATTTCTCCAACACACATGAAAACTTTCTAGGCAGTGTATTTCATGTGTCTTTTTGCTGCGTGTGATATTTGATTAGTACTGCTGGAGATCTCCTTCATCAAATGGGGTAATTCACCTATTGATGTGCCCACATCACAGAAATATGACAAAGTCCCAGGAATGCTGAACTATTCAATCAAGTGGTGACAAACATATTTACTTAACACCACCAACCAAGGTGAGTATCATGCTCTGTCTTCAGGGATGTGAATGGAACTATCAATTACAGCCACTGAGTATAAACTTGGGCCATGACACTGGCATGGACAGCTGACTTGTGGTATAGCAGAAGAGGTCTTTAAATCAAGAAGTGTGACGTACAAACCGAAACCAAGCAGTAAATCTTCAGAAATGTATCAACAGAGAAGAAATAGTATTGAGTACAACAAAAGGAAGAGACCCGGGATAATGGTTCATGACTTCCTTTCCAACTTTGAGAGGTGTTTAAGACTGAATGGTTTTTAACACATGCTTGTGCTTTCGGTTCTTAGTGTATTTGTCTTACCAAGATAAAAGCAAACACACACATTATTAGGAGAAAGAAAAGTAAAGTTCCATGATTTTATGAAAGGTATTAAAGATAAAAATATTACCATCCTCTACACCAAATTTTCAGGAATATCAATTTGTATCACAAACAATTGATTTTACTGGCCAGATTCTAAATGGTGGGAATTCGCTTAAAGCATTTCGTTTCCCTTAGTAGCACATTAACAGCTGATATTTATGATTAATATATATCATTTAAATAAGTGTTTTATCTTTAAAATGTTTCTTATTAAATATTAATGTGTTGTCCATTTAAATTATGCCTTAAAATGCATATTCTGTTGACTAACATTAGTTTCTGTCTATATTTTAGATATTTGTTACTTACTGAAAGTAGAGTTTCAGAGAGAGAGGGAGAGGCAGAGACAGACAGATCTTTTTTTTTTTTTTTTTGGACAGGCAGAGTGGACAGTGAGAGAGAGAGACAGAGAGAAAGATCTTCCTTTTGCCGTTGGTTCACCCTCCAATGGCCGCCGCGGCCAGCGAGCTGCGGCCGGCGCACCGCGCTGATCCGATGGCAGGAGCCAGGAGCCAGGTGCTTTTCCTGGTCTCCCATGGGGTGCAGGGCCCAAGCACCTGGGCCATCCTCCACTGCACTCCCTGGCCACAGCAGAGGGCTGGCCTGGAAGAGGGGCAACCGGGACAGAATCCGGTGCCCAGACCGGGACTAGAACCCGGTGTGCCGGCGCCGCTAGGCAGAGGATTAGCCTAGTGAGCCGCGGCGCCGGCCGAGACAGACAGATCTTTGATCTGTTGTTTCAGTCTCCAGATGGTCACACTGGCCAGAGCTGGGCCAGGCAGAAGCCAGGAGCTTCATCAGGGTCTCCCATGTGGGTGCAGGGGCCCAAGGACTTGGGCCATCTTCTGCTGCTTTTCCCATGCTATTAGCAGGGAGCTGGATTAGAAGTGGAGCAGCTGGGACTTGAACCAGTGCCCATATGGGATGCTGATGTTGAAGGTGGACACTTTACCTGTCGCACAACAACACCAGCCCCATAATGTCTTGATTAAGAATTCATGTGACTTTTAGAAAAATAGTTTAATAGTTTAATATCAAAGTTGCATTTTATCTATTGGAGCTGGGGTTTGATTGCCTGCATCTTAAATATCACTGCTACTGGAAACATTACTTAAATAATTTTTGGTTTATTGCACAGGTTGTTTAAGGTCAAGGAGACTACATCCCAGCTTGGATTTCAGAGATGACAGAATGAATCCGTTTTGATCAGAGAGGTACCTTGTGCATAAAGAAGTTCTCTCTGGGGCCTTACAACTTTGCTATTTTAAGATCTTTAATATTTTATGCATTGTGCATTTGTCAGACAAGAATATACTTTCCCCACCAAAAAGGCATTTTTATTGAGGAAATTGTGTCCAAAAATAATATCTTATGTTCTAGTCAGTAAAAGTTGGCTTAAACTATAAAAATACATGGTATAATTCTGCAAGGAAACAATTTAAACATTATTACAAATCATAAATTAGCCTTTTATCTTGATTTATAGCTTTATATTGTTTATGGTCTTAAAATAGAAATTAAATATATTTAAAAATTCCATAAAGTGAAAATCTATTCAGTATTTAAGGCTTCTTTTGGTTGTTTAGCCTTCTGTGTTTAATTTAACAATTCCTTAATTCTGCTATCCACAGAGTATAGTCCCAATTTCATATTTTTCTTTTACAGGAATGTAATTCTCTTTTCTAATTTCACTCCAATGTAGGGTTGGGACACAAAATGGGTAAAAGATCATATAGAGAAAAGGCGAAGGAAAAAGAAAGGGCAGCTTTATCTTTCACACTCAATATTCCTTTTCTTACTGTCTCAGAAGTCAAGTTTTGCATCACTTGCCCCCCAGGTTAAAACACTTGGAACACACAACAATGAGGCATGTAAGACTGGCTGAATGCGTGGTTACTGGAGTAGGATGAGGTGGGAAAACATGGAAGATCAAGAGCAAAAGATAGAGAGCAGGAGGAAGAAGGACCCCGGGGATTTACACATGACGTGTTCTCGACACTTGCACACACACCTCCCTTGCAGACACACATACCTTCGACTCTCTCACTCCACATTTCCATTGCTAAAGTCCTGCCATAGGCCCCGGGAAGTGGAACTGCCAGATCCCATTGGTTGAGAGTTGAGAGGAAGCAAGGGTTCTAACTACTATTTACAATGATTCATTTGGGGAAATTCTTTGTAGCTTCCATCACCTATAAATCAGAGAACCATTCTTTATGTATTGGGGCTGCATGTAAATTGACACCTTTTTATCTGAGAAGGATCTCAGCATTTGTCTTTCTTTAACTTTTAATTCCTCTCAGTGGGAACAACATTTTGCTTGTAGGAAGATGTGCTGAGTTGTATTCTCATATGAGTTTATTTTCAAGTAGCTTGGTCACTGTACAGTGACTGAAGTGTTAGCAGTAATGGCTTAGTACAAGAAACACCAGTGATATAAACAGCTGAACTTACGTGAAGATCTCAAGCCACGAGTCTTGTTTTCTCACTATTGTATCTTGTTGTATCTTGGTATTTAGGCATTGGTTTCTGTGATGGAAACTGGCAACCAATCTGTATGAAAGTGCACTGTACTTCTTCATGTGAACAAATTAGATTAGAAGACACTCTGATGGTGAAGAAAGGTGTGAATGATAAGCATGCATCGGACATGAATTAAAAGCTTGGGTTGAAGACTCATTACAAATGAAATTAATTCATTATGAGAAACATACAAACACCAGCCTGAGAAGTTATAGTGAATGAAAAGTTTAGAACCATTCAAGAACTTTACAAATTACTTGATTATAGTGGTGATAACGATGGACAAAATGGAAAAACAAACTAAAACTGATTTTTTCTAGTAGTTATTTTGGTCCTTCCTTTTCTTTATAACCTCCTACTCCATACTTCTTTGAATGCTGAGTCAAAGATGCTAAGTAAAAACTCAGATCAGTGAGCACAAATCTTATATCTACAACTGCAGAATTTTAGGGTCAAAATGGATCTGGTCAGTATTTGGTTCAGTATCTAAGTTTTCTCCCTATAGGATTTTCTATTACAATCTAGAGTTTGAATCCTGATCTAATAAATTCAGTGTTTGAAAAAAAATTTCCAAGTTCCTGTTTTATTTAAGTAAAATGTATCTATTTTAGTCAATCATTAACCATAGTACCGCTCCTTGAGATCATATAGAGAAAATCAGTAACTCATTTCTTAACGATGATTTTTTTTTTAAGTATTTGAACACAACTACCATATTTTCACTGAAGTTCTCTACTGCCAAATAAACATCTGATGTCATTGTTTCTCTAGGTTTACTCTCCTATGGAAATCCTGGTTTGTGCTTCTCTTAAATTATGATTCCCAATACTAACCTTCACGGAGGTTTCAACTATAGCACATTGAGAAAATGTCAACAGCATACTATTAATTCTCTTAATACATGCCAACACATCTCAAAACATTATCACTATTATCATCGTGAATATTATTCTTATTTTGGTATCTGAATCATACTATTAACCCATACTAGGGTTTCTATAAATCAAATGCTTTAAGTTTTTTTGTGGTTTTACTAAGTACCTGACATCATGATAAATTTTAGCTATGTAAGTAACCTGGCAGTCTTCTTTCTTTTTCTTTCTTTCTTCTTCTTCTTCCATTTATCTATCTATCTATCTATCTATCTATCTATCTATCTATCTTTTGGGGGTGGATTCTGGTTACTATATTTCCATGCTACAATGTGGTAGGTCTTTTTAAGTAAACACAGTCTCTGGCTAAACTAACCTGTATATCCTCACTCAAATTTTATAATGGTCTTGTCTGATAAGATAGGATATAAAAAACTCCATGTCTTTCCTGTTCTGTATTTGTACAGTCAGACTGTTGTTTTTAGCCATAAATGAGAGTTTCTATATGGGAGTACTGCAAAAAAGTTCATGGAAAAATGGAGATTAAAAGATAAAAAGATTTTGGTGAAAAACAAGTTTTGAAATCCATGCATTTTCTCCCAAATATGTTTTTACATGAAATTTTTGAAAAGCCTTGTTTTTATTATCAGATTACTTGTTTTTTTTTTTTTTAATACTTAGTTTAAAAGTAGAGTTACAGAGAGAAAGAGTGAGACAGATAGAGATAAATGAATTTTTCATCCACTGGTTCAGTTCCCAAATGGCCACAATGGCTGCACCAGGATGAAGCAAGGAGTCTGGAATTCCATCCAAGTCTCCCACGTGGGTGGCAGGGGCTCAAGCACTTGGGCCATCTTCTGCTGCTTTCCCAGAGGCAGTAGCAGGGAGCTGGAATGGAAGTACCACAGCAAGATTCCCGTCCTTCATGTGGGATGTGGGCAGCACGGGTGGCAGCTTAACTGCTACATCACAATGCTGTCCCTGTTATCAGATTAGATCTGACCCCTCACCAGTCTGCCGTGATGGCATGTTTATCTTGTATATAATGTATTCCCTTTCAAATATAATGTGCTTTGGGATTGACATGAGAGAATCAAATTATCATTTATCAATATTGGACTTAAATTCATCCTATCATTGGCTGGAATCTCACTGTGGCTGTCAGAGAAATTAGATGTAAAAGATTAAGCAGCTCAGTTTCATTTTTGTTTTCACCACTATCAGTGATAAACACTAAGCTGTATCTTGTGTGAATATGTAATTTGGGTGTTTTCTCAGCATTCTTTTATTTTCTTCAGAGAAATTATCATGAGCCATACTGTTTTTATTGTTGGCTTGTGTGTTTCCTTATTCCACACTAAAATGAAATACACAGGAGTTAAATGTTCATCATGACAAGAAAAGATTTTTTTCTAAAAAAGAATCACATATCCATTTATGAATCCTTACATTACTTATGCTTGTTTGTCAAATTTGTACACTGTGTTGGGAGAACATCTTTCATTTTTCTGCATCTGGCTTTACAGTTTGTAATATAAACCTGGAGTATATTACTTCTATTCTTATTCCCCTTTTCTCTTCTAATGAATGTTGCAAAATGTATCCACCTTCAGGTTCATGGATTTGAACTGCAGGCTCCTAACTTCCTTAAGTGGGCTACTATAAGATAATACTTCAGCTACCACGAATTAGTCTTGCTTAGATTAGGTTACATTGACTATTTCATGTCAATCAGGAGCCAGATCAGATCAAGTTATAGCAAATCCTGATATAGCTCTGTGCTGAACTAACGACTGAATTTGTTTCTGTTCATGTGAATGTTGTATTATTAATATATTGCACTATGTATGTTATCTACAGACAATATTGATCTGTAAGCACTTTCTGAAATTGTGCTTTATTTTTGAAAAAAAAAGTTTTCCCAGAATCTAAATGTGGGCATGTGTAACTGAGTATTTTTCTTTTCCTTTTTTTCTTCTCTTTGAGTAAAGCTTTTGATGGAGAAAGTTGGAATGATTACACACCGAAAATGGAAAGTACAATCTCAGACTGTCCTCTATATCTCATGAACTCAATCAATGCTGACCCTCTCCCAGCCACCATGTGGAACACAGAGGGTCTCTCAGGTATGTTCGCTCATTTTATGCTGCACCACTGCTGGTGTCCATCACTTAGGAGGCTGCCTGTGTTTGTCCCTGCTGCTATTGCTGTTCATGTCTTTTGAGAGACCCATGATGGTTCCGCCAAGGCTGTTGGCTAGAAAAAGGGCAGTGAGACCCTGAGACAAGTGCACTCACTGTGTATTCCATCTACGTTGTTGTTTGTCTTTATAGGAATTGTGTTGTCATCCACTTTCAGGGGATGTAGGTGGGAGAATTATTGTATGGGATTGTGCTTCAGTGGAAAAAGGTATGAAAAAGAGCAACCGTTCTGCTTCTAAGGTTTTCCCTATTTCTTTTGGCTTGAAATACTCAATATAGCATGATGCCATACTTAGGGGTATTGTGTTATGAGCCACAACAAATTATATTTTAACAAAGAAAAATATGAACTATTTCATATATTTTTATATACTATATATATATGTATATATGTATACACACACACACACACACACACTTACTTTGAACTTGGTCTGCTTTTAGAGGCTTCAAGCTTTGATACTTTCACTGGGTAAGTGACCATGGGCACATAAGTCACAGAACCTATCTGATAATAAGCTCCTGGACTGTGGCCTCCTTTCTGTTTCTTCCTCTTGCTGCTTCCCTGCTGGGACTGCAAGGCTTGGTGCAGGCTGCAGTTGCTCGTCCACCTATGTGAGATAAAGCTCTGGGAAAGGGTGAGGTGTTTCTTATTGGAGAACGGGCCCTTTGTGCTTCATTTGGAGAACACATTGGCTACATTTCAGATAGTTTTTTTTCATTTTTCCTGCCAAAGATGGGAAGAGATGGGCTTTTTGTTTCTTTTGCTTTGCAAATCTGGTGTATTTAATCAAGATAAAAACCATGAAAGTATTGAGAATCCCTGAAGATAGCAGCCATGAAGAGTTTTAAACTCTTGAGTTAGTCCACACTCAGAATGCATCAATTCATCAAAATTACATTTAACTGCCCATATTCTGTGGCTCCAGTAGCTTGTGTTCCAGGTCAGCTGAACCCTTTTGTGTTTGCTTTGTTTTTGTTTTTAATTTGCTCACTTCTCCAGATTTCTGAGTGCTTGATTGCCCTGCAACCTCAAGTAAATTCTCCCCCATCCCCCATTTATTCACCTTTTTATTGCAGGTTTGGGAGTTGTAAGTTAAAACTGTGTATGTTAGAGCTAAAACCTGAAGTACCAATTTTTAGTAAAATTCTTATATTAAATGCATTCACTACTTGTCTCATGTTATTTTGTGAGTTACACTCCTAACATCTCTGTCCTGGATGGATTCAGCCAAGAAGATAGAGCTAATTTTATTCTCACGTCCCAGTCTGGGGCAATGATTTTGTTCCTAGAAGAGGCAAGACACCAACATTCTAATCAAGCACAATTCCATGTTACAGAACCCCTATCACAAAGCTGAGCAATATGGAGCCCCATTCTTTTACCAGAACCGCTCCTCTTGTAGAACAGAAACTACTCTGGGCACAACAAGGTGAAACTATCAGGTTCTGCCAGAAAAAGCAAGTTGACACCACAGGACAGCCTTTCCACTTAGCACTCCATTTACAGATCAGGGATACCACTCCAGGCGGCTGGGAATCACTGGCCCAAGCCTCAGTTCTATAATAATGATTCAGAAGCTCTGCCTGCGCATAGGAAGGCAGGTAAAACAAAACCAAATCAAATGACACGACGCCATAGCTCTTCGTGCAGACAGTGGCTTCATCTGGAAAAGAGCATGGGGACGTTCAAGCCTGAGGGTGTGAAGACAGTGAAAATCTTCATGGTGAACACTTTGAAGAGGTTGCTAGCTTCATACCAACTAGCAACTAGTTGATCTTCAAGACATTTAACAGAGAGATCCAAGGTAAGACGTAGCTAAGATGAGCTTTCCTGGGGTCAGAGGAAGCCTCAAAGATGGGCCATTGGATTAGAATGTTCTGAAGAACACTGTGTCCCCAGGGTGTTGTCAAAAACAACAGAGAAATCATCTATTAATTAGTGGAGGCTAACTGCTGAGAATGATATCAATAAAGGAAGATCAACCAGTAGATTAATAGCAGATCATGGACACTGAAAGTTAAATAGAATCCTACTAAATCCACAACTGTCCCTGAGGGAAGAAGGCCAGTTGTATTATACGTATGTCCAAGGTTTTACCCTCTGAGAATGGAGAAATACACTTTATTGAGCTAGTCCAGTTCATTCACTAAGCAATATAGCTAACAATTCATGAGGTGAGAGGACCAGCATTTAGAGTTCGCTATAGTATCCAAGAGGTCCAATTTTCAACAAAAATTTGAAACATACAGAGAAAGTTAATCAGAAAACAGAAATGTCTCTGAAATGGTTCATATGATGGATTTAGAAGATAAGACTTCAAGTAAGCATTACATACGTTAGCAGAACTAAAGGAAATTACGATTGAGGAATGAAAAAAAAAGGGTATGTTTGATAATGTCCTACCAAACAAGGAATGTGTGTAAAGATATAGAAATTATGAAAAAAAATGGAAACTCTGAAGTTGAAAAGTATGATAATCAAAATTCACTAAAGGAAATATAAAAGTAGATTTGAGTTGGCAGTAGAAAAAAAATCCATGAACTGGAAAACAGAGATGTAACCTGAAGGATGGAAAAGATGAAGAAATATGGATGAGGCTCTGAGAAACGTGAGACATCACTAGTGTACCAACCTACAGTTATTGTATCTAAAAAAGGGAAAGGCGGGGCCAGCACTGTGGCATGAGGCGCTGGCTTCCCATATAGGCACTGGTTCATGTCCTAACTGCGCCTCCTCCAACACAGCTCTCTGCTATGGCCTTGGAAAGTAGTAGAAGATAGCCCACGTGCTTGGGCCCCTTCACCCACAGGGGAGACCAGGAAGAAGCTCTGGCTCTTGGCTTTGGGTTGGCCCAGCTCCTGCCATTGTGACCATTTGGGGAGTGAACCAGCAGATGGGAGACCTTTCTCTCTGTCTTTCCCATTCTCTGTAACTCTATATCTCAAATAAATAAATCTTTTTTTTAAAGGAGGGAGGGGTAAGGAAACAAAAAATATTCAGAGAAATAGTTTAAATAGCTCAAATTTGATGAAAAACATACTTTATATACATTATCAACTCAACAGCTTGGATACATGATAAAGATCCAAACCTAGACATGTGAGAAAAAAAGGTTAAAAGCAAAAAACAAACAGAAAATCTTGAAAACAGCAAGAGGAGAATGACTCATCACATACAGAGTAATCTCAATGTGATTAAAAGCTGGATTCTCATCAGAAATAATGGAAGATAGAAGGCAAGTGCTAGGCAAGGTATTGAAGAACAATAAAAGTCCACTGAGTATCATATCCAGCAATAGTGTCTTTGCAAATCAAATTCAAAATACTTCCTCAAATAAACGAAAGCTAAGGGAATTCACTGAGAGCAGATCTGCTTTACAAGAACTACTAAAGAAAGTTCTTCAGGCTGAAAGCAGTGACACTAGACAGTAGTTCCAAGGCCAAAGCAAAGAGACTTATAAAGATACTTGTGAAAATAATTAGAAAGGTGAGTATACTTGTATACCTTTTTGCTGTTATTGTTTTATGTGTTTCTAAATAAATAATGAAAATATGTATCTAATTGCATTGTTGTTTCTATAACATATAGAAATGTAATATAAAATAAAATGACACAAATGAAGTGGATGGGCATCAGCTATATTGGAGTAAGGAAGTGATACTAGATGGAAATTGATGTCAACAGGAAGAAATGAAGAGAAGGAATGCCAAGAAGCTTAAAATTGCCAATTCTATAAACTGTAACTGATCCTTTATTCTAGTAGCTTTATTAGAAGATATAAAATAAAGTAATAGTTATAACTTTGTACAATTGAATTTTTAACACCTATAGAGATGTAAAACAATAATGTCACAAAAAATTAAGAGAGAAAATAAATCTATACGAGAGTATAGTTTCTGTAATTCACTGTAATTAAGTTAGTATAAGTTTGAAGTAGATTCTATTATGTGAAGAAATACGGTTTAAACCCTGAGTTGGGGCCGGCACTGTGGCATACCAGGTAAAGTCATTGCCTGCAGTACCTGCATCCCGTATGGGTGCCAATTCAAGTCCCGGCTGTTCTACTTCTGATCCAGCTATCTTCTATGGCCTAGGAAAGCAGTCCTTGGGTCCCTGCATCGCTGTTGGCTTCTTGCTTTGGATTGACTCAGCTCTGGCCAATGTGGCCATTTGGGGAGTAAACCGGCAGATGGGAGACCTCTCTTTCTCTGCCTCTTCCTTATGTAACTCTGCCTTTCAAATAAATAAATAAACCTTTTTAAAAAAACCCTGAGATAAGAAAATTACCAAAAAATTAATTATTGAAATTAAATCCTACATCAGAAAATATTTACTTGATGCAGAAAGGAATTGTAAAGGAAGAAACATAAGAACAATCTAGTGCTGTGGCTCACTTGGTTAATCCTCTGCCTGCAGGGCTGGCATCCCATATGGGCGCAGGGTTCTAGTCCCGGTCGCTCCTCTTCCAGTCCAGTCCAGCTCTCTGCTGTGGCCTGGGAAGGCAGTGGAGGATGGCCCAACTGCTTGGGCCCCTGCACCTGCATCGGAGACCAGGAGGAATCACCTGGCTCCTGGCTTCGGATCAGCGCAGCACCAGCCATAGCAGCCATTTGGGGGTGAAGCAACGGAAGGAAGACCTTTCTCTCTCTCTCTCTCACTGTCTAAAAAAAAAAAAAAAAGAATAATCTATGACATAGAGAACAAAAAGTGAAATGGTTGATATTAAGTCCAACCATTTTGATAATAACATTAATTGTAAATATTTTAAACAACAATCAAAAGCAGGCATTTTCAGAATATATATTTTTTTCTTTTCTTTTTTTATTTATTTGACAGAGTTAGACAGTGAGAGAGAGACAGAGAGAAAGGTCTTCCTTCCATTGGTTCACTCCCCAAATGGCCGCTATGGACGGTGCTGTGTCAATCCGAAGTCAGGAGCCAGGTGCTTCCTCCTGGTCTCCCAGGTGGGTGCAGAGGCCCAAGCACTCGGGTCATCCTCCCCCCCCCCCCAACCCGCACTGCAGCGGGCAGAGAGCAGCCATCTTGTTTGTTTACATTCTGGAGCACAGGCTGGCTGGTGTGCTTTCACTCCTGCATGTGAACTTCAGTAGCAGGGGCCACCCCACCCGGGAACAAGGATCATAACGGTTCTGAGTGACACCCCTTCATTGTGCAAGGGCCACAGTGACAGGGAAGGCTGAACAATGGAGGCCCAGGTGCTTTTGGGCTAACAAATGAACAGGAGACCCAGTTCCACCAGTGGGTGGGGCTTAGAACATCAAAGCCTGGGTGCATCCCTACTTAAGTACCCACCTCCTTAAGCTCCCAGAAATAAACAAAGCCCTCAGAGACGGAGCTACTTGCTTACACTGGCAATCAGCATAGACCCATAGCAGCACATAACAGAGGGAAATCAACTTAAAAATTAAACCAAACAGAAATGCTGAAGAACAACAGAAAAATCCTGAATAAAAATATAGAAGAACCTATGAACTCGCCAATGGAGCAGGCTAAACCGTCCATAATAGAGGCTGAAGAAGAAGAATTTGAAGTCATGCGAGAAAAAGAATTCAGAAAATTAATAATCAGATTACTTTGAAGCAATCAGAAAAGATTCAAGATCTGAATGAAAAGCACACCCAAGAAATAGAGATTCTAAAGAAAAGCCAGAATGAAATACTGGAAATGAAAAATTCAATTGACCAAATAAAAAATGCCATGGAATCTCTCAGAAATCAAACAGATGAAATTGAAAAGCGAATATCAGAACTCGAAGACAAACTTCCAGAAATAATACAGTCAGATCAAGCACAAGAAAAAATTTGAAAATTAAAAATCACGGTTGGAGACTTACAAGATTCAATCAAGCATTGTAACATCCGAATAATAGGAGTCCCTGAGAGCGTGGAAAGAGAGAATGGATTAGAAACCCTTAATAATGAAATAATATCAGAAAACTTCCACAATAGGAAGATTGAAAGAGATGTCCAAATACAACAAATACACAGGACTCCTAACAGACACGACCAGAAAAGGAATTCAACACGACACATTGTGGCAACACTCAGCTCAGTGAAACACAAAGAACAAATCTTAAAATGTGCCAGAGAGAAACGACAAATCACATTCAGAGGTAGTACAATCAGACTCACCCCAGACTTCTCATCACAAACCTTACAGGCAAGGAGGCAATGGCATGATATATTCCAAGTTTTAAAAAGCAAAATACTGCCAACCCAGAATACTGTACCCTGCAAAGCTGTGAATGAAGGGGAAATAAAGATTTTCCATGAGAAACAGAAACTGAAAGAATTTGTATCTTTGCGCCCAGCCCTACAACACTGGCTCAAGGATGTGCTGTACGCAGAAACACAGAAACAGGAACTTCACTACAAAAGAAGATGAATGTAAAAAATGACCCAGCTAAAATACAAACGAAAACCAAAATACATGAACAGCTCTACTTAAGGAAACATGGCAGGAAAAAGACAGTATTTAACAATAGTTACACTGAATGTAAATGCTCTCAACTCTACAGTTAAAAGACACAGACTAGCTGAATGGATTAAAAAAGAAAACCCATCCATCTGTTGCCTTCAGGAATCACACCTCACCAGAAAGAGGCATGCAGACTGAAAGTGAAAGGATGGAAAAAGATATTCCAAGCTATCAGAAACCAAAAAACAGCCAGTGTGCCCATCCTAATATCAGACAAAACAGACTTTAACACAAAAGCTATTAAAAGAGACAAAAAAGGACACACTATATAATGATTAAAGGATCAATCCAACATGAAGATGTGACTATTATAAATGTATATGGACCTAATTACAGGGCACCTGGCTACTTGAAAGAATCAAGGTATTTAAAGGGAGTTACAGACTCAAATGCAATAGTAACAGAGGACCTTAATACCCCACTTTCAGCAATGGACAAATCAACCAGACAGAAAACCAATAAGGAAACAACAGAGCTAATTGACACTATAGACCAAACAGACCTACAAGATATCTACAGCACCTTCCACCCCACAGCCACAGAGTACACATATTTCTCCTCAGTGCACGGAACTTTCTACTAGGATTGACTATATTCCAGGCCATAAACGAAGCCTCAGCAAATTCAAAAAAATTGAAATTATACCATGCATCTTCTCAGACCATGATGCAATGAAGGTCAAAATCAACAACTCAAGAATCTCTGCATCATACACAAACATGTGGAGAACGAACAACATGATTCTGAATGGATAGTGGGTCATAGAAGAAATCAAAAGAGAAATTAAAAGATTTCTAGAAACAAATGAAAATTACAATACGACCTATCAAAATCTGTGGGATACAGCAAAAGCAGAGCTCAGAGGAGAGTTTATAGCAATTGGTGCCGACATCAAGAAACTAGAAAGGTACTAAATAAATCATCTCTCTATAAACCTCAAGGATCTAGGAAAACATTAGCAAACCAAACCCAAATCCAGTAGATGAAAAGAAATAGAGAAGAAAAAAAATTGAAACCAAAAAAAAAATACAAAAGATCAGCAAAATGATGAGCTGGTTTTTTGAAAAAATAAACAAAATTGACACACCATTGGCCCAACTAACCAAATAAAGGAGAGACTCAAATCAGTAAAATTAAAGATGGTAATGGAAATGTAACAACAGACACCACAGAAATAAAAAGAATCATCAGAAACCAGTACAAAGAGCTGCATGGCAACAAATTGAAAAGCCTAGAAGAAATGGATAGATTCCTGGACATATATAACCTACCTAAACTGAGCCATGAAGACATAGAAACCCTAAATAGACCTATAACCATGAAAGAAATTGAATCAGTAATAAAAGTGCTACCAAAAAATGAGAGCCCAGGACCAGGCGGCTTCACTGCTGAATTCTACCAGACATTTAAAGAACTAATAACAGTTCTCAAATTATTCATAACAATTGAAAGAGAGGGAATCCTCCCAAAATCTTTCTATGAAGGCAATATCACCTAATTCTTAAACCCAGAAAAGACACAACAGAGAAAGAAAACTATAGATCTATCTCCCTGATGAGCATAGATGCAAAAATACTCACCAAAATCCTGGCCAACCAAATCCAACTACACGTCAGAGAGATCATTCACCCGGACCAAGTGGGATTTATCCCTGGTATGCAGGGATGGTTCAACATTTGAAAATCAATCAATGTGATACATCACATTAACAAATTGAGAAACAAAAATCATATGGTTATCTCAATATATGCAGAGAAAGCATTTGACAAAATTCAACACCCTTTCATGATGAAAACTCTAAGCAAATTGGGTTTAGAAGGAACATTCCTCAACACAATTACGGCAATTTATGACAAACCCATTATAGAGAATGGGGAAAAGTTGGAGGCATTTCCATTGAAATCTGGCACCAGACAGGATGCCCACTCTCACCATTGCTATTCAATTTAGTCTTAGAAGTTTTAGCCAGAGCCATCAGGCAAGAAAAAGAAATCAAAGGGATACTAATGGGAAAGGAGGAAGTCGAACAATCCCTATTTGCAGATGACATGATTCTATATACAGGGGACCCAAAAGACTCTACTGAGACTACTGGAACTCATAGAAGAGTTCGCTAAAGTAGCAGGATATAAAATCAATGCACAGAAATCAACAGCCTTTGTATACATAGATAATGCCATGGCTGAGAAAGAACTTCTAAGATGAATCCCATTAACAATAGCCACAAAAACAATCAAGTACCTTGGGATAAATTTAGCCAAGGATGTCAAAGATCTCTATGATGAAATTACAAAATGTTAAAGAAATGAATAGAAGAAGACACACACACAAAAAGGAAAAATATGCCATGTTCATGGATTGGAAGTTAATATCATAAAAATGTGCATTCTTCCAAAAGCAATTTACAGGTTCAACATTATACCAATCAAAATACCAAAGACATTCTTCACAGATCTAGAAAAAATGTTGAAATTAATATGGAGGAACAGGAGACAATAGCTAACGCAATCCTATACAATAAAAACAAAGCTGCAGCATCACAATAACAGACTTCAAGAAATACTACAAGGGCAGTTCTAATCAAAATTAAGGCAATTTATGACAAACTCAAGTTATAATCAAAACTGCCTGGTTCTGGTATAAAAACAGATGGATAGACCAATGGAACAGAATAGAAACACTGGAAATCAATCCAAACATCTACAACCAACTCATATTCGACAAAGGAGCTAAAACTAACCCCGAAACAGGAACAGCCTCTTCAACAAATGGTGCTGGGAAAACTGGATGTGCACATGTCAAAGAATGAAGCAAGACCCCTACCTTACACCATATACAAAAATACTCCACATGGATTAAAGAGCTAAATCTATGCCACGACACCATCAAATTAATTGAGAGCATAGGGAAAACCCTTCTAGACATTGGAACAGGCAAAGAATTCCTGGAATAGACCCAAGGCAGAGGTAGTCACAGCCAAAATGAACAAATGGGATTACCTCAAATTGAGAAGTTTCTCTACAGCAAAAGAAACAGTCAGGAAAGTGAAGAGGCAACTGACAGAATAGGAGAAATTATTTGCAAACTACACAACTGATAAAGGATTAATAACCAGAATCTATAAAGTGATCACAAAACTCCACAGTAACAAAACAAACAACCCACTTAAGAGATGGGCCAAGGACTTTAAAGGGCCTTTTTTAAAATAGGAAATTCAAATAGGAAAATCAAATTCACATGAAAAAATTATCAGGATCTCTATCCATCAAGGGAATGCAAATCAAAACCACAATGAGGTTTCACCTCACCCCAGTTAGAGTGGCCCTCATACAGAAATCAACAAACATCAAATATTGTAGAGAATGTGGGGAAAAGGGCACCCTAACCCACTTTTGGTGGGAATGTAAATCAGTAAAGCCACTGTGGAAAACAGTATGGAGATACCTCAAAAGTCTGAATATAGACCTACTGTATGACCCAGCCATCCTGTTCCTGGGAATTTACCCAAGAGAAATGAAATCAGAAAACCAAAGAACTGTCTGCACCTGCATGTCTACTGCAGCTCAATTCACAATAGCTAAGACATGGAAGCAACCTAAATGTCCATCAACTGAAGACTGGATAAAGAAATTGTGGGGTATGTACATTACGGAATACTACATGGCAGTAAAAAAGGATCAAATCCAGTCCTTTGCAACAAAATGGAGCAAGCTGGAAAACCTCATACTTAGTAAAATAACATAGTCCCAAACAGACAAACACCATATATTCTCCCTGATTAGAGAGAATTAATAGCACACCTAAAATGAAAGCTATAGAAGTGCAATTGTCACTTTTAGAATCAATGTCTTCAAGAATCCTTGATGTGATTGTCAAGGGACAGCTTACCATTGTTACTTTTTACTGTATATATCCTTTTTGTTTTGTTGGTTTTTTTCTCTGTTTTCTTTCTTTCTCTCTCATTTTTCTACTTCATACTATATGCTGAACTCTCTGTGTAACACACAGTTAATTATATGTATTTTAAGGCATTGGAAAGAGATCCCAGTTAAAAAGAAGAGAGGGAATAAGAGATGGAGAAGGTAGTCTAAAACTGTAAAACAGTATAGTTCTGCATACAGTCATACAGACTCACCTCTCAGGGTACAGCCTAAGAACTAGTCATGGGGTTCCAAACCCATAAGAATCGGTGGTATAAACACCACCTTCACTGTTAGAATGATCATATTAAATGTTAAAGGCAACAGACAGATCAGTCTAAGTTTAAAAGGGATGATATAAATAACTTCAAGTACCTGGTAAAAATAATAGAATTAAAAAGGAAGGAAGGACCAACATGGGAAGCAGTCCACACAGCAGACTCCTAGAATGACATTTGCAGCAAATAAATGCTCTGACCTCAGAATCAGCCCTTAAGGCTTCCTGGTCAGGCTGAAAGGCATGTGAGAGAATTTCAGGCATGGAAAGACAAGACTCTGTGACAAAAAATATCCTACACAGAGGATCTCTGTGAGATCTCTGAGGAAAGAGAGGGTCATCAAATACGGAGACACTCTTCTCTGAAAGGAGAAGAGAACATCCACTTTGCTTACGGCCATGTCCAAATACCGATGGAGCCTATGGTCACAAAAGGCTTCCACAGCCTTGGCGACCCATGGCAAGAGCTTCGGATGATCACTGACATCATAAAAAAGAGTGTTAAAGAAACAACCATAGTCACTGTGCACTTGCTCCCCATGTAGGACCTCTGTCCCTATTGAATTGTAATATGAGAATCGACTGCAAATTCTCTCCCCAAACTGTACTCTATATGTTATGTGTGGGTACAAATTGTTGAAGTCTATGAATAGCATAGAGTTGGTCTTCTGTATATAAACTCAAACTAAAAATGAACCATAATGAAGAAGGAGATGGGAGGGAGAGGGAGAGGGAGGTGGGATGGGAACTGGGTGGGAGGGTATGGGGGAAAAAACCACTATATTCCTAAAGCTGTATCTATGTAAAAATGCATTCATTAAATCAAATTTAAAAACAAAATTAAACTGAAAATATATCATTGTAAACTTGAA
Organism: Oryctolagus cuniculus; assembly: GCF_964237555.1. Taxonomy (NCBI): domain Eukaryota; kingdom Metazoa; phylum Chordata; class Mammalia; order Lagomorpha; family Leporidae; genus Oryctolagus; species Oryctolagus cuniculus. Next base: position 15,629,983 of record NC_091444.1, on the reverse strand, counting down.
GGAAAAATAAGGAGGAGGAGGGAAGGTAGGAGTGAGTGAGGGAAGGTAGGGTGGGAAGTATCATTACACTGTTAAAACTGTACACATGAAATACATGATACTCACACCCTTTATATAAATGAAGAAAGAAAACCTAAGCGCTGATCAAGCCACCGTTTCCCATAGTGTCCACCTCACTCCAACAGGTTTCCCTCTTGGTGTTCAGTCAGTCATCACCGATCAGGGAGAACATATGGTATTTGTCCCTTTGGGACTCCTGACTGTTAATGAACAACTTAATACATTATCCCTCTTAGTAGTTTTTTTATCTGTTCTACTTAATATGACTGGTTTAGATCTGTAATTGATGCACAGTTATTCTTAAGTGTTGAAAATTAACTGAAATGTGATCCCTGTTGAACATGGTGGTGGGAATGGGAGAGGGAAGAGATGTATAATTTGGGACATGCTCAGGCTGACTTGCCCCAAGTGGTGGAGTTGGAAGCATACCAGGGGATTCCAATTCAATCCCATCGAGGTGGCATGTACCAATGCCATCTCACTGTTCCAGGTGATCAGTTTCAGTTCACAGTTGGTCATGGTGGAGGGACTGGGAGTCAAAGGGAGCACATAGACAAGTCTAGTACCTGCTAACGCTAACCGATGGAGTAAATAAAGGGGAGAGTGATCCAACATGGGAAGTGAGATACTCAGCAGACTCATAGAATGGCAGATGTCCTAAATAGCACTCTGGCCTCAGAATCAGCCCTAAAGGCATTCGGAGCTGGCTGAAAAGCTCATGAGAGTATTTCAGGCATGGAAAGCCAAGACACTCTGGCAAAAGATCTCTGCGAGTGAGATCCCAGTGGAAAGAACAGGTCATCAAAGAAGGAGGTACCTTTCTCTGAAGGGAGGAGAGAACCTCCACTTTGACTATGACCTTGTCTAAACAAGATAAGAGTCGGAGAACTCAGAGGGCTTCCATAGCCTTGGAAACTCATGACTGGAGCATAGGGAGATTACTGATGCCATAGACAGGAGTGTCAATTGGTAAAGTCAACAACAGGAGTCACTGTGCACTTACTCCTCATGTAAGATCTCTGTCCTTAATGTGCTGTACATTGAGATTTAATGCTATAACGAGTACTCAAACAATATATTTCACTTTGTGTTTCTATGGGGGTGCAAGCTGTTGAAATCCTTACTTAATGCATACTAAACTGATCCTCTGTAAAAAAAAAAAAAAAAAAGAAATTATCAATTCCCAACTTGACTCTCACTGGGATTAAACATGACAATAGGTCTGCTCTGATTTCATCATCATTTAAAAAAAATCATCTATTATTTTTCACTTTATGTTTCTGTGTGGGAGCAAACTGTTGAAATCCATACTTGATGTATACTAAGCTGATCTTCTGTATATTAAGATAATCAAAAATGAATCTTGATGTGAATGGAAGGGGAGAGGGAGTGGGAAAGGGGAGGGTTGTGGGTGGGAGGGACGGTATGGGGGGGAAGCCATTGTAATCCATAAGTCGTACTTTGGAAATTTATATGCATTAAATAAAAGTTTTTTTTTTTTTTAAAAAAAAGAAAACCTAAGTGAGCAAAAACATTTGTAAATAATTATCTGATAAAAGACCATACATGTCGAAAATATAACAACAATAAAGAGAAATAGTACATCTTAAAAATGCACAAAGGATGTCAAAAAAGGTTTTTCTAAAGAAGACATAAAAATGGGCCGGCGCTGTGGCTCACCTGGCTGATCCTCCGCCTGTGGTGCCGGCACCCTGGGTTCTAGTCCCGGTTGCTCCTCTTCCAGTCCAGCTCTCTGCTGTGGCCCGGGAGGGTAGCGGAAGTTGGCCCAAGTGCTTGGATCCCTGCACCCGCATGGCAGACTGGAAGGAAGCACACGGCTCCTGGCTTCGGATTGGTGCAGCACTGACCGTGGTGGCCATTAGGGGAGTGAACCAACGGAGGGAAGACTTTTCTCTCTGTCTCTCTCTGTCTATAACTCTACCTGTCAAATAAAATTAAAAAAATGACTAGACATTAAAAAAATTAAAAAAAGACATAAAAATGGACAATAAGCATCTGAAAATGTTCCACATTATTCCTAATGAATGTAAATCAAAGTCACAATGAAATGCCACTTGACATTCACTAGGGGAGTACAGTCAAATAGAGAGAGAATAACAAATGTTGTAAGGAGTTTGGAAAAATGGAAGCATCTATAATTTATTGTTGGGGATGTAAAGTTTGTGCAACTACTTTGAGAAATAATCTGATAGTTTTCTAAAGTGTTAAATGTAGAGTTATCATGAAACTAAGAAAGTTTATTTCTAGGTACATAACCAACGGAACTGAAAAACCTATATTTCATATATTATCTTGAGCACAAACGTTACAGTACTATTATTTATTGTTGACAGTAAATAGAAGCATGCCAAATGTACATCAATTTATGCATTAATATTATGTGGTATATACATAAAATTGAACATTAGTCACAGAGACAAATGAAATACTGATTTATGCTACAACATGGATGAGCTTTGAAAACATAATGCTAAGTGAAAAAAAGCTGTCTCCAAAAAAAAAATCACAATTTGCATGACTCTATTATATAAATGACCCGAATAGGCAAAACTACGGATAGAAAGTAGTTGTATAAGGATGGGAAATGAGATTAGATTAACTGTTAACGGGCATGGCGTTTGTTTCAGGGGTGTTTTAAAATGTCCTAAAATTAGATTTTTGTGATAGCTGCACAATTCTGGACACATACTAACAGAACAGTGAATTATTCATTTTATAATGGTTGTGTTTTCTAGCATTTAAACTGTATTTCAGTAAAACTTAAAATACAGTATTGCAGTATTTCAACTAATTTAAACTGGAACAATCTCTAGTAAATTATTAGGCTGAATTATACTAACTGGTGAAAAGTTACAGCTGAACGGGAGAGTAGCATTGGAAAGTTCATATTTGGTTCATGCTCTGAAAATGGAATTATGCTTTCAAATTTATTACAAGTTAACATCTGTCTCTGCCTATAAATGTCAATGAAAAATTGTGGTCGATTTTAAAATCAAATTTACTGGCTGGTATTAATCCAAAAGTGACTAGCTTGTCCATAGCCAAAAAGAGAGCCTGTACTCTGTCTCATTATACAAGAGCACAGGAGAGCCACGACAAACCCAGAGTCCTCCGCTCCCTGGGGTCATGCCACTTCAGACTTTATTCCAAAGGAATAGCAAGTTTTTAATCTTTCTTTTTATGGCAACTCTCCATGTGAAAAAAGGAAAAAAAAACTATGGAATTAGAAAACAGCATAATTCCCAAATTGGTTGTTGTTTCTATTTGATTTCTTTTTGTTTATTAATAGAATGCTGACTTTGAAACATCATAGTATTAGCCAAAAACACTTGAGGTCCAAACAAGTTAATTGGTCGTCTATTATAGATTTCAGTCTTGTACAGTCCTATAATTTGTATTCTTCAAGGAAAGAGAACTATTTTCTGAAAACACAATTTTGTTTTTGAAGTAGATTGAAGAGTCATTAATTGTACTTCAAGATAAATCAATTTGGAGGACAAGATGGGATACAGAAATATGACCATATCTTGAAACGTGATTAATGACATTGAAGGAAATAATAAACTGTGTGTTCCCTTGAAAATGGACAGTAAACACCCAATGTCTGAGTGATATTATACATCTGCGATTTTTAGCCCTGCCACTTAAGTTTCATTTTGTCTGCCATTGGAAACAGCTGTTGTATATCTTCCACAATTTAAAATAATGCTCACTTTCCTCTTGATTATTGATGCCTACATTTCATAAAGTTAATGGCTCTATTTTCCTTTATTTGGCAGAATACTTTGGTGATCAACAGACAGATGGACCTACTGTACCTGAAAGAGGTGAGTAAACAGTGCCCAGCATTGTGGTGCAGCAGGTAAAGTTGCCATCTGCAATGGCAGCATCCCATGTGGGTGCAGGTTCGTGTCCTGGTTGCCCCACTTCTCATATAGCAGCCTGAGAAAGGCAATGAAGGGTGTCCCAGGTGTTTGGGCCCCTGCCACCCACGTGGGAGACCCAGATGAAGCTCTTGGGTCCTATCTTTGGCCTTTCTCAGTGCTGGCCATTGTGGCCATCTGGGGAAGTGAACCAGCAGATGGATGATTCTCTCTCTTTCAAAATAAATAAATATTAAAAAAGAGAAGGGGGTACATAAAGGCATATAATGAACAAGAACTCCCTTTGGGACACAGTACTCCTCTTCCTAAATGTGGTGAGTTGATTCTTTCTTCTGAACGGCATTAATTAGTTTACATATATATATATATATACACACATGTATATATACATATATATATATAGTTTATATATATATATTTACATTTTACAGGTGTAAGTACTTCTAATGAAATAAGGAATTCAGGAATTAAGAACTATGCATAATAGACAAAGAATAAAAGTCAGGATCCTCTTCTCATCATGGCTTAAATTAATTGTTTTGGATTTAGAATAACAATTTTCAGTTATTTATTGTCGACTTTCCTAAATCACTTTATTTGCTATACTGAATATTTTATATTTGTTATCTCTTAAGAATAGCCATAGTTAGCCCACAGAAAACAGCAAAAAATATACTCCTGTACCACTGAACAGAGGATGGCATGAGTCTGAGGAGAAAGCGTATATACAGAGGTGGTCCCATGGCAATAGCAAGACCATCAGATCACGTTGGTTTTGGATTGCTGGGTCCATGTTTTTTTTTTTTTTTTTTTTTTTTTTTTTTAATTTTTTAATTTATTTATTTATTTATTTTTTTGACAGGCAGAGTGGACAGTGAGAGAGAGAGACAGAGAGAAAGGTCTTCCTTTTGCCGTTGGTTCACCCTCCAATGGCCGCCGCGGCCAGCGCGATGTGGCCGGCGCACCGCGCTGATCCGATGGCAGGAGCCAGGAGCCAGGTGCTTCTCCTGGTCTCCCATGGGGTGCAGGGCCCAAGCACCTGGGCCATCCTCCACTGCACTCCCTGGCCACAGCAGAGGGCTGGCCTGGAAGAGGGGCAACCGGGACAGAATCCGGCGCCCCGACCGGGACTAGAACCCGGTGTGCCGGCGCCGCTAGGCGGAGGATTAGCCTAGTGAGCCGCGGCGCCGGCCTGGGTCCATGTTTTTTATTACTCATATTTGTCAGGCACTCATAGCAAGCCTTCTATTAATTCCTTGTGTAAAGTGGAGAATGTATATTTAGATGGTTACAACGACACACCAGGAACTACTTCCTCTCACGACTGCCCACTCCACAGAAGATGCATTATAGAAAGTTTTATTTAAGAAGGGCAGTTAATTGTTATTAATAACACAAATGAGTACTACTGAACAGGGTAATAAGCAGAAGGAATGCTATCATGTCTGACATAATTCCACAGTGAGAAGAACTTCCGAAATATGTCTTCCCCAACTAAATCTGTCGGCTGTAAAGGCAAGCTGATGAAAACCGTAATGAATAAGATGCTTGATCTTGAAAAGTCTGGACTATCTTTAAAAATCAGTATTGACTTACCAAAAGAAAAAGAAGAGGGACATCATGCCAGTGTAGCAATCTTGTAGTGACTAAGAGCCAGGACTAGAGGCTATGGTTCTGTCAGGTGCTAGGCAAAACACTTTTATTTTTAATTTATTTTTTCTTTATTTGAAAGGCAGAGAGTTGGAAAGAGACAGGCAGGGAGACAGACAGAGCTCCCCTCCGCTGGCTGACTCTCCAAGTGCCAGCAGCAGCCAGGTCTGGGCCCGACCAGAGCCAGGAGACTGGAACCCAAGCACCTGAGTCATCGCCTGCTACCTTCCAGGATGACACTGCAGGAAGCCAGAATAAAGATCAGAGACAGGACTGGACAGGCATTCTGACAGTGTGAAGAGTTAGCCGGGCTCACAGGCAGTTAGGTGGGTTAACTGTACTTAGTGTTATGAAGGCTAAAGAGGGTAGCAACCCCTGCCCTGTGATAGCTGTCATCCTGCTCTCCCCGTGATGGGTTAAACCTAGGTCTGCTGTTCAGAAAGGGGTCTATCAGAGAGAACGACTGCGGATAAAGCAGCAACACTGGCAAGCGTCTGCGGCAGCCCCTCCCTTGGATCTGCCCTCCTGACTGCAGGTTTCTTGCTCTCAACCAGTCTCCCTTGGCTCACTGTACCTGTCTGTGTGAAAATTCCTCATTGACTGAGACAAGAATAAAGAGCGCCTTCACTTCCCTGCAACAACTGGGTGCTGGAGCCCCACATGGCTCCTCAAATCCTGAGGGGCTGTGTTACTCACAGCTAAATCTCTGTCAAACTAGGAAACTAGTGTCTGCTTCAGAAGCTGGGACTTTTAAAAACTCAGATTATTTCAATTGGTTCTGAACTCCATATTACAAAAGCATTCAATTCAAAATCAAATACTTATTTATTAATCTTCTACAGTTATATACTTTAATTTCAAATATAGAAGCAGAAACAGGAACATATTAAATAGATGCTATTTTACATAGAAAGATTATAGTAAATGTATTACAGTGTGCATATTACATGTTTATTGAAGAATTAATCTACAGGTAGAGATGTACTTTAAATTGGATATAAGTAAATTAAAACATAAGACACATTATCCTCCCACATGGCAAATTAAACACTCAACAAAGTAATCAGGCAACTGAAAGAATGGGAAAAATATTTGCAAACTATATATCTGATAAAGGATTAATATCTAGAATATATAAGAAACTCAACCACAACAAAATAAACAATCCAGTTAGGAAATGGCAAAGGACATGAACAGATATTTTTCAAAGGATGAAATACAAATGATCAACAGACACATGAAAAAATGTTGAGGGTCACTAGCCATCAGGGAAATGCAAATCAAAATCACAATGAGGATTTACCTTACCCCAGTTAGAATGGCTGTCATCCAAAAATCAAAAGATAACAAATGCTGGTGAAGGTGTGAAGAAAAAGGTACCCAAATCCACTGTTGGTGGGAATGAAAACTAGTATAACCTTTACGGAAGAAAGTATGGGGATGCCTCATATCTGGAAATAGATCTATCATATGACCTAGCCATCCCACTCCTGGGACTGTACCCAAAGGAAGTGAAGTCAGCATATGAAAGAGTTATGCATACCCTCATGTTTACTGCAGCTCAATTCACAATAGCTAAGATACGGAATCAACCCTGATATCCATCAACAGATGACTGGATAAAGAAAATGTGGTTTATACACTATGGAATACTACTCAGCCATCAAAAAGAATGGATGCAATTGGAGACCACATACTTAGTGAAACAAGCCAGAATCTAAAAGACAAAAACCACATGTTTTCTGATAGCTAATTTACGGAGTATTGAAAAAAATTAATATATATGAGGGGGATTGACATCTGGGACATTGGACTTGATTATTGTTTATAGCCATTGTTGAATAGTGATGGTTCTATTTTTAATTTTTTAATCTCTCTAGTTAGTAGAACATTAAACTTATAGACTAAAGTAAATTAAAAATAGATTATCAGGGTTGGTGCTATGGCATAGTGGGCTAAGCTTCTGATTGCAGTGCCAGCATCCCATATGGGCACTGGTTCTATTCCTAGATGCTCCTCTTCCAATCCAGCTCTCTGTTATGGCCTGGGAAAGCAGCCAAAGTTGGACCAAATGCTTGGGCCCCTGCACCTGCATGGGAGACTCAGAGGAAGCTCCTGGTTCCTGGCTTCAGATCAGCCCAGCTCCAGCCGTTGTGGCCATTTGGGGAGTGAATCAGTGGATGGAAGAAGTAGGAGAAGGAAGGAAGGATGGGAAAGGAAGAACTTTCTCTCAGTCTCTCCCTTTCTCTAACTCTACCTCTCAAATAAATAAATAAAATCTAAAAAGAAATAGGTTATCACAGAAGTGAAAAAAGAAAGGAAGTATCCCTATATTCTTAGAATTGTATCTATGAACTACTTGTAATCTGTTCTCTTTATATTAATAAAAAGATAAATTACCCTTCTTGTGTTTATGAACATTAGAGAGTTCATGTTCTGCTTGAGGGGCATTTTGAAAATGCAAAATCACCAAAAAAAGGTATGACAATGTGAGAAATTTGTAACAAAACAGACCAGGAGAAGAACACCTGTTTAAAGAATGGCAGCATAAACAAGAAGACAAAGCACTGGCTTGTTCAAATTTAGATGGAAATGTACACATTAGGTGGCTCAATTTCTTGCCATTCTATACATACCCACAAAAGACCATGAAAGCACTGGAAGTATTGATTTTGAGGTTACAAATACATTTTGGGGCCAGCCCTGTAGCGCAGTAGGTTAATCCTCTGCCTGTGGTGCTGGCATCCCATATGGGCGCTGGTTCTAGTCCAGGCTGCCCCTCTTCCAATCCAGCTCTCTGCTATGCCCTGGGAAAGCAGTGGAAGATCGCCCAAGTGCTTGGGATCTTGCACCCACATGGGAGACCGGGAAGAAGTTCCTGGCTTGGGATCAGCATAGCTCCGGCCATTGTGACCATCTGGGGAGTGAACCAATGGAAGGAAGATCTTTGTCTCTGTCTCTTCCACTCACTGTCCAACTCTACCTCTCAAATAAATAAAGAAAATCTTTAAAAAATACATTTTAATAAGTAGGAAAATTTACAAATACAAAATCCACAAACACTGATGATCAAGTCTGTATAGTCTTGCCTTGGTGGTGATCTTAATATTTGGGAATAACAAATAACCTCCTAGGCTGTGATTTTGAGTATATCATATTTTAGAACTTTTCATTAGATTTGTCAGTGCTATTTTTATAGAAATTATTTTAGTATATGAAAAACGAAGCTGACTTTTTTATTATTAACATATAATATTTTACCTATTTATAATTCTGTTACGTTTGACAAACATATACAATAATGTGAGTACTAGCAAAATTGAGATAAAGAATTTACCAGGAGCTGGCGCTGTGGCACAGCAGGTAAAGCCACTGCCTGCAGGCATCCCATATGGGCGCTGGTTTGAGTCCCAGATGCTCCACTTCCTGTCCAGCTCTCTGCTATGGCCTGGGAATACAATGAAAGATGGCCCAAGTGTTTGGGCCCCTGCATCTGCGTGGGAGACCTGTAAGAAGCTCCTGTCTCCTGGCTTTGGATCAGGCCAGCTCCTGCCATTGCAGCCATTTGGGGAGTGAACCAGCAGATGGAACAGCTCTCTCCCGAGGCTTCTGCCTTTCAAATAAGTAAATCTTTAAAAAAAAAAATCACCACACTCCAAAGTTTCTCCCATGGTCCTTTATGATCACCCTGTCTACCAAACCCAATCTGAGTTGATTTCTGTCCCCATAGTTTTGCCCTTTCCAGCAATCATAAATGCAAAGCATCGTGCCACCCTCTGAGTCTGCCTTCTTTCACTTCGCATCATGCACTTGAGAAAACTTCAGCAGTATTTCATTTTATGGATAACCACACCTTGTTGATCCAGTCTGCACATAAAGGAAATTTTTGTTGTTTCCAGTTTTTGGTTGTTAAGACAATGTGAGTGTATGTATTTGTATCTCTAAGATCCTATTTTGGAGTAGGATTGTTGGATCATATGGTAAATTTGTTAATTTTATCAAAAGATGAGGAACTGTTTCCAAAGTAGCTTTACTGATTTGCATTTAGGCTAGCTATATATGAGGAATTCCAGTTGCTCTAAACATCTTTGTCAGCACTTGTTAATGTCAGCTTTTGTTTAATGCTGCCTTCCAATAGATGTGTTAAGGTGTCCTTTTCTATGGATTCAATAAGCGTTTCCCTAATGATACTGATACTGAGCATCTGTTTCAAGTGTTTACTTGCCATTGATGTATCATCTTTGATAAGCTGTCTGTATAGATTATCGGACCAATTCTTAAATTGATTTTTTCCCTAAATTTATTTATATAAAGAGAACAGAATTCATGAATTTCATATATACAATTTTAAGCACAAGATGCTCCCCACCCTCCCTTCTTCTTCCTTCCTGTTTTTTTTTCTTTTAATTTTTATGGTAACATACTTTCAATCTACTTTATAGCCACAGGCTTAATGCTCCACTAAACAAATTCAACAAGTAGAAAGACCACTATATTGATGTAATTAAATTGATATAGGAGTTGTGATATAGTTATTATAATTATCTTAATTACTTCTTATTTACACTTAGTCTGGATTTGATTTATGCTTTTAAGTGCCCCAGCTTTGGTCATTGATTTTGACTGCCATTTCCTTTTAAACATTAACTTAATCCCATAAATCTATTACCCTCAGTTTTCCTGTTTCTTCTTTGACCCATGGGTTATTTTGAAGTATATTATTTATTTTATAAATATTTAGGGATTTTCTAGATAGATGTTTATTATTGATTTCTAACTTAATTTCTCTTTATATATTTATTTCTCTTAATATATCCGTATGGTTTGTGTACTTCTAAATATATTGAGCTTTTTTCTTTATGGGCCACAATATAGTTTTCCTTGGTATGTATTTGCACACACTGGAAATGAATTGCCATTTTGCTCCTTTCGTGTGAACTGTCTTACAAATGCCAGTCAGGTAGAGTTGACTGAAAGTTGTTCAAGTTTCTGATACATTACCTAATTTTGTATATCTGTGTCCTTTCAATTTTAAGAGAAAGATTCAATTGTTGACTGCCCTCTCTATGAATATGTTCTAACACATATCTATCAAGTATTTTCTTTATATATTCTGAATCTCTGCTATTAAGAACAAAAATTTTGGATTGCAGTGTACTTTTTATGAATTGACTTCTCTTTATTCCTGATAATGTTCTCCACTCTCAGCTCATCTTCCCCTGATATTAATGTAGATACTTCATGTTTCTTTTGATTGCTGATTTTGATTTTGGTTTCTTTTCATGTTGATTTTGATTCTTTTTTGATCCTTTTGTTTTCAATCTTCATGTTCATAGTTTAAGCTGATTCTTATAGGCAGTATACAGCTGAGTCTTGCTTTTTTATTCACCTGACAATCTCTGCCTTTTAACTGAGGTATTTGTGCCTTTCATGTTTAATGTTGCTATCATTATTTTTGTGTTTAAATATCTATTATTTGTTTTCCACATGTCCTGTTTCTTTTTTCCTTTGTATCTACTCTGCCTTCTTCTAAATTAGCTATTTTCATTTTTATTTTAAGATTTATTTTATTTATTGAAAGGCAGAGTTAGAGAGAGAGGGAGAGATAGAGGGAGGCATTTTCCATCTGCTACTCCCCTCCCCAAATGGCTGCAATGGCCAGGGCTGGGCCAGGCCAAAGTCAGGAGCCAGGAGCTTCTTCCACGCTCCCACATAGGTGCAGGGGCCCAAGCACTTGGGCCATCTTCCACTGCTTTCCCAGGATATTTAGCAGGGAGCTGGATTGGAAGTGGAGCAGCTGGGATTCAAATTGATGCCCATCTGGGATGCAAGAATTGCAGGTGGCAGCCTAACCTGTTACACCACAATACCAGCACCTGAATTAGCTATTTTTAAAACTGATTTTTTTTGTCAATTAGTATCTAATTAGTTATAACCTTTTGTTTGTATTTTTAATAGTTGTTTTAAGAAGTGTGGTATACATCTGTAATTTATCATAGCTACCTTTATGAAGCATTGTATCATTTCATGGATAGTAGAGGAACCTTACAACAGTGTATTTTTATTTTCTCTGTACAAGTGTTTGGACTATGTTAGTACATTTTTCTTCTACATCTGTTATAAATCTGATAATAAAAATATGTTTTTTACTTTAAATAACATTTTAATGACTTTATTGATATATACTTTACAAATCAAAAAGTCATGTATTTCAAGTGTACAAATAAAAGATTTTTAATGTTTTCCAAGTGGTACAGCCATAAAATTAATCAATTTTAGTACATTTTAATTTCCTCATAGTATCATTTATATCAACTTATAATTCGTTCCTTTCTTCTTAGAGCCCCAGGAAACTACTAATTTATGTTCTATCTGTATTAATGCATTTTAAATTTGTTATCATGTTGTCAGGATGTGGCTGTTCCAAGTTCCATATCTGTACATGAAAAGAGGGAAGCAGGTACCAGTTAAGGTCCCAGATTCCAGATGGGTCTATAGTCCACGGTTTCTACGAGGTATCTGTATCCAAAAATAATTGCCTTAAATTTTTCATAAATGTAAGTGAAACCAGATATTAAAAAATCTCAAGATTTTAACTGTATATATGAGCAAGTAATATATTCAAGTAAATATATTTAAAGTCAATATATTTAATCATTTTTTGGTTCATCTAGTAAGATGTAAGAGTAGGAACAGTAGGTAAAGGAAAAATCAGGAAAGGTACTTTTTCTAGTATGTGACATTTTAGGGGACAGAGAGCCTGAGTGTATAGTGGGTTGCCAAAACAGGTTCTTATAAACTACCACTTACTTGCTCTTCTATTTAATTTCTATTCTTTTCTCTGTTTTTTAGTGTGATCCATTTATAACACTACAATTTTACAATAGTATCATTTGAAAGGTTGGAATCCCTCAAATGTTAATCTCAATGTATGACCCAGTTTAATAGAGTTATTGAAACACATTCTTTTTTTTTTCTTTCCTTGTCTCTTTGTTTCTTTTCTCCTTCCTTCCTTCCAGCATTCCAGATTAAATTGATGGATTTATTCCAAATCTGTTATGCAAGGAAGACAGTAAATGAAAATGTGAAGATAAAAGATGTGTACTGTTATTTCTATAGTGCGTGGGCATTGGTTCATCCTACAGCATCTTCAAATTCAAACAAAAGTGATTGATCAAGTTATAACTTCCTATTTAAATATATACAAGTGATGAAGAAGCTGCATATCTGCCTGTCAGGTCTGGTCTCTGCTTTTATCATTATTCTTGTTCTACATACATTTGTAATCAAAACACTGGAAAGGCTGGGGATATGATTCTGGATATTTGCTAACACAAAATATCTATCTTTACAAGTGAAAATAAAGACACATGGAAAAAATGGAGGGCTGCAAAAAAGTGACATACAAAAAATGCCCAATAACCCAAACTGGACTTATTTTTCATCATCCCCTTTTTCTTTCAAATCTTTCCATTGACAGTCTGCACTCTCTTCTGATTCACAAACCAATTTTCATGTTATTATTTTGCAAACAAAATGACTTCTCTTTTGAAGTGTAAAGTCTTGCTCTTACATGAGTCTATTTAATATCTGCCTTTCTGGGGGGAACGCTCTATATTTCTTAGCATAATTCCATTTCCTGGATTGTAGTCTGCCTCCAGCCTCATTAAGGATTCTTGGCATATCTTGGCTTTGGTTCCCTTCATTGTTATAAAGTTCACTGCAACCATCTACCACATTTTCCGTCTCATTTCAAAATGGCTCACCTTAAATATCTCAGTTTAGGAATTTATCTTCTTCAATTACAAATTCCTGTTCTGTCATCAACCTCTAGCTGAATCAGTCCTCCAGGGAATTTCTTTAGGTATTCCATTGAATACAGGGTAATGGTTTCTCAAGGGGATGTGCCTAGTGGGGTTGCTAAGCCACAAGGTACACACTTTTCACTCTCATTAGATGTTTCATACTGTTCTCCAACTTAGAACCAATTAACATGCTCACCATCTCATTGTATTGACAGACATTTTAATATTTATCACTAGATGCCTATAAAAATGATCTTATTGTAATTTGTCCACTCCATAATTTTGATCTTTCTACATTTGTGTGGGTCTTTATTCATCTATGAAACCTCTGCTCATTTTTCTTTATGAGATTTCCTTTTCTTATAGATTTTTAATCACTTAAAATAGATATTATAAATAATAACTTTCATCCATTGAACATTTTGTCAATATTGTATCTAAGTAGATGAGACTTGTTATATGTATTTTCTTGTGGTGTAGTCACATTTATAAATTTTTACCTTTGTGTTCTGTGCCTTTGAAGTCTTTACTAAAATATGTTTCTATCTTTTATTTTATTTTTGAAAGATTTATTGATTTATTTGAAAGGCTTTGGGTTACAGAGAGGGAGGACAGAGAGAGATCTTCCATCCTCTGGTTCGCTCCCCAAATAGCCACGATGGCCAGAACTGGGCTGAGCTTAAGCCAGGAGCCAAGAACTTCATTTGGGTCTCCAACATGGGTTCAGGGACCCAAGCACTTGGGCCATTTTCTGCTGCTTCCCTAGGTGCATTAGCAGGGAGCTAGATTGACAGTGGTGCTACTGGGAGTTGAACTGGGGCCCACGTGGGATTCTGGTGTCTTGGCCCCAGAAATGTTTTTCTACACCTATGTCATGATAATAGTCTCTTATGTTTCTTCTAAATTCCTTAGTTTTTTTCATATTTAGACCATAAAGAAACCTAGAGTTAGTTTTTATGAAATGAGAATTTTCCTTATGATATGGATTTCTTCTGTCTTTTATGCAATCTGCAAGGAGATTTTTATGATATTCCAAGTTGCCACTTAAATTGATCTATTTATATAGGTAAGTGACAATGCCACTCCAACCTTATTTTTCTTTTTTTGATTGTCTGTAATAATCTTGATTCAATTTTGGATTAAAAAAAAACAATTGTTTTGGATTGCACTTTTGCAAATTTGGGGAGAACTGAGATCGGTGTGATGTTATATTTTTTCATGGAAAACCTGTTTATGCAGGTCTCTATTAACTTTAGTAAAGTTCATTCATTCAAATTTCTGAACCCCTCTTGTGCTAGGCATTGGTCTAATAATTTTGTGATCACTGAAAAAGTGAATTAGGAGTCTAACTAAAAATTAATATGCTGTACTTATGTATATATAGTACCATAGTATATAAAATTATGGTTAATGCTAATGGAACAAGAAATGGTTTAGCAGATTAATGGAGATCACCATTGCAAGAGTCATGGGGCAATGGCAGTAGATTTCAGTTTAAATAGGGTAATCATAAAAGACACAATGGAGAAAGGACACATGAGGAAATTTTTGGAAGAGCTGAAGGAAGAGTATTTCAACCAGAGTCAATAGTGAGGACAAATGTCCTGTGATAGGATCTGCTGGAATTATTCTAGAACAGTAATGAGAGGAATGAATGAGGAGAGGAGTGAATCAAAGAAGTAATGGGGGGGGACACATCATAGTGGGTTTTATGAAAGCACAGTTTTTTTTTTTATTTTATAGAGACTGAAGAGCTTTGCAAGGTTTATGGCTAAGGAATATCATAACCTATGTGGATGATACATTAAAGTAAGTGTAGATGCAGCAAGGCCAGTGGTAAGTCCAGGTGAGAGATGATGGCTCAAATCAAGAGGACATTAAAGGGATGGTTGAATTTTAGATACGTTTTGAAGGCTGAGCCACAAGGATTTCCTGAAAGAAACTATGTGTGTTCTAAAACAAAAATAAAAGTCAAGAGGATAATAAAATCCTTTTCCCAAAGGAAAGAGTTTCTATTTATTGAGATTTAGAAGTCTGCAGATGAGTTCAGAAGTTGGTTCTGAATTCATTGACTTTTAGATGAGTATTAGACATCCTTGTGGATATATTTAGTGGAAGGTAAGTACAGAATTCCTGAATTTAAGAGAGGCCCAGTATGGAGATATAAATTGTGTGTCGATTATCATACAGGTAATATCTATGCCATGAGACTGCATTAATGAGCAAGGCAGTGAAAAGAAAGTCAAGAGAGAATGGGTGACAGAACTACCACCAATCATACCAAGAAGGCAGTGAGTAGAAAGAAAAAAAAAAAGTGGGTGAATAAAATACATTCAGAGAGAGAGAGAGAGAGAGAGAGAGAGATCATTTGCTCCAGATCTTAATGAGGTCAGTTTATAGTAGACTAGGCTGGAGATTGGTCCCCTTTGAAAGGAGAAGTTTGGGCAGATTGATGTGGCTAAAGTTGTTTGGAATGTGTTTAAGGAGGACCTGTTGGAAAGAAATGGGGTATAGAAGATCTGTGAGTTCTTCTGAGAAAAGTAATAGAGAAATGGCTCAGTAGCAGATAAAGTTATGTCAAAGACTTCACTGGAGGGGCTGGTGCTGTGGTGTAGCAGGTAAAGCTGCCTCCTGCAGTGCCAGTATCCCATATGGGCGCTGGTTCAAGTCCCAGTTACTCCACTTCTGATCCAGCTCTCTGCTATGGCCTGGGGAAGCAGTAGAAAATGGCCCAATGCTTGGGCCCCTGCACCCACCGTGGAAGACTCAGGCTCCTGGAACCACGTGGAAGCTCTAGGCTCCTGGCTTCAGATTGGCTCAGCTCCGGCCATTGCGGCCAATTGGGGAGTAAACCAGGGGATGGAAGATTGATCGATATCTCTCTCTCTCTCTCTCTCTGCCTCTCCTTTTCTTTCTGTGTAACTCACATTCAAGTAAATAAGTCTTTAAAAAAAAAGACTTCACTGGCCGGCGCCGCGGCTCACTAGGCTAATCCTCCGCCTTGCGGTGCCGGCACACCGGGTTCTAGTCCCGGTCGGGGCGCCGGATTCTGTCCCGGTTGCCCCTCTTCCAGGCCAGCTCTCTGCTGTGGCCAGGGGGTGCAGTGGAGGATGGCTCAAGTGCTTGGGCCCTGCACCCCATGGGAGACCAGGATAAGCACCTGGCTCCTGCCATCGGATCAGTGCGGTGCGCTGGCTGCAGCGCTCCAGCTGCAGCGGCCATTGGAGGATGAACCAACGGCAAAGGAAGACCTTTCTCTCTGTCTCTCTCTCTCACTGTCCACTCTGCCTGTCAAAAAAAAAAAAAAAGACTTTACTGGAAACAAGAAATAAGGGCATATATTTATGTTATGTATGTCAATGGCAGTTATAATGAAATGCATGAATTTTGATGTAGGAAAGAAAGACAAAATTATTGGTATTACATCTTTGAAGAGTATATAGGGGATCTACTGGAACAAATAAATTAAATCTTTGGTAATGGTCATGAAAATCCCTGTGATTATAGATTTTATTAAGTGGGTAGATTTGCTGGTGGGAGTCAGCCAAGGTAGTATCTTTGCTAGAGTAAATTAACATGGCCTTGGGTTTGTAGTAGGCAGCCAGTTATAGGGAAGTGTATTTTTCCCCTTAATTAGAAAAGAGGATCTGAAACTGTATGGATAGCAATATATAGTCTCAGTTTTTCTTTTATTTTCTGTTGTAATACAGTCTGAATAGGTCTAGACCATCTGGGTATCATGTAGATCATCCTGACCCATTAAATCAAAGGCATCATTCAGGAAGAGTAAGGTATGCTGAAGGTCTCGGCTCATGTGCTCCAAGGAGTATGTATATAAAGAGAATTGAAAATGAAAATGAATCTTGATGTGAATGGAAGGGGAGAGCGAGTGGGAACGGGGAGAGTTGCGGGCGGGAGGGAAGTTATGGGGGGGGGAGCCATTGTAATCCATAAGCTGTACTTTGGAAATTTATATTCATTAAATAAAAGTTAAAAAAACTGCATGCCAATAAAAATAAACTTCCCAAAGGAAAAAAAATCCATGAGGATTCCGGGCCTTGCTGCAACAGTGAAGTTTTTAGGGTTTCAGTGTCCAGAGTGTATCTTTAGAACCCCTTAATGTAAAAGACAAATTTTATGTCCTGCATTACCCACTACAAGAAAAGGAAGCATAGTATCCTGTTAAGTCTTTGGGTACAGAAAATACCTTATTCCATACCTACGTGTACTTAGTCTGCTCCAGGTGACATGGGAAATGAGGATTTGAGTCATACTGCCATGTAAACCACTGAGACCAGCTGAGAATGGATAACAGATGAAGAAGACAAAAGCAAACAATTGTGCCCCTGAGACCAAGGGTACTGACTGCTCTGCACTGATTCCACCTAAAAAAATGGGAACTATCTTATTGATGGGCATGTGCAAAAAAGACCAAGGTGCTACACAAATGTTAAGATTAGCAACTGAGTTTGTGCTAGCATTTCCAGTAGGAAATTGGCTGCATATTGAAACATTTTCCTATCGGATAATACTATTCTGAATGTTTAAACTATCTGTGTCTGGGAGCTAAAAGTAAATGACAAAACTCCTTAGATAATTATCAAAATTAAGTTATAAAGAAATCTTTCCCTAAGAAGCAGCAGTTGATGAAAATGTACAACCAAGTACTTAGCTTATTCCTCTGATATTAAGTAAGAGCTCCCCAGTCAACTAATATGCTTCCCATTACAAGTGACTCTCTTCCTTTCTGGAGGACTACGCCTAGGGGAGTTACTGTGCTCTTCGTTGTAAGTCAAAAGGAAACAGCCCCATAGTAATTGCCTAAGTGGGACCTTGGAGTATTCCTGTGAAGTAGCTGTTCCCGTGGCCCTATTACTGCATCGTAGGAAGCTTTGCTGGAGAACACTTGCAGAATACTGGGAGAACTGCCTGGTTGGTGCTGGTGCCTGAAACTCAACTACTGTTTATCCATCTTATTTAACAAACATTTCCTGATGGCTGCTTAGATGCCAACAGTGATACTCAGCATTTTGAAGGATTAAAAATGAACAAGCCAGAGGTCCTGCTTTCCTGATATTTCAAGTCTTTTGGAAACTTAAAACAAACGGCAAATAAATTGGAGAGGGTACTTAATTAGATTAGTAGGTCTAGAGTGGAGTCCAGAAATGTTCAGGTTTAGCAGCTATCCTGGAATGTCACTGATTATTGGATCCCACTTTGAGAAACGTTTCCTTGCTACTGTTTATTTACAGGTAAAAGCAAGACTGGGAGGGAAAAAAAATCACAAGAGAAAAATATAAGGATTGCTATGAACGTTGTGCTTATTTTACTGTCTTGATTCTAAGATGAAATTCTGGATGGGCCAAAGGACAAGAGTGTCCTGCGGCTGGGCTCATGCTGGCCATTTTGGAGAGCCAGTGGTGCTATATGTGAGATTCCTCTAGGAAAACTGGTATCTTTTACTCCTTACTGAAACTCATCCAGTTCTTGCCACCCATACCTGTGTGGATAGCAAAATGCCCTATCAATCCCTGTCCCCTCCTATCTTTTAGGATCCTAAATAATATGTGCTTTTTTTTTTTTTTTTGGTCAAAGGGTTAAACCCTGAAAGATGTCTTGTTTGCATTCAAAGTAGTAAATGCTCCAAAAATTTTTTTTGAAAAGCCATCAATAAAGCAGTTTTTGATCGCTGGCCCTTTTTTTTCACTTTCTCTGAATCTCTCGCATCATTTTGATGCATTCGTGTTCTGCCACCTGCTTTCTGGAGGCTGTTTGCATTCTCCTAGGGTTGCCTGGAGCCTGTAGGTATTCTGCCATCTCAGTTTCTACAGAATTAATCTTGTGTCTTTTCATAATTAGGAAAATTTTTTTCCAATTAGAAGATAATTTCAAAAAAGATAAAAAGATTATCTACCCATATATTTCTTAGGGCTTTTAAAAAATGATTCTACTATTATTAGAGCTGCATGTTTCGGTCAAAACACAACCCACATACTTTTAAAATTTACATCAAGGTAACCAAACCTCTGTTTGTTTCTAGTATCAATCCTGTGGTCAAAACATTTGTCACAGTAATAAACAACAGCATAATTAGAACTACTTCAGTGAATTTGGGTCAGTGTATCACTCTCTTAGAACACATTTTACATTTATCACAATTATAGCCTGGGGACAATTTTGGCTTTTTGGCCTCAGATAGTTTAAATCATTATTATTTTGTGAACACGTTGCACTCAATCTGTAGTTCAAATGCAGAGACAATAAAGCAAAATGAGTAAAAAAATGGATTTTGATTGTCTTGGAACACTGTTTTTAAATATTCCTCTCACATCAAATAATAGTGATTTCAGTATTTATTGTGATTATACCCAGTTCTTTTTTTTTTTAAAAATTGCTGGTTGAATCATGTAATAATTATAGGTTATATTTATTTAATGTTTAAATCACATACTATGCTAAGAACTTAATGTATATCACACCAACAAATATTTGCTTCACTTTATAGGTGACAGAATTGAGTCCCAGAGAGATTAAGTACCTTTCTCTAGGTCATATATTTCACAAGTGACAGAAGAATAAATAAAACCTAGCAGCCCTGGCAGCATAGTTTTTAATGTGGAAAGTTTCCTCTCATACTCACAGCCATTGAGTTCCCGCAAAACTCATGGAAATAATTTCTGAAGGACAGAAGTATATAAGAATGTCCAGTGCTTCGGCAAGGTGAAAGGCAGATAAAAAATGAGAAGAGAACACTGGATCTGGTGATGATGCATGCGGGGGTCACACTGGAGAGAGCTGTGCCTGAGAACAGTATGATCTGAAGGTAGACAAAAAGATGACAAACGTGGTAGCTGACCGTAGTCCGCCTGGTCTCACGGTTTGGTTGTTTTCAAGTTATTTAGATGATTAGGCTCGAGTGTTCTGTGTTGTAGAAACAGGAAAACACTAGCGTGGCTGTACCAAAATGAGCAACAGGGAGACTAGCACAGAGCAAGGTTGAACAGGTGAGTTGAAAGAAATTTCAGGAAGTCTTACAGGCCACAGTGAAGAGGCTAAATAGGTGCTAAGAGCAGAGGGGGCGAACCTGGGGAGTATTAGGTAAATAGGGATAAAAATATCATGCAAATTTTTAAACAATCACTGTGCATGCTGTCTGATGGAAGGGCGGTAGAGACTCCAGAGGGAAGATTATTACCTTGGTTTAATCATGGCGAGTTTATCTAAAGAGATAACAGTGGAAGTAGGTAGACTAAGGGATTCTGGGAGCAGAGTTAACAGGAATTGTCAATGAAAAGGAATTAAGGCATGAGAGAAAGACATTAATCAACGATGACCCCTAGCATGGCATTAGAAACTAGAGGTACCAGTTATTGAGAAGGGAAGGTTACAGCAAGAGGAGGTTCAAGGGAGACCAAACCTGTTTTGGTTATTTTTAGATTAAAAGAAAAATATCCAAGAGGATATTTTAAGACTAGAAATATTATATGCTTAAAATATGGAAGATAGGTTTCTGGGTCTTCCTGAAGGCAGTCACGGGAACAGTGGGTGGCAAGTGAATCTGGGTCAGCAGGAGTGAAGGGCAGAGCAGGTGAGGGGTTGCTGGAAGCTGGGTATGCGATCAGAATGGGGGATGCGGCTCGATCACAGCGATTTTTCACAGAAAAGTGAATCCCCCAGCCTTGGGCTTAATACAGACTTGAGTCGAAAGTTTTTCAGCCACAGCAGTTAGCCATTTCAGTCCTGATATAGCTGTTTCTCAGGCTGGAAACTGGCCCAAGAAGCAATGACACATCCTAGTCGGTTTTCCACTCTTCATGGAGTCAGGAAGGCCAGCCCTTCTAACTCCCCGCTAACACCCAGGTCGCCAAATGCAAGTTTCTCTCCCTGAACACAACTTCCAGTCCTCCACTCACTCCTATAGCCAAAGCTCCATCAGTTGCTTCAAGGAGGCCTTTCCAGAAAAGCGTCTCTAGGGGATTCTACGGTGACTTCCATTTCCTTTTATTCTGTCATGTTGCTGCAACTTCTCTTAATAATGACCTTTTATTTCTGCCAGGGTCCTCCCTCTGGTCGGACACCAACTACAACAGGGTCCTCACATATGATTCCAATAACATTGTCTTTAAAATGATTGTTATTTTAGTTGTACAAATTATTCTAGCAGCAATGGGACCACTCTGTTACTGTGAAGACTTTGTTTTTCCTTTCCATTGTACACACAAGGGATGGCATCGGCGATTTGTAAACCCAGAACATTCTATTTGGCTCTCTCTCAAAGGACCACGTCATTCAAAGCTGTGTCAATAGAGAATTAAAGCTTCCACATGACTAGGTATTCAAAATGTAAATACAGCTAGCTATGGCATTTTAGAAACCCCAAAGTAAAAACTTCACCACTGAAGGGGGAAAAAATAGCTTAAAAAGAGGACAGCAGGACAAATGAGGACAGCTAGTCTTTTTTCAGCGTATTTTTGTTGGATTCATTTTCAGTTTTGTAAACCAAGCTCCAGTTAGATCTTGAGGAAAAAAAAAATCTAACTGACATAATCCTCTGAGTCAACCTTCACACAAAAAGGTTTTGAACATCAAGGCAATGTTAGCAGTTTTCTAACCTCATGTCTTATCAATTTAAACAGAGCTGAATATGTAACTTTACATATACTATCAAGTAGGAGTAGAAAAATAAAATTCCATGTGCTCTTTATTACCGAAACCAAAACAACAATGAACTATTCTCTTTAATTAACATTGAAAAAAAAAAGGATAAAATTATATTTGCTTTTTCCGCCTCTAACAAATGTATGTGAGTACTGTGTCTTTTTAACAAACTTATATAAAAATTTTAGATATTAAACATGCTATAAAATATTATAAAGCAGAGGTGGTATAAAGAGACTATTTCCTGGGTTTAATACATAAAATATCATCTGTTTCTCTTAATGTCACAATCTCAACTCAGTCCTACTACTCTAATTTCAAATCATCTGTTATATTTTCAATACAGAGGCAGATGGAATTTCATCAGGAATAAAATTACTCCTTGTGGGTGAGAATGCCTAGGATTGGGGCTATCATTATACATTTGCCAAAGGGACTTCTGATATTGGACAGTGTCCTGCAGTACAGAATCTGGTTCTTTACCATGGCTCAGGTTTCCTCCTGGACAACCAATTTTGGCCAATATGTAACTTATGAAAAGCTGAAGTTTAACTTTGAGTGTTCCTGTTTATCCTTATATTATTTAAATAATCTTCCCCTTACTTAGGTTCTTTTTAAGGTAGGCATAAACTTGTAACAAAAAAACTTTACCCTCCAGTATGACAGTAAGAGAGCAACTTGATTTAGTAGTCTTGGAGACTACTAAAACTCTTCTGTGATTCATTATAGAGTATTATTGTGCTTAATTTTCAAAGAGGAACGCATTGCTTCTCCATAAGAAGAAATGAAGTTAGCCAATTGAATGAGTGTCTCAAACAGACTTTTAACTCAAGATGATTTCAATAGTATCCTCAAAGTACAATAAGATTTTCAAAGACTGTAAATGAATTAAAAGTAGTAGACTCCTATTCCACCAATTAAGTGAATAATTACAACAGCTTGTTATTTTTGTAATTTAAAATTTCACATAGAATGACCTTGATGAATGAAATAAAGAAAACTTTGTAGACAAAAGAGAAAAGTGAAGCCATAGGCAGATTTTATACTCCAAAAGGAACTTAGGAATTTGTTTCTTTTTTGTTCCTTGAAAATATTTCCTCCAATTTCTTTTATTCTTAAATAAATATTAGGGCCACATTTTTAAGGAAAGAGGTAATTATAAGCACATTAACATTTCTACCAGACAGCAAAGATAGTGCTGGCCCGTCAACCCAAAACAGAATGCAGCTTGGCACGGAGCCCTGGGCCACTGCAGTGAGTCACTCTCTCTGCACTGCCCAGAGAGGGGAGTAAGCGCCCTCTCTGCTGTGAACTTCCACTTAGGACAACACCACATGCTGCAGACCCAGAGGTGTGCTTTTATTCTTGGGCTTCCCAGTCCCAGTTTCAAAGCCAAAGCAAAGGCGTGGTTTGCACTAGGACTTTAAAGTCAAACAGAGTAAAATTCCCTCACTTGCGTTTATTCCAGACTGCCTTGTCCAGATGGCTTCTTACAGGGAGAGAAAAAGGGGACCCTCACGCTCTGCTTCCTTTCATGCTGGCGGGCTGTGATTACTGCTAATGACCCACAGCTGTCCTGGCTCCGCACCACCTCTACCCTCTGCCCACCCCCACCTTCTTGCTCCCTTCTTATTTATGCTTTCCTCCAGCAAGCCTTCCACGGAGGGCGGTGGGAGTAAGTTTTATGATGGATCCACCATCGGGACTCACCCTGAGTCTGGCTTCTCATGAAACCTGAAAACAGCAGCAGGCTCAAAGCTGATAGCTCTGCACAACCAGCAAACCTACAGTTTCCAATTTTTCTAAGTGCTCCAACAAACATTCGTGAACTGATTCAGAAAAGCAGTTTTAAAGATTCCCTGTAATCTTCTGAATATATCATTAGCTACATTCATAGCTAAAGCATTAGATGAGTTCTAGATTTAGTGTTGTATGGAGCACTAATTCTTTCAGCATATGTAGAAAGAGGGGCAAGCAGACTGGGAGAATTTTTGCTATTAAATTTTCCCCCTTCTACTTTCATCACTCCAATTGGTTTACACAAACACTATTGGGGAAAGGCTTCCATTAAATGAATTTGGATACGTCAAATAATTGAAATGTCTTTTTCAAAGGTTTATTTGTATTGTCTGTTTAGTTATTTATTTTATTAGGTAAGAAGACAGCAAGAGAGAGTGAGTGAGCTCCCATTGCTAGTTCACTACCCAAACACCACAACAACTGAGATTAGGCCAGGGTAAAGCCAGAGGAGCCAGCAACTCCGTCTGGGTGTCTCACACAGGTGGCAGGGACGCAAACACTGGAGCCAACATCTGATTCTTTCCAGCTTCCGAATTCTCAGGAAACTGCAGTTCTAACTGGAGCCAGACTCAAACTCAAGCACCCTGATATGGATATGGGTGTCCCAAGCATTGTCTTAACTGCTATGCCAAATATCTGCCCAGGACGTTAAATGTCTTTGAGACACTGTCTAGTCTCGGCTTGTTCTACTGTAGAACATATCTGGATTGTAAAGCTGCCTCATCTTCCACACTCCGTGCTCCCAGCACAGACTCTAGAATCAGAAGACAGAAGACGGCCATTGCCAGGTGAGGACCAAGGTTATTACTATGAGTAACAATAATGTTCTTGATGGTTGATTCTGCCATTATTAATAGGCTTAATAGTAGTCCTATCCATGCTACTATTAAGATATTATTTTATACTGATATTTACTGTTGCTAACCATATTAATCCCTAGAGTTTCTGTTGCAGTGATCTCTGTTAGAAACTTTGTCACTATCAGGGGCCTGTGGTTTGCCTAGGATGTTATTATGCACAGTTGCCTCTGCTTTCCCAAGCTGTGAAAAAGGAGAGTAAACAAGTGTGACAGCCATTGGCCCACTTGCTCATATTTAGGGTAGTTCTCTATAAATGTGCGGGCAGCTCCCACTTAAAATATCCTTGTTATGGAATTACTGTGAACTAAGAAAATATGTTCTTAGAATTCCTCAGTTTTCTTCCACGGTAGTCCTGTCCCTCTCGTGCTCTCTGAAGCTTTTCTCCTTTACCTGGAAGGAAACAAGCCCACTACCTGTAGATTCAAATGACAGGTCTTCATCACATCCAAGCACGAAGGTCACTTCTCCCAGGAGGTTCTCTGACCCCCCTATGTCTTTCCCTCTCTGAGCTCAATACCATTTCCTCTTTTTCTATCCCCTCACCGGGAAGTGACTTTTATTGCCATGCTAGCAGCTACACAGTCTGTTCCTGATATCATACTACTTCTTCCCTCGTGATCCTGTCTGTCTTCAGTGGTCCCATGAATGCCTTCTTCTCCCCCACAGTCTGGAAGTGGCCATGGCCAAAATGGAAAGCGGTGTCCATGAACTTAGCGGCAGTCTTCTCCAGGGCCGACCATTTGTTCTGCACCAGCAGGGACTTGTGAAGGGTGAGCACTCACTTCTTGGTCCCCACCACACAACCTTTTAGCATCACAACGTCATTGCTCACTTCACTGTAATGCCCAAAGCCACCCAGAGGGTTGATACTCTTATCAGATAGGTCATAGTAGGTGGAGGCCTTATTCTTGACCAGCCTGCCTTCCTTGATCAGGTAGCCCTGCCCAATCCTGTAGATGTAGATAGCCTTTCTTTTTTTTTTCTTTTTTTTATATATTTTATTTTATTTAATGAACATAAATTTCCAAAGTACAGCTTATGGATTACAATAGCTCCCCCCCGCCCATAACTTCCCTCCCACCCACAACACTCCCCTCTCCCACTCCCTCTCCCCTTCCGTTCACATCAAGATTAATTTTCAATTATCTTTATATACAGAAGATCAATTTAGCATATATTGAGTAAAGATTTCAATAGTTTGCACCCACACAGAAACACAAAGTGTAAAATACTATTTGAGTACTAGTTATAGCGTTAATTAAACACCTAAGAGTAATTGTGTATTAATTACAGAGTTCGACCAATAGTTTTAAGTAGAACATAAAAAATACTAAAAGGGTAAAGTATTAAGTTTTTTTTTCTGTTTCTTTTTTTTTGTTTGTTATATAGTTATTTTTTTATTTAATGTGAATTTACAAAGTGTAACTTTTGTATTGTTGTGGCTCCCCCCCAACCTCCCTCCCTCCTGTGCCCCTCCCCACCCCACTCCCTCTCCCATCCCGCCCTTCATCGAGTTTCATTTTCAATTACCTTCATATACTGAAGATCAACTTAGTATATACTAAGCAAGGATTTCACCAGGCTGCACTCACACAACCGCACGATAGCCTTTCTGTAGATGATGGTAGCCTTTCTGCCCAGGCAGTGACACAGAGAAGGCCACGTGCATAAGGTGGGATGCCCCAATACAGGTGACCTGGAGCAGCCCTTGGTGGGTCTTGCTGGGCAGCTTCTTCGTGTGCCAGCAGCTGGTGAGCTTTTGTAGCCTTTGTCTTTGGTCATGCCCATGACATCGATCACCTTGTGCTGACCAAACGCTTGGTTCACTGGGATCTGCTGCTCCAGCCGTTCCAGGCCCGGCGTAGTTCAGGGCTATGGTGCCACTGTTCACCTGGATCTCCATCCGGTGAGTCATCTTCTGCAGCAGAGGAAGCAGGCACATTGGCGTGTGGGTGAGGATGCGGGTGACCTGGCAGCACTTCTTCAAGCTGCTGAGGTCTTTCTCCAGCTGCTTCTTGCCAAGGTTGTCCTGCCAGTTCTTGTAGTGCTTGGTGAAGGCCTTTTTCTACCTCTCCCAGTTCTTCTAAAGCACCTTTGCACTCATCACTGACGGAATCAACAAAGATTCTTGACGGTGTGGAGGCCCCGAGGGGTTTCCGTGGAGCACATGATGTCTACAGCCACCATGGTGGTATTTCCACGGTATTCAGACTCTACACTTCCTTCCTGTTCACCTTGGATCCTGGCCTATCAGCTTTCACACGAGGTGATTCATGCCAGCCTTGTAGCCCAAGAAGGCAGGGAGGTGCACAGGCTTGGAGGAGTCGTCCTTGGGGAAGCACTTCACCCTCCCACGATGCCTGCTGCTGCAATTCGGAGGCAGGAAACCCACAGACCCATGTCTGGGAGTGGAGAATTTCCTGTGAGATATCTTGCTGCCAAATCTGCACGTAGAGCTCCTGTGAGATATCTTGCTTGTTACTTACTATTTTGTATAATAAAGTTATTAATCTAAATTCCCTATATACTTAAATTTCCTACATTCTCCTTTTAGATTTGAAATTCCATGATACAGTAGACATATCATGATGGTTCTTATACCACAGTGTCCTTCCTTCTTTTCCTTTCCTTCCTTCTTTCCTTCTTCCTTATTCTTTCTCTCCCTCTCTGCCTTGCTCCCCAACTCCTTCCATCCCTCCTTCCTTTCTGTCCACACATATACACACAAATATATATATATATATATATATGAATGACATCTATGTAAACCCATACACACAAATATATAAATTTGAATAACATATGCCTATTTGTGTTTGTATCTTTGAATTGTGTGTTTGTGTGTGTGTGTGTGTGTGAGTGTGTGTGAATTTCACCTGCTTGGTCTTGATCAGGACACATAACTCAAACAGAAAGTAGTACCATTTATCCACAGTTTCAGATGCTCACAGCCAACTGTGTTTGAAAATGTAGTGTAGTACAATAAGGTATCTTGGGAGAGAAAGATGGCATACACAAAATTTTATTACAGCATATTGTTATATTCTCTTTTATTACTAATTATTTTGTTAATCCCTTACTCTGACCC
Organism: Oryctolagus cuniculus; assembly: GCF_964237555.1. Taxonomy (NCBI): domain Eukaryota; kingdom Metazoa; phylum Chordata; class Mammalia; order Lagomorpha; family Leporidae; genus Oryctolagus; species Oryctolagus cuniculus. The sequence goes on along the minus strand of NC_091444.1, from coordinate 15,602,157 downwards.
TTTACAAATTAAACATTATTGTAGGTCAGTATAGGAAATGGCCTATTATGTGAGGGGAATTCAAAATATTCATGGTAAAATAGGATTGAATCCTAAGTTTATCTGCAGCAAAATGTTTTGAAAGCCATGCATAATATTTTTCATATCATACATTTTTGAATTTTGAATCCCTTTATATGAATGGATTATATATACACATATATACTAAATAATATATATATAGGGATCCCATATAAAATTATTTTTTAAAAAATACCTCATTTTTTATTATCTCTCCCATTTACAAAACCAGCCAAAACCCTAATGTGCCCACCATGCTCCTTCGGCTATCATTTGTTTTTATTCTTTCAGATTCGAATTTTTTGAAAAAGTTATATTATCCCTACCTTCACTTTTTCCTCTTCCATTTCATAATTCACTGTAATTTGTCTTACACTACTCAACACAAACCTCCATTTTCCTAAATCCAGGCAGGAGTGATTTCCACTGAGTATCTTTGACTTTATGCACATTCAATATTACTGATTCACTGCCTTCCGGAAACACCCTTCTCTTGGTACCCTGGCTGGGGGTTCCTGTTGTGTGCATACGTGTGGTCTCCTATCCCTGTAGAAACTTTTTCCTCAGTTTGTTTTTTTGCAGGTTTCTCTCCTTGTCTCCACCCTACCAATTTACTTCTAAGTATTCATTGAAAAAATTAATAAATGCTTATGTTCTGTCAGGAACATGTTTATATGACTTATGTCATGCAACTGTCACATACACTGTACAAATAATTACTGCTTTTACTGTGAGTTGTTTAAAGCAAACACTGAAGGAGAGGTAATATAGGAAAGGTTACAGAACTTGAAAGTGGTAGAGCTGGGAAGTGAAATCAAAAGACTGAATCCAGAAACCACATGCTTAACAGCTGCACCTTCCGGCTCTCTTTCTTCTTGTGTGCTCCCTGGGTGATCTCACCTTCTTCCATAGTGGGGAGCCAATTCAAATTACTTATTAATGTCTATTCAGCTCATATATGGTGCCAGCTACCCGTGTTAAAGCATAAATGTGAACAAAGCATCATTTCTTACCTAACTCTATAGTCATTAATCTTGTCCTTGTGGAGATGCATTCTTGATATTAACAATAGTCATTTAAAAAATTCTCTGCAAATAAAGCCTGAATATATCTCCAGTCATTATTTCTTCTGATTATATTCACATATCTATTTCTATATTATCTTAGCATACAGGTATCTTTATGACACACTGCAGAATATGGAAAGTTTCCTGCATGCTTCTGTTAGCCACATTACCTCTAGTTAGCCATTTTCCTTTTTTAAACAACTATTTTTTTTGCTGATCAGTACTCAGCTAGTTGAGTCATCATTTTCTGTTTCTCAAGATGTATATTAGCAGTGTCATGAAAATAAACAGGCTCTGTAAAACTTTAATGTAAGATTTATTCAGAGCAGAATATGAGTGACATAGGCATGGCAGACACAAGTCCAATAACTTTCAATGATTCTTGGGAAGTGTCCCAAAGTGGTCAAATTCTAGCCAGCATTTATTTATGCCATGTCAGTAAATTTTCATTATCATTACACAGTAGACATATATTGGCTTGGCTTGAAAAGGCTGACTTTATGTAAGTGGGGCAAACTTCTCCTAAGTTGGAAATTTTTTTTTACACATGCTTGGTAAAAAACATCTACAGAGGCAGGGAATGCTGAAATAAGTTACTAACAAATTCTAAGGGGGATATTTCTGGAAATAGATAACAGAGTTAGACCACTGTGATTCAGATGACTAAGACAAAACAGACTCTATTTACACATTACGCGCGTCAAATTAACGTGGTGGGTAAGATTAATAGCTCTGTCTGGACATTCCTCAGACAGGTCTTAGTATGTATCTCTCTTGAATATGTTGCAGCCTTTTTAGGAACAGTTTGTTCTCAAGAGGAGGCTGCAATTGAGAGCAAAGCAAGGACTCAGGATGAGGAACTCTGATATGGGATGTGGGCATCTCAAGGACAACAGCGAGGCCAAGTACTTGCCCATCATTGACCATTTATGTATAAGTGTTATTTTTAACATCTGATATGAAACTCCCTTTGTTTACTTTTGACAGATCCAGCATTATTATTTTTTTTCTTTTCTTTTTTTTTAATTTTATTTTATTTAATGGACATAAATTTCCAAAGTACAGCTTATGGATTACAATAGCTCCCCCCCCCATAACTTCCCTCCCACCCACAACACTCCCCTCTCCCACTCCCTTTCCCCATCCATTCACATCAAGATTAATTTTCAATTATCTTTATATACAGAAGATCAATTTAGCATATATTGAGTAAAGATTTCAACAGTTTGCACCCACACAGAAACACAAAGTGTAAAATACTATTTGAGTACTAGTTATAGCATTAATTAAACACCTAAGAGTAATTGTGTATTAATTACAGAGTTCAGCCAATAGTTTTAAGTAGAACATAAAAAATACTAAAAGGGTAAAGTATTAAGTTCTTTTTTCTCTTTTTTTGTTATATAGTTATTTTTTTATTTAATAAATGTGAATTTACAAAGTGCAGCTTTTGTATTTTTGTGGCTCCCCCCAACCTCCCTCCCTCCCGTGGCCCTCCCCTCTCCCACTCCCTCTCCCATCCTGCCCTTCATCGAGTTTCATTTTCAATTACCTTCATATACTGAAGATCAACTTAGTATATACTAAGCAAGGATTTCAACAGGCTGTACTCACACAACCGCACAAGGTATAGGGTATTGTTCGACTAGTAGTGTTGTTTTTAAGTTTCATAGTAAAACACATTAAGGACAGAGATCCTACGTGGGGAGCATGTACCCAGTGACTCCCATTGTTGATTTAACAATTAGCGCTCTTATTTATGACGTCAGCAATCACCCGAGACTCTTGCTATGAGCTGTCTAGGCTATGGAAGCCCCTTGAGTTCACCGACTCTGAACTTGTTTAGTCAAGGCCGTATCACAGTGGAGGTTCCTTCCTCCCTTCAGAGAAAGGCGCCTCTCTCCTTGATGGCCTGTTCCTCCTGCTGGGGTCTTGTTCACCAGGATCTTTCATTTAGATTGTTTTTTGCCACCGTGTCATGGCTTCCCATGCCTGTGAGACTCTCATAGATCCAGCATTATTATTTACATATTGTCTGTCAGCAATGGTGGTTCAGAGTCTTCCCAAGAGTATAAAGTAAAGTAGCAAAGAGGTCCTAGAGCAGTATGACATAAAGTGCGCAATACACTCAACTTCCATGAGACAGATCATTGCATTTGCAGTATAGTCTGGCAATTCTCTGGCAGAGCCTATGAAAATCTATTCTGAGTTCTCATTGGTATATATTCATTGTTTCTTAAGGAATATATAAATCTAAAAAAGTGTCATCACAATGTAGTAATGTGTAGAGGTGGTATTTAGAAGACATCTAAACACACAAGCTATAATGCCTGGTAATACTGCACTGATAATAGTGTGAGAAATCTGAGGGCAATAGGAAGATTTTTCACAGAAAAATAAAAATTTAATCACAGAAATATAATGAAGAGAATTTCAAAAAAGGGAAGGGTACAGGTGAGTTCAAGGTAAATGTTCAATAAATCTTAAAAAAAATAGGGGCTGGCACTGTGGCATGGCGAGTAAAACCGCCACCTGCATTTCCGGCATCCTATATGGGCACCAGTTCTAGTCCTGACTGCTCCACTTCCAATCCAGCTCTCTGCAATGGCCTGGGAAAGAAGTAGAAGATGGCCCAAGTCCTTGGGCTCCTGCATCTGCATTGGAAGACCCTGAGGAAGCTCCTGGCTCCTGGCTTCAGATGGGCACAGCTCTGGCCATTGTGGCCAACTGGGGAGAGAACTGGTGGATGGAAGACCTCTCTCTCTCTGCCTCTCCTTCTCTCACTGTGTAACTCTGATGTTCAAATAAATAAATAAATCTTTAAAAAAAGATAAATGTTCAGAACAGGAAAAAAGAAATCAGATTAGTTTGGATTACTATAACATGCTTGGCAGACTCAGTGTCAGCCAAAGAGAGTTAAACTGTGTAGGGCTTGATTATATTACAATGTTGTTTTATCCTAAGAGAAATGAATAACTACAAGTTTTAGCCATGGTTAGGTTGATTAGATTTATAATTGGGATGGTAACTAGTGACAACCTGGAGATTTAATTAGGCTGTGTAGAGACAGAGAATCTTTATGAGGCTTTTATAATAACCAAATCACAACGCATGGACAACCTGCCTAGTAGCTGATAGCCAAAATTCCATATGTTCAAGCCCAACTCTATTGTTTAATCCTGTTAGATCACTTAACTCAATCATCTCTGAAGTGAGAATTACAACATCCACCTCATTGGGTTGTTATGAGATTAAATAAGTTAATAATTACAGTGTGCTTGATTCACTAAGTGGAAGAACTTTTTTTTTTTCAAAAAGTATTCATTAGAGCTAAGGAAGTATAAAGGAAGATTAAGATATAATTTTGAAAGCTCAGTAGTAAGCAGAATCAGGATCTGACAGAAAGTAAGTCAAAGCTGAGTCCAAATTTTGGGACCTGATGCTTGGTACTGTGAAATGAGATGGTTTATCTCAGGCATTATGGATATGGTTAGTTTTAGGGAGGGAACAAAACAAACTGTGTTCTATTTAATACTTTTTAATATTGAGATAGCTAATGGTAAAAATGAAAGTTTTGTGAATTATAAAATTGAGGCTTGCAACTTAGAATAAAGAATTCAATGGCAGATAAAAATTTATTCATTTAAAGGTTACATGTGAAGATGTAGCCTTTTAGGGGAGAAGTATTTAGTAAGAAGAGAACATGATTAAGTAAAGAAGCATCAAGAAAAAATACACTTTTAGGAATGGGTATAGGAAAAGGAGATGACAATCCATATTTAGAAAGGATATTTGGAGTGATAAGAGAAATAAGAACAAACAGAGTCACAGAAACCAAGGAGTTACTGAGTTAAAAAATAAGAGATGGGATCAATATGCCAGATCATGGGGGTTAAGTCCACTTGATTATAGACTGAAATGTGGCCCCTTTCTTGGCAACTACAAAGAAAGACTTTGGTGAAGAAAGTGATATTATGAAGACATAAAAATTAATGGGACATAAAATATACAGTAGCAGTGGGAGCTTATTCACAATAAAAATATTTAAGCATAGAAGAATTGAGGTAAAGGCGAAGTTAGTGAAGAACTCAATTCTATGTTATGAATTTGTAGAAATAGGATTATGAGTACTTTTTCTGTGGGAGTATGATTTGAACCTGAGTAGATGATGATACAGAATCAGAATCGTGAATGAATAAGTAGTATAGACAGCAGGGTTAATGTTGGAACATATGCACAATATTCTCTCAAATGGCAATTTAGGGATTCAGAGCAAAGCTGAAAACAAGCTAGACAAGTGTCAGTGATGAGGTGGTGTCGTTCGTACTTACACTACTTGGGACCATAGTTCTTCTTGAATACTTAGCTTGATGTCCTCCATCAGTTTTGGAAAACCATTTCTTTATGGCAAAATTGTTGAAACTAAAGTGAAAATCTGACAAAGAGAACAATTCAAAATACATATTGTCCTCAACATAGCAATAGTTACTTTTCAGAAGGAATAATGGAAGTCACTGAACAATAGAATTATAATTTTGAAGGGATGAAAAGAGATAAATTATGATTTATAAGTCCTCATACTAAGGAGTGAAAAAATTCTGATTTATAGTGCACACCAAAATCGTCACAACACAGAAAGAACTGTAAAATTACATGTAGTAAGTTTGGAGGCGATAAAATTTGGAATGATTAATAAAATATCCAAAATAAAGCAAGTTGAATGTGTGTGTAGGACATATGGGAAAAAATTAAATCTCATATTATTAAGCCTATGTATTTTAGAATCTGGAAAACATCATGCTGAGTGAATTAAGCCAATCCCAAAGGGACAAATATCATATGTTCTCCCTGATAGGTGACAACTAACCAAGCACCAAAAAAGGAAACCTGTTGAAGTGAAAGGGACACTATGAGAAACAGTGACTTGATCAGCCCTTGTCCTGAATGTTGATGTACAATTTAATACTTTATCCCTTTTAGTATTTTTTTTGTTCTAGTTAATACTATTGGTTGAACTCTTTAATTAACACACAATTATTCTTAGGTGTTAAAATTTAACTGAAAAGTGATCCCTGTTAAATATAACAGTGGGAATAAGAGAGGGAGGAGGTGTACAGTTCGGCATATGCTCAATTGGACTTGCCCCAAATGGTAGTGTTAGAAACGTGCCGGGGGATTCCAATTCAATCCCATCAAGGTGGCATATACCAATGCCATCTCACTAGTCCAAGTGATCAGTTTCAGTTCACAACTGATCATAATGATAGGATTAAGAGTCAAAGGAATCACATAAACAAGACTCGTGTCTGCTAATACTAACTGATAGAATTAAAAAGGAGAGAACTATCCAACATGGGAAGCAGGATACACAGCAGACTCATAGAATGGCAGATGTCCTAAACAGCACTCTGGCCTCAGAATCAGCCCTTAAGGCATTCAGATCTGGCTAAAAAGCCCATGAGAGTATTTCAGGCATGGAAAGCCAAGACTCTGGCAAAAAAACAAACAAACAAAAAAATAAAAAAAAGTGACCTAAATGAAAGATCTCTGTGAGTGAGATCTCAGAAGAATGGGCCATCAAAGAAGGAGGTACCTTTCTCTGAAGGGAGGAGAGAACTTCCACTTTGACTATGGCATTGTCTAAATAACATCAGAGTTGGCGAACTCAAGATGTTTCCATAGCCTTGGCAAATCATGACAAGAGCCTCGGGTGATTACAGACATCATAAATAAGGGTGTCAATTGTTAAATCAACAATGGGAGTCACTGTGCACCTGCTCCCCATGTAGGATCTGTGTCCTTAATGTACTATGTGAATTAACGGCAAAACTAGTACTCAAACAGTACTTTATACTTTGTGTTTCTGTGTGTTTGCAAACTGTTGAAATCTTTATTTAGTATATATATATACTAAATTGATCTTCTGTATATAAAGATAATTGAAAATGAATCTTGATGTGAATGGGACGGGAGAGGGAGAGGGAGATGGGATGCTTATTGGTGGGAGGGAGGTTATTGGGAGAAAAAGCCATTGTAATCCAAAAGCTGTACTTTGGAAATTTATATTTCATGAATGCTTCAGTTGCATGCAAAGATTATGATATTGTAAGGAACATAAAAACTCAACTCTATGTTATCCATAATAGGTATTCTTTATCAAAATAAGCTAAATACAATGGAATGGGAACAGTTTTATCAGGTAATTACCAACCTAAAGTAAACTAGTATACCTGAATATAGCAAACAAAAACCACTTCAAGCAATATTACTAATATTAAAAATAAGCATTTCATGGGGACAGTGCTGTGGCTCACTTGGTTAATCCTCCACCTGCAGCTCCGGCATCCCATATGGGCACCGGGTTCTAGTCCCGGTTGCTCCTCTTCCAGTCCAGCTCTCTGCTGTGGCCCGCGTGGGAGACCAGGAAGAAGCACCTGGCTCCTGGCTTTGGATCAGCACAGCATGCCAGCCGTAGTGGCCATTTGAGGAGTGAACCAATGGAAAGAAGACCTTTCTCTCTCTCTCTCTAACTCTACCTGTCAAATAAAAAAAATAAGCATTTCATGATCCAAAAAAAAAAAAAAAAGAGAAAGCTTTGATTTACCAGAATGACGCAATAATTCTAACTTTAAAGGAATTCATGTGTTCCTAAGACTAAAGAGCATGATGTTAAAAATAGTGAACATTTTGGTCACATTTCCATAACATTTTATTTTATTGTTTTTATCACAGACCCTGGTGGGCAATATAATGTTACCAATTAGCATCCTTCGGTTTAACCTTTTCGTATTTCTTGTAAAGGACACCTAGAAGTAATACAATCCCTCAGCTTTTTTGTTTCAAAAAATCATTGTCTTTCCTCCATTTCTGAAGGACAGCTTTGTTGGGTAAGGTATTCTTGGTTGAAATATTTTTTGTAAGCATTTTCAAGATATCCTCACACTCTCTACTTGCCTACAAATTTCTGCTAAGAAATTTACTCACAGACTTACTGAGATTCCTTTTTATGTGATGAGTACCTTTTCTCTTTCTTCTTTCACAATTCTCTCTTTGTCTTTAACTTTGGAAAATGATTAGAATATGTTTTAGTAAAGACTTCTTTGTGTCCAATCTATCTGGAGTTCTTAGGGATTCATGGATATCGGTTTTCATTTCTCTACTCAGATTAGGGAAGGATTAGTTCATTATTTCTTTAGACTTTCTTCCCCTTTCTCTTCATGTCTTCTGGAACCTCATAATAAGTATATTGTTTCACTTGATGTGCTCCCATAAGTCATGTCAGCTTTCTTCATTCTTGTTATTGTTGTACTATTTTTAAATGATCTGTCTTGAAGCTCTCTGACTTTCTGCTTGGGCTGAGTCTGTTGTCAAAACTCTCTATTGAATTCTTTAAATTTAGTCATTATATTGTTCAGCTCTAGAATTTTTTTATTTTATAGTTTGCCTTTGGTTGAACTTCCTATTTTGAGCATTGATTTCTTTTCCAATTTTACATGTACATACAGTTTATGTACAGCAAATAAGAAATCTCAGCTAACACATCTAATCAAATATATAAATAGTTCTATATCAAAATATATGAATATTCAAACTTGTTAAATTTTTTCTAGTATGAATTTAAAATTTTTTATTAGTAATTTTAATTTTTTATTTATACAAGGGAATAAATCTCATGTATTTCATATTTACAGTTTTCAAAGCATGTGATACTTCCTACTGTAACCTCTCTCCCTCCCTCACATCCACCATTCCTTCTCCTTCCTTCCTTACTAATTGCAAGATTAACTCTGCACTAAAGAATTCAACAAGTAGTAGGCAGAAAAAACACTGTTCCTTAAGAGTATAGACAAGGACTTTAACCAATAATCAAATCTCAAAATATCAATTTTTCTCATATATAATAAAGTTTTTCCTTGTATATTAGCACATATCAGGGAAAACATGGTATTTTTATTTTTGGACTGTCTTATTTCACCAAGAATAATGGTCTCCAATTGCATCCATTTTGTTGAAAAAGACAGGATTTCATTCCTTTTTATGGCACAATAGTATTCTATCATGTATATTTATCAATTTTTTTAAAACCAGTCATCAGCTGATGGACATCTGGGTTGATTCCATATCTCAGATATTGTGCATTGAGCTGCAATAAATATGGGGGTACAGATAACTCTTTCATATGCTGATTCAATTTCATTTGGGTAGTTACCCAGGAGTGGGATAGACAAGTCATATGGTAGATCTATTTTCAAATTTCTAAGGAATCTCCATACTGCCTTCCATAATGCTTGTACTAGTTTACATTCCCACCAACAGTGTATTAGGGTACCTTTTCCCCCAACATAGTTACTAGCATTTGTTATTTCTGGATATTTGGATGATAGCCATTCTAGTTGTTGTGAGGTAAAACCTCATTGTGGTTTTGATTTGCATTTCCCTGATGGCTAGTTATCCTGAGCTTCTTTGGATGTGCTTGTTGGCCATTTATATTTTATGCACTGAAAATTTCCTGTTCATACCCTTAGCCCATTTCTTAATTGGCTTGCTTTGTTGTTGTTGAATTTCTTGAGTTCCTTTTATATCCTGAATATTAATTATCAGTTTCACAGGTTGCAAATATTTTCTCCATTTTGTCTGTTGCCTCTTTGTTGAGTGTTTCCTTTGCAGTGTAGATGCTTCTTAGCTTAATGTAATCCCATTCATCTATTTTTTTCCTTTATTGCCTCTTTTCTAGGATCTTATCCAAGAATTTTTTGCCTACGCCACTCTATCGCAATGTCTCCCCTATGTTTTACTTCAGTAATTTGATGTTTTCAGGTCTTGGATTTAGATCCCTGACACACTGTGAGTTGATTTTTGTATAGGGTGTAATGTAGGGGTCTTGTTTCATATTTCTGCATGCAGAGATCCAATTTCCCCAACAATTTGTTGAGGAAACTTTCCTTTATCCAGGGAGTAATTATAGCTCCTGTATTGCTTTCCTGATTTTTAAAAAGTTATCCATGTGTGTTGTCTTATAACTCACTGACATTTCTGATGATTATTTTGAATTTTTGTCAGGAAGCTCCATTTCTTTTGTTTTGTTTTTGTGCTTATTTTTACTTGTGGTCCATTTTGTTCTTTCAGTAATGTCATGTGTTTCTATTACATTTCTCTGATCCTTCATGATCCCTATAGTCTTGTGTTGGAGTATGTGCATTTATGTACGGACTCATCCAGTCTTTATGTAATAGTCACTAGCTTTGTAGTCTATAAAGTCTACAAGGAGAGCATTTTACTAGATACCCTGGCCAGAAATTCAAAGAGGTGAGGCAACAGGAAGCAATCATGGTTCAGATCTGCTACAGATATTCACAGATCATTGGGTGGTCAGCCTGGTGAGGATCTGGATTATCTGCATGGGCCTAACTGAAGTGTGAATTGGTGGGCACCAGTCTGGCATTATGGTGGATCTGTTTCCTGAATCTACAGGGGCTGGACAAGCATGAGGATCCAGTGAGATGTGTGGGATTCAGCCTGATGTTCAGGTGAACCCAGCATGTAGTTCTTGGGGACCAAGATGACAGTGGAATGGCTCTGGAAGTTGGGTTCATGTATTTCTTCTTTTTTTTTAAAGAACCAAAATGACCCTAAGAGTAAGGAAAAGTTGAGGAAAATCAGAGGAGAATAATGTATGGGTTTTGTACAGCTGGAGTGAGTATGAGAAGGATAGGTAATTGAAAAATATTGAAAGTGCGGCTGTGCCTACTTACGTCCCTAACTGAAGTTTGAAAGATCATTTGAAATAAAATGGTCTTTGTCCATAAGAATTTAATTTACCACAACATTTCTAAATGAAGGAGCAGATGAAGAGAAAACAAATAGATTGATCCATGATTTGAGTAGTGCAATACTGGGCTTTCAAAAAGTTAAAAGAAAGAGAAAATAAAAGATATTATAAATTGCTTGATTAATCAAGCATGGATAGGGAATAAAGTAAAGAATACAGAGGGCTTATTTTATGGTGATTAAAAGCATAAACTTTATAGTCAGGCCTACCTAAGATCAAGGAGCATACTGGTAATCAACTTAAATTATCATTTTAAATGAAGCTGCTTCATTTCCCCAATTGAAAAAAATATCTATCTGTGGAAATTAAATCAGGAACTATATATAAAATCTAAGAAAAAGCACCAATATAGACCAACTAAACAAACTGAATAACTGGAGATTAAGAATAATTATGACCTCTGGCGATTGGATTAAGATGACTAGGGAGGGAGGGAGCTTGCTGCTCAAGTATAGAAGATAGCTTAAAACAAGTGGGAAGAGTGCAGTCTCAGGGAAGAGCTAGGGAGAAAACTGCAGAGGAAACTCTATGTATTGGAGGATACAGTGGATATACATGGAGGGTGAAGACTTGTACAACTTAAGACCCCACCAGCCGCGAGCCCCTGCACCAGTGTGGGAAAGCTAGGTGAGACCAGGCTGCAGCAGCCCAAGCCACTGGCGAAAAACAGCCTAAAGGGAATTTGGCTTGGAGCCCCATAGGGGATAATGTACCTGCCAAACTAGAGGAGAAAATAAAAAACAAAGGTGGGGAGTATGTTTTCTTTTTCCGAAATCATCCTGCAAAGGCATCCTATAATAAACAGACAGAGAGCAGGTGCCATTTTGGACATACTTAACAGTTGGGCCAGCTTGTGTTCTCACCCAGCGACCAGCCAAGTGGAAACTCTTGAGTCTGGTTTGGAGAACAGACAGGGGCTGGGTGCTCGTGACTGTGGGAAATTTGTGTGGGGGGGACTGTGAAAACACTGAGACTGCATGGGAGGATTCATGGTGTGGCTGGGACATTGGGAAGTCACTGTGGAAGGCTCCACATGATGAGGGCTCTTTGTTTACCTGGCAAGAGACATTGCTGGGAAATCTGAGCTTATACTGAGGACTGCACAGATCCTTTGTGTGGTCCTTGTGGCAGAGCAGATGAATAATAAGCTCAGGCACTCAACTCTTTCGAGGAGAGAAGCTCAGCTGAGTCTATACCAACAGACAAGAAAAAACCTCCTCGTTGATTAAAAAAAGAGAGATTTACCACACCAAACCTGGTTGTGTCACCTCAGACATGCCTGTCACCCTGCAGCACTGAACAGAGCTCCCTGGCCATGCCCACCACATGCCTCTAGGTATTCACTGAAAGCAGGCACTCTACTAATACAATCAGACATAATCCAAAAATAAAAGCTGCTGCAGCAAAAAATGAAGGAAAACATGAGTATCACCACAAATGCCGAATAACAAATAAATCCATGAAACAAGAACAAGGAAGACAACATGTCACCCCTAAAAGAACACAACACCTCAATACTAGATTGTGAAGATGATGAGATTGAAGAAATGCCAGAAATGGGGTTCAAAAACTTGATCATAGGATTACTTAGAAGTAATCAGAAGCAAATGCATGAACTAATGAAATACTTACATGACATGAAAGAAAATTTCTCCCACAAAATGCAGATCTTAAAAGAGAAATCAAAATGAAATCTTGGAAATGAATAACTCAATAGAACAAATAAAAAATTCAGTGGAGCAGGCCAACTCTCTGCTGTGGCGAGGGAGTGCAGTGGAGGATGGCCCAAGTGCTTGGGCCCTGCACCCCATGGGAGACCAGGATAAGTACCAGGCTCCTGCCATCGGATCAGTGTGGTGCGTCGGCCGCAGCGTGCCGGCCGCGGCGGCCATTGGAGGGTGAACCAATGGCAAAGGAAGACCTTTCTCTCTGTCTGTCTCTCTCACTGTCCACTCTGCCTGTCCAAAAAAAAAAATACAGTGGAGCACTTTAACAACAGAATTGGTGAAGCAGAAGAACAAATACCCAACTTAGAAGATGAAGAACAGGAAATTATACAGTCAGACCAAACACAAGAAGATGAAATTAGAAAACTAAAAAAACAGTGTTGAGAATCTACAGGATACTATCAAATGACCCAACATACTGGTTCTAAGAGTGCCTGAAGGTGAGGAAAGGGAAAGGATTAGAAGGTATTTTTAGTGAAATAACAGAAAATGTCACCAATTTGGAATAAGAAAGGGATATCCAAGTATAGGAAGCACATAGAACTCCTAATAGACATGACTAGATAAGATCTTTACCACAAAACACTGTAGTCAAACTTTCCACAGTAAAATGTAAAGAAAGATTCTAAAGAGATGCCAGATTACGTTCAGAGGATTCCTAACTAGACTCACAGCGGACTTCTCATCAAAAACCCTACAGACTAGGAGAGAATGTTGAGATATACTCCAAGTCTTAAGAGAAAAAACTGTTAACCCAGAATACTACACACTGCAAAGCTCTCATTTATGTATTCAGGTGAAATAAAGACCTTTCATGACACAGAATCTGAATTTGTCATCACCCATCTAGCCCTGCAGAAGATGCTTAAGGATGTGAGGCACACAGAAAAACAGATACATGGTCATCATGATAGAAGAAGGTAAAGGAAGGAAAGCCCCAGTAAAAGTACAAAGGAAATCCAAAGTAAAAAATAGGAATATTTATGGAAAAATGGCAGAGCAAAGTTGTTACTTATCAATAGTCACCTTGAATGTAAATGGCCTCAACTCTCCAGTTAAAAGAAACAAACTGGCTGAATGGATTAAAAAACAAAACCCATCTATTTGTTACCTACAAGAAACACATCTCACCAACAAAGATGCACAGAGACTGAAAACAAAAGGATGGAAAAAGATATTCCATGCTAACAGAAAACAAACAAGAGCTGGTGTAGCCATCCTAATATAAGACAAAATAATCTTTAACACAAAAAAATGTTTGAAGAGACAAAGAAGGACACTTTATGTGATTTTATGATTAAGGAATCAATTAACAGGAAGATGTGACTATAATAAATATATATGCACCTAATTATAGGACACCTCGTCATATAAAAGAAATATTAAGTGATTTAAAGGGAGATATATACTCAAATACAATAGTAACAGGAGATTTCAATACCACATTTTCAGCAATGGACAGAACAACCAGACAGAAAATCAGCAAAGAAACAGCAGATTTAATCGATACTATAAGCCAAATGGACCTAACAGATATCTAAACAGAACTCTTCATCCTACAGTTGCAGAATATACATTCATCTCGTCTGTGCATGGAACTCTCTCTAGGATTGACCACATGCTTGTCAATAAAACAACTCTCAACAAATTCAAAAAAATTGAAATCATTCCATGCATCTTCATGGACTACAATGCAATGAAGCTGGAAATCAACAACTCAGGAATCTCTAGAACATATGCAAACACATGAAGATTGAACAACATTCTCCTGAATGAACAGTGGGTCATTGAAGAAATGAAAACAGAAATCCAAAAATTTCTGGAAACAAACAAAGATGACAATTCAACACATCAAAACTTATGGGATATAGTAAAAGCAGTGTTGAGAGGAAAGTTTATAGCAATCGGTGCCTACATCAAGAAATTGGAAAGGCACCAAATGAATGAGCTACCAATGCATCTCAAGGATCTAGAAAAACAGCAAACCAAACCCAAAACTAGTAGGAGAAAATAAATGATTAAAATTAGAAAAATAAACAAAATAAAACCAAAAAAATTACAAAAGATCAGCAAAAAGAAGCGATGGTTTTTAGAAAAAATAAAATTGATACAACAATGGGCCAATGGCAGAGAGATGACTCAAATCAATAAAATTAGAGATGCTGAAGGAAATGTAACGATAGACATCAAAGACATAAAAAGAATCATCAGAAAGTACTACAAAGAGCTGTATACCAAGAAACTGGGAAACCCAGAAGAAATCGATAGATTACTGCACACATACCATATACCTAAATTGAGCCATGAAGACATGTAAAACCTAAACAGATTCATTAGCAAGACAGAAATTGAATCAGTAATAAAGATTCTCCACACAAATAAAAGCCCAGGACCAAATAGCTACACTGCTGAATTCTACCAGACATTTATTGAAGAGCTAACTCCACTTCTCAAGTTGTTCAAAACAATTGGAAGCAACAGAATCCTCCCATATTCTTTCTATGAAGCCAGCATCATACTCATTCCTAAACCTGAAACATAGAACAGAGAAAGACAATGACACACCAATTTCTCTGATTAACACAGCTGCAAAAATCCTCAACAAAATTCTGGCCAATGGAATCCAACAACACATCAGAAAGATTATTCACTCAGACGAAGTGGGATTTATCCCTGGTATGCAAGGATGGTTCAACATTTGCAAATCAATCAATGTGATACCTAACATTAATAAAAACATTAACATTAATTATTATTAACAAAAACATTAATAATAAAAACACCTAACATTAATAAAACTGAAAAACAAAAACCATATGATTATCTCAATAGATGCAGAGAAAGCACGTGAAAAAATACAACACCCTTTCATGACAAAAACTCTAAGTAAATTGGGTATAGAAGGAACATTTCTCAACACAATCAAGGCAGTTTATGAGAAACCCATGGCCAGCATGCTACTGAATGCACAAAGTTGGAAGTACTCACACTGAGATTCCAGAACAAGATACTGATGTCCATTCCCGCTATTGCTATTCAATATTGTACTGCGATTTCTAGCCACAGCCACTAAACAAGAAAAAGAAATCAAAGGGATCCAAATTGGGAATGAGGAAATCAAACTATCTCTATTTGCAGATGACATGATTCTATACATAGGTGATCCAAAAGACTCTACCAAGAGACTATTGGAACTCATAGAAGAGTTTGGTAAAGTAGCAGGATATAAAATCAATACATAAAATCAACAGGTTTTGTATTCACAGACAATGCCATGGCTGAAACAGAACTTCTAAGATCGTTCCTATTCACAATAGCTACAAAAAATCAAATACCTTGGAATAAATTTAACCAAGGATGTCCAAGATCTCTATGATGAGGATTACAAAATAATAAAGAAAGAAACAGAAGAAGATACAAAAAAAAGGAAAAGTCTTCTGGGTTCATGGATTGGAAGAATCAATATCATCAAAATGTCCAGTCTTTCAAAAGCAATTTACAGATTCAATGTGATACTAATCAAAATACCAAAGACATTCTTCTCAGATCTAGAAAAGGTTATGCTGAAATTTGTATGGAAACACAGGAGACCTCAAATAGCTAAAGCAGTCTTATATAACAAAAAGAAAGCTGGAGACATCACAATACCAGATTTCAATACATACCTCAAGGCAGTTATAATTAAAACAGCATGGTACTGGTACAAAAATAGATGGACAGACCGATAGAACAGAATAGAAACACCAGAAATTAATCAAAACATCTACAACCAATTTATATTTGAGCAACGAGCTAAAATAAGTCCCAGGAGCAAGGATGGTCTCTTTAACAAAAAGTGCTGGGAAAACTGGATTTCCACATGCAGGAATATGAAACAGGACCCCTACTTTACACCTTACAGGAAAATCCATTCAAAATGGGTTAGAGGCCTAAATCTATGACCTGATACCATCAAGTTACTAGAGAACACTGGAGAAACCCTGCAAGATATTGGCACAGGCAAAGAGTTCTTGGATAAGACCCTGAGGCACAGGCAATCGAAACTGAAGTTAACAAACAGGATCATAGCAAATTGAGAAGCTTCTGTACTGCAAAAGAAACATTCAGGAAAGTGAAGAGCCAACTGACAGAATGGAAGAAATTATTTACAAACAATGCAACTGATAAAGGATCAAAAACCACAATATATAAAGAGATGAAGAAACTCTACAACAACAAAACAAACAATCCAGTTCAGAAGTACCAAGGACTTTGAAAGACATTTTTCAAAAGAGAAAATCCAACTGGCCAACAGAAGCTTGAATAAATGCTCAGGATCACTGGCCATCAAGAAAATGCAAATCAAAATCACAATGAGGTTTCACCTCACCCCGGTTAGAATGGCTTTCATACAGAAATCAACAAACAACAAATGCTGGTGAGGATGTGGGAAAAAAGGTATCCTAATTTACAGTGAGTGGGAATGTAAACTAGTAAAACCACTATGGAAATCAGTTTGGAGACACCTCAGAAATCTGAATATAGACCTACCATATGACCCAGCCATCCCACTCCTGGGAATTTACCCAAGGGAAATGACATCAGCAAATAAAAGTGTTATCTGCACCCCCATGTGTACTGCAACAATATTCACAATAGCCAAGACATGGAATCAACCTAAATGCCTGTCAACTAAAGACTAGATAAACTAATTATTGGATATATACTCTAAGGAATACTACACAGCAGTAAAAAAAAAGAAAGCTGGTCATTTGCAACAAAATAGATACATCTGGAAAACATCATACTTAGTGAAATAAGCCAATCCCAAAGTGACAAATACCATATGTTCTCCCTCTTCTGTGATAACTAGTAGAGCACCTAAAAGGAAATCTATAGATGTGAAACTGACAATTGTGAAGCAATGTCTTGAACAGCCCTTGTCTTGATTGTTGAGGAATTTTTTTTTTCCTTAATGGATACTGGGACTGGGAATGGGAGAGGGAGGAGGTGGGGTGGGAGTGGGAGTTGGAGTGGGAGTGGGAGCATGGGTATCATGGGAGGAATCCATATATTCCTGAAGCTGTACTTATGATATTTGTACTTATTAAATAAATGGTTTCTTTGGGGGAAAAAGAATAAATATCCATTCTTTTTTTGTTTTTTTTTTTTTTTTGAAAGGCAGAGTGGACAGTGAGAGAGAGAGAGACAGAGATCTTCCTTTGCTGTTGGTTTACCCCTCAATGGCCGCTGCGGCCGGCACACCATGCTGATCCAAAGCCAGAAGCCAGGTGCTTCTCCTGGTCTCCCATGCGGGTGCAGGGCCCAAGCACTTGGGCCATCCTCCACTGCACTCCCAGGCCACAGCAGAGAGCTGGCCTGGAAGAGGGGCAACCGGGACAGAATCCGGCACCCCGACAGGGACTAGAACCCGGTGTGCCGGCGCCACAGGTGGAGGATTAGCCTATTGAGCCACGGCCATTCTAAGTATCCATTCTTATACAAGATAGGATAAAGGATACATCGGCAGGAAGTATAGGTGAAGTCATAGAAGATTTTAGAAGTAGCAATTTTTGAAGGCTTTCTTTAAAGATGTTTTTAATTGGAGAACATACACACACGCATACACGCATAAGAGAGAGAGAGAGAGAGGCAGAGAGAGAGAGAAAGAGAGAGAGATAGAAAGAAAATTTCCATTTATTAGTACACTTACTCCCCAAATAGCTCAGGGCTGAGCCACACCTAAATTAGGAGCCTGGAACTCCATCCAGTCTCCCACATGGAGGGCATCACACACTTAGGCCATCAAGTGTTGCTTTCTCAGATACATTAGCAGGAAGCTGGATTAGAACAAGTATATCTGGAACTCAGATTGGCACTCTGATATGAAATGTTTATGTAAATGGTGGCTTAACCTGCTGTGCTACAAAACCAGTCCTCAATTAATTTAATTTAAAGAAAAAATAGGAATATGGCCCTACAAATAAAAATCCCAAACCATAAATAAAAGTTATTAGAATCATGGATTCAAATTCTACATTCACATAGTTAACATACTTGTACGTCTCCAATCTTCCCAAGGAGTAAGAAAGTATATAAATTATTTTGAAGATTTTTGGCTCTCTTTGGTAACAGAAACTTATTTTTCCTTAAATTTTAAAAATTCCCAGATTTGTTGCTATTTCTGTTCATCAATCCTATTGTCACATCAATTTTTCACTTATGGACACTTAGCATGAAGAAAATTATAGAGGTCAGAAGGCAAGAAGCATGAAATATTACACTGAGCTGTGCTAGTTTGACACATGGCTTGTTAATATAGAATTATGACAATGAACTATTTCTGATACTCATTGTTATAACAAATAGCACATTTTTTAAGGCTTCAAGAAGAGGTGACCTAAGTTCATATGAATCTCAAAAGGTTCAGTTCAGTTCAGGGAAAGGTTAAGTTTGATTTTATTCTCTGAATTGGCTTGCCAAACCCTAATTACAATAACAGACACTATTTTGCAAACTTGGAAAAGGTTTCATTTACATGACAGATATAAGAATCAAATGTTATCTTCTTTTTTCATTTTGTCTTTTAAATACTGACTTCAATAAACAAATAAGAAGGAATTATGAAGACGATCATAAGAAGCAAAAACACTGCACTTTTTAAGTTATTAAATTGTATGACTCTCTACTGATATAGGCAAATCAAAGTCTTTACTAAAAGTTAACCCTTGGAAAGGGGAAGATGTGCTCTTGTTTACGGTTACAATTACTCTACTAAAAACTTCGGTTCCATGATGATACAAAACTCATTATAATGGAAAAACAACTTATTCCTAAAAGAAAATATCATATATTATAATTTGAAAGTATTTTCCTTGCTTGATTACCAAATGTAAAAACAGCCATTATTGTTATTATTCTTCCTTTTGCCCAGGATGTAGCAAGGAGCTGAAGATATACAGGAATATGTTGATGAGAGTCTTATCTACCTATCTTTGCAAATTCTGCTCATGATTTAGCCTGGAAAGGTAAGAAATAAATTCTGCAACTTCTCCTCTGCTTGACCTTCATTCTCTCTTTGTTTAGAACTTATCATATAGCAAAAGGATTTCCTGTAAATTATTTATGAAATCACAGAACACGTCATGTTTACTTGCATAATTTTCTCGCCCAAAAATAGAGATCAATTAAGAAAGAGGGAGAGGTGGAAAATGTGTGCAAACATCTTGGTTTTAATATGTGGTTATGCTCTGACAACCTTCATTAATCTTTGCATGGCCCCATGTAATAGGGCTTGTGGAGTCATCCTGCTGTTATTTAAAGACCAATCTGAACATTCTTATTTATCTCAAACCATATCAAAGCAAACCAAACCACAAATCTGATGCTAAGTCCTTGAAAACGGACAATGATCTTTAAAGTTGATTTCTGTAGAGATGATAGGATGGTTAGCAGACAAATAAAAGAAAGATTTCAAAATTTCTCTATAAATGCTTATCTCTTTGCTTCAAACTTCTGGTTTTCACGACCTCCAGATCACATGTCTCTTTTTCCTTTACCTTGAACTTCATTACTGAAGTCCTGATTCTGTCCCATGATAGAGGGCATTTGGGCCAAGCCCTTAAAAACCTTTCTTAGTGTTCATACTTATAAACCAGAGATACTAATGATATATACTTCCTAGTCCTGAAGTAAATATTAGGTGAGGTAGTAGATACAGATTTAGAATAGCTCCTGACACATAGTAAGCACTTAATAAGTGTTGATTGCTATTGTTTATTATTATTATGAGGGATTTTAAACATAAGGGTCAAATCGTTGTTTCACTTAAAAGTAGTGGGAGACATTCCAGCTCAAGGAACTCTGAATTGTTTAAAATACTGGAATAGTACTGCTTACTTCAATCTGCTTTTAGTTTGTTGCAGTTTCAACCTCACATTTTTGTACTTTGAAAGAAATTTTATTTATTTACATTTAATTTGGAAGGCAGAGAGATGGAAAGAAATATTTCACTACTGATTTACCACCCAAATGCTCACAACGACCCTTTGTGGGCCAGTCAAAAGCCTAGTCCAGGAAAAGGATCTGAATCTGGGTCCTAAACATGGGTAGCAGGGACCCTAGTACTTGAGCCATCACTGGGTACTTCTAAGGGTCTGCTTAAGCAGGAAGCAGGATCAGCAGCAGGGGAGCTGGGTGGAATCAGTACTCCAGTATGAGATGTGGGCAGCCTCAGCTGTACTGTAACTACTGGGCCAAATGCCCACCCTATACCTGGCATTTTAAAAGGAATTTTTTTTTAAGATTTACTTTATTTATTTGAAAGACAGAGTTACAGAGGAAGGTAGAGACAGAGAGAGAGGTCTTCTATCCACTGGTTCACTCCCCAGATGGCCACAATGGCCAGAGCTGTGCCGATCTGAAGCCAGAAGCCAGGAGCTTCCTCCAGGTTTCCCATGTGGGTGCAGGGGCCCCAGGACCTGGGCCATCTTTTACTGCTATCCCAGGCCATAGCAGAGAGCTGGATCGGAAATGGAGCAGCCGGGACTAGTACCGGCACCCACATGGGATGCTGGCACTTCAGGCCAGGGCTTTAATCCGCTGCACCACAGTACCGGCCCCTAAAAGGATTTTTCCATAATTGTAGCTCAACTTGAAATATTTTGGCTTCTATCTCTTAATTTTATTGGCTTCCTTCATTTTTGTTTTTATCTTGGTATTCATTTTTTTCTAGTTTTTTAAAAAAATTCTTTTTCCTTTGACTTTAAATACCATATCCTTTATTTATTTGTTAATTCACATATTTATTATATTTCATTTGTTTTTCACAGGCTTTGGAGTATTCTAAAATATTTTAAAACTAATAGAAAGGCTTATGAATATTTACTAATTGTTTTGTATTCAAGGCACTAGTCTAAGGGTTTCACATGGATTATTTAGGTAGTCCTCACAACGGTCCTTTGAGGTAAGTGCTATTATTATTCCATTACACAAATAAGAGATACTTCCCTGAGATTCATAGTACTCTATGTTGTATTGGAGTATAAGTTCACTTTAATCTATTTAATCATCTGATTTTAGTATATTATTTTTAATGTGAGCTATTATTTTATAGTTAACAATGACAAATAATTTGGTATGATGGAAGAATTGTAGCACTGAACACATGCTAAACATTACATACATGGATTTATGTACATCTTCAAGTTGTCACTCTAGATAGAGGAGAAAGAGTAAGATACAGTCTGCTAGCATTGTTACAGGAAAGTCTTGAGTAGATTTTGATTGCTCCAAATTTCTATTCCTTTTTTAATAAGATTTATTTATTTGAAAGGCAGAGATACAGAGAGATGAGAGTTAGAGAGAGTGAGAGTGAGAGAGAGTGAGTCTTTCATCTGCTGGTTCACTCCACATGTGGCTGCAAAGGCCAGGACTGGGCCATGCCTAAGCAAGGAGCCAGGAATTTCCTCCAAGACTCCCACATCTGGGCCATCATCCATTGCTTTTCCCAGCACATTAGTAAGGAGCTAAACTGGAAGTACAGCAGAGGACTCAAACCAGCACACATGTGCGATGCTGACACTGCAGTGGCTGAAGAAGTTGGCTAATTCTGAATTTCATGTGGTAGGATTTTAGGATAAAACTACCTCTATGATGACAGGTGCTGATAGACCTTTAGTAGAGTAATACTGTTGGTAGTGCTGAAACTGTATATGAAATGGTTTCTCTTTCTGATTATAAATTTAATATCTTGAAAAAAAATTCTGAATGGTTTTAATCATCTTCCTAGAAGATTTGGATTATATAAAGATCACTGTATATATTGATCCCAATTTAATGTTGTTACCATCAGTTCCTAACCCTTACAAATGAAGGTCCAATGTTGTGAAATGCCTTTCTGTTTAGTGGCATTCAACTGATAATATCAATCAATTTTGACCTATATTATTATTATTCTCCAAACAACCTGTTTGTTTCTCTTGTTGCATTTGATTCCATTTCCCAGCTCTACAATAAATCTTCCCCTGTGCAGTTATCTTAATACAGAAAATTTATAAAAGACTTTTCTACCAAAAGCCAGGTTGGAACCCTTCTAATGTTGTTCAAAGGAACTAGGTTTGCCAGTTTGAGACTGAATCAATAAACTAGTATCCACAATTCCAAGTAATTCTAAACTCTAAAAAGCTAGTAGTTTAATCATTACTAACCCTGTGTGTATCTTTGGGAAGGAGCTAGCTTTTTTTCTTGGAATAAAACTATGTCAGATCCTAAATGCACAGATACTGTCTTCATCATTTTTGTGTGAATAAATATCCTCTAGTTTGTGTGTCTTTTAAAGCATGATTCCAGGAATTCAAGTGTAATGTGATACTAGTGCATATCACCTTTATTAACGATGCCTAACCATCAATTAACCTCTGGCTGGCAGTCACATTCCAACGTCAACTAGCCCAAACCTAGACTGTAGTTATAATTTCCCAAATATGTTATAGTTAATCTGTTTTTTTTAAAAAAAACATTTTATTAAAACATTAAGTATACAGAAAAATGAGCTTTTTCATTCTAGTCACAGAATCAAAAGAACAAAACATTTAGTTTCCCGAGAGTCTTCACAATGACCCTCTTCATTTCTTCTTCTTTTTTAATGTGAGAAGGAAGAATATATTGTCATTTACATAGTATGATTCAGTGAAGCAATATTTATTGATATACCAAATGAAATGAAATCCACTTTTTTAATAATCTCTCTATATGTGAACTACCACAGATAAGAGGAAATCATATTTGTCTTTTTGTGTCTGGCTTATTTCACTTAGCATAATAATCTCCAGTTTCATCATTTTGTTGCACATATCTTGACTTCATCATTTTTATGGTTGACTAATATTTCAGTGTGTTTATGCAATGCATTTTCTTTATGCAATCATTGGTTGATAGACAGCTAGGTTGATTCCTTATCGTAGCAATTGTGAGTTGAACTGCTGTAAAAATGGGAATGCAAGTAACTCTTTCATACGCTGACTTCATTTCCTTTGGATATGTTACCAGAAGTGGGACAGCTGGGTCATATGACAGATCTATTTCTGGTTTTCTGAGACATCTCCTGACTGCTTTTCATAATGGTTATACAAATTCACATTCTAACTAACACTGAGTTAGGATATTTTCTTCTACACATCCTCTCCAGCATTTGTTATTTTTTGACTTTTGGATAATAGCCATTCCATCTGGAGTGTGATGATATCTCAATGTGGTTTCATTTGCATTTCCCTAATGGGTAGTCATTCTGAGCATTTTTCACCTGTCTATTGATAAGTTGTATTTCATCCTTTGAAAAATGCCTGTTCATATTCTTTGCCCGTTTCTTAATTGGATTGTTTTATTGTTGTTGAGTTACTTGGGCTCCTTATATTCTGGGTATTAATCCTTTATTGGATACATAGTTCGCAATATTGTTTCCCATTCTGAAGTTGCCTGTACATTTTGTATCCTATATTGTGAAAAATCTTCTTAGCTTGAAGCCATCCTCTTTAATTGTTGTGCTTTTATTGCCTGTACTTCCAGGGTCTTATTTCATTATAGGGATCTTCCACATCTGGTTCAGCTTATCTCAAGGTATTTAATTTTTCTCTTGTTGCTATTATGAATGGGACTGGTCTTACAAGTTCTTTCTCAGCTACAGCATTGTTGATATATAAAAAAAGTTACTGATTTATGTGTGTAAATTTTATATACTGTAATTCTGCCAAATTCTATTATGAATTATAATAGCCTCATAGTTGAGGCTTTTGGTTACCCCATATAAAGGATCATATCATCTGCACACTGGGATAATTTTATTCTCTGCTTTCAAATTTGTAAAACTTTGATTTTTTTTCTTACCTAATGACTAAACAACTTCCAGAAATATATAGAATAATAGTAGTGACAGTGTGCATCCTTGTCTGGATCTGGATCTTCATGCACATGTTTCCAGCTTTTCCCCATTCAATATTATACTGGCTGTGAGTTTATCATCTATTGATTTAATTATGTTGAGGTATCTTCGTTTTACACAGATTTATTTTATTCATTTGAAAGACAGAGTTGAGAGAGAGGTAGAGACACAGAGAGATAGAGGTCTTCCATCGGCTGGTTCACTCCCCCAAATGGTTACAATGACTAGAGCTCAACTGATCTGAAACCAGGAGCCAGGAGCTTCTTCTGGGTCTCTCACGTGGGTGCAGGAGCCCAAGGTCTTGGGTCATCATCCACTGCTTCCCAGGCACATTAACAGGGAGCTGGAACAGAAGCAGAGCAGCTGGAACCTGAACGGGTACCCATGTGGGATGCTGGCACTGCAGATCAGGGCTTTAACCTGCTGCACCACAGTGCTGGCCCCTATATAAAATTGTTAAAGGTTTTTTTTTTTTTTCTCTATTATGAAAGGATGGTGTGTTTAATCAATGCTTTCTCTGCATCTATGAATAAAATCATATGGCTTTGAATCCTTCTTTTCGTTGATGTGATATATTATTTTTATTAATCTGCATATATCGAATCATCCTGGCATCACTGGGATAATTCCACTTGGTCTGGGTAGATAATCTTTGTGATATGTTGTTTGATTTTTTTTTAGTATTTTGTTTAAGACTTTTGCATCTATGTTCATCAGGAATATTGGTCTATGGTTCTCTTTTTTGGTATCTTTCTCCGGTTTTGGAATTAAGGTAATTCTGCTCTCATATTAAGTGTTAACGGGTTCCTTCTCTTTCAGTTGTTTTGAATAGTTTAAGAAGAATTGATGTTAGTTTTCATTAAAAGTTTGGTAAAATTAAGCAATGAAACCATCTGGTCCTGGGATTTTCTTTTTGGGAGACTCTATTACTGATTCAATTTCAGTCTTGGTTATTGGTTATTCAGGTTTTCTTTTTCTTTTTTTTTTTTTAAACTTTTATTTAATGAATATAAATTTCCAAAGTACGACTTATGGATTACAATGGCTTCCCCCCATACCGTCCTTCCCACCCACAATCTGTCCACCTCATCTAGATTTCTTGTTGGCATATAGCTGTTTGTCATAATTCCTAATTATTCTTTGTATTTTTGTGCCATCAATTGTATCATCTTTTTCAATTTCCAATTGTATGAATTTGGATCTTGCTTGTTTATTTGATAGTTAGGCCAAAGGTTATCAATTTAAATTTTTTTCAAAAAACATTCATTTCATTGATTTTCTGCATAGTTTAAAAATTTCTATTTTTTCTAAAATTTATCATTTCTTTTCCTTCTACTTTGGGTTTGGTTTGTTCTTGTTTTCTTAGGTACCTGAAATGAAAGAGGTGGTTCACAACACAGCCAGAAGCAATGTGTCCTCTCTCCTCACCGTCCCATGGAGTAACCTCTTTCCTGTTCTGTCCATTCTCCACTGAAAACTTTTCTCAGTAAGTTCCCTGGGAATGTGGTCCTTCCTTTGTTTTTCTTTATTTTTTTTTATTTTATTATTTATTTATTTATTTTGACAGGCAGAGTGGACAGTGAGAGAGAGAGACAGAGAGAAAGGTCTTTCTTTGCCATTGGTTCACCCTCCAATGGCCGTCATGGCTGGCGTGCTGTGGCCGGTGCACCGTGCTGATCCGATGGCAGGAGCCAGGTGCTTCTCCTGGTCTCCCATGGGGTGCAGGGTCCAAGCACTTGGGCCATCCTCCACTGCACTCCCTGTCCACAGCAGAGAGCTGGCCTGGAAGAGGGGCAACCGGGACAGAATCCGGCGCCCTGACCGGGACTGGAACCTGGTGTGCCGGCGCCGCAAGATGGAGGATTAGCCTAGTGAGCCGCAGCGCCGGCCCCTTTGTTTTTCTGATATCTCTCTATTGCTGAAGTCAGTGCAACTTCTCACTATTCAATCATCTGGGCTCTCCTACCACGTTTCTATACTTACCTCATTATTCGTCTTTTTTTTTTTTTTCAAGAGCTGTTTTATTCATTCTTAAATTTGAGTGATATGGCTCAGAATCCAAATGTTGAGATATTTCAATTCTAATTTTATCAAGCAATACACTAGGTATTTCTATCACTTAATATTGGCAGCACTGATGGACTATAGATCTTCAATCTTTTCATTCAAATTACTGAGTCCATTCTTAAAACTGCCTTCATGCCCATGACCATTTTCTTCATTGTCTTCAGATCTTTGCTCAAATGTCCTCTTTTCATCAGGATCTTCTTGGAACAATCTTTAAAACGATAACTTATTGCTCCCTTTCCCATCCTAAAATAACCCTAATATCCTTAGCCCCTTCTATTTTATTTTCTCCAAGAAAAGGGCTCAACTTGTTTCACACTCCAGAGCTGACCTATTGCTCTTATGTGTTTACTGTGTCCCTCCACTAAGTTAGATTGGGATCATTCTCCCTCCTTTGTTCCTTTCTATCTTTTTAGCCCATAATACAGTATCTGAGTTATAGTAGATGCATAATAACTGTGCCTTGAATGGATATCTGAGCAACCTTTTATATAGTTGCTTGCACAGTTTTAACTCTGCCTAGTTGCACTATGGACTCCATGGAGTTTTTTAGCTTTTCATAATATTTGCATATCTTGGTGACATCATAAAGATGTAGACTTCATTCATCCAACTGATTAGTTTTAGGTATCAATATGAGGCTTTAAAGCCAGCCTGACTAGGTTCAAATTCTATTACTTAGAAGATCCTTTGGATAAACATAAACATGGTGATAGTTTCCTCATTTGTAAGGTGTCAGCAAAAGCGATTATCCAACTTTAGAGTTTTAAAATTCAGAAACATACAACATTTTTCTCTGAAACAGACTTATCATTGATCATCAAAAATCAGTGTGAGAATTACATAAAGGTACAGGTTAAGCTGTTAGTAAAGTATCTGGTATAGAGTTAAAACTCAAATGTGTCATCTATATCACATATATACAGTATACTTGCATGTGAAAAATATACCTATTGATAAGAGATATTTGATCATTAAAAATAATAATTTAGTTCACAGGAAAGTATTTCCTGTCATATTCATGCACATTCTGGAGTCTATATGAATGGCACAGATTAAGAGAAATTCATGGATAAGATTGTATTCACTTTGTCTTGGAACATTGGAGGAAATAAGTCCCAGCCATCATTATTCAGGAAACACAAGGAGAATTCTATTAAGTGTTAAGAGACTTGTATCTAAAATCAAGTTTTGCCACTAATTGTGGGCAAGTCACTTAATGATCTGTCTCAGTTTTTACAATTACTGGTAGATGTATTGCGTATCCTTCAGAAATTGGAAGATGACATTAATTCATAAAGAATTTCTTACTCCAGAAATACAGAAATTTTGGATTACGTAGGGGTGTGTGAGTGATGCTTAAGATAAAGGAAGAACAATTTCAACTGAATTAAAAGGAACCCAAAGTCAGAATGACAGCACCAGAAGCTGACACCAAGACGGCTGAACAGGGAATGACATGCTGCTTCTAAACAGAGGAAATAGCAGAAGAAAAGCATAGCGAGTGCATCCCCAGGGGAAATTGGAGAGAAGTTTGTAGCGGAAATTCTACAAAAGGAAGCAGAATGCCGTGAAATGCTGCGGAAAGTGTGGACACCCCACAAGGAGCACATACACTTCTCGCAACCCCTGCGGCTAGGAACTAAAGAAGATGCCAGCTTTGGAGAGTGAGGGGAGAGCAGACTGAGGTAGCCCATGCCACTGGTGATTTTGCCTGCGGTAGAGCTTTGTGGACCACCCTGTCTTTGAGTCTGACCTGGAGCCCCAGTGGGGAACAGGGTACTCACCTAATCCAGCAAAAGATAAGCACATTTCTTTCTCCACATGCCCCCACAAGGGTGCCCAGCAGCTGGTGGGGAGAAGGCACCGTTTTGACACCAGTGGAGGCTGCAGCGGCTCTTGTGCACTCCTGTGACCAGGGGATTTTATCAGAGGGGAAAAGCTGCATTTCCCACTGACTTTGAGTCTGGCTAGAAGGGGTGAAAGGGGCTGGGAACCCACGTAGGAACTGTGAGGTGTTCCATCTTTTAAACGTATCACAGGCTCAAACTGCCAAAGCAGAGCACCCGCCGGCAGCTGACTCTGGAAATGTCTCTGCTCACTCTGTGGACAGGGCAGGCGCGCAGAGCTAAGATCGTCTGTGTGCCATGACTGTGGAAGCTTTGTGTGTTGTGACTACGGGAATTCTGAGACTGCACGACAGGGTACTGTGTATAGCTTGGTCTCCAGACAATTACTGTGTCTGGTGTCAGAGGCTCAGAGCTTCCTGGTGGCATATGGTCGGTTACTGCAGAGGGTTCCTTGCTCTTCTTGCTCTGTGTAAGGACCAAACAGATCCTTTGTGTTGTTCATGTGCTGGCATGTATGGGGGTTGTACCCAGTATGTGCTAATCCCAGTCACTGATCACCTTGGAAAAGAGGAAGTGAGGTTGTGATTATGCCAACAGGTGTCATCGTATCATCTCTCCTGATGATAATAGAGATTTACCACGCTTACCTTAGGTGTCATCCTGGATTCTCACCCCACACTTGAGCGCTGATGAGAGCTCCCTGGCCCTACCTAGCACACACCTCTGGGTATTCACTGAAAGAGTACGTATTACACTAAGCTCCAGAGTCATAGTTCAAAGATAAAACCCATCAGAGGAGAAAAACAATGAGTATTTCCACAAATACCTAAAGATAAAAAAAGAAATTAAAGAAACAAGGATGACAACATGACTCCTCCAAAGAAACACAATGCTTCAATATTAGAATGTAATAAAGAAGAGATTGGTGAAATGCCTGAAAGGAAATTCAAACGAATGATCATATGATTACTCAGAAATAATTAGAAGCAATTTCATAAGTTAAAGGACTCCATACATGACATGGATGAAAAATTTTCCTGTGAGATTTTATTTTTGAAGAGAAATTGAACTGAAATATTAGAAATGAAGAATTCAATAGATCAATACATTAAAGTGGAAAGCCTTAACAACAGACTTGGTGAGGCAGAGAACGAATATCCAAGCTGGAAGACAAATCATTGGAAATATCTCACTGAAATGATCTAAGGTGAGGTGAGGTGAAGTGAGGTGAGGTGAGGTAGGATAGAGATAGAGATAGGGATAGGGATAGGGATAGGGATAGGGATAGGGATAGGGACAGAGAAAGAAAGATGGAAGGAGAAAGAGGAGGAGGAGGAGAAATAATTAGAAAAATTAAAAACAACATTCAAGATTTATGGGATATTATCAAATAACCAACATGTGGTATGGAAAGAGAGAATGGATTAGAAGGCCTATTCGTGAAAAAATAATGGAAAAACCTCCCTAATTTGGATAAAGAAAGAGAAGTCCAAGTACAGGAAGCACACAGTACTCGTAATACATGACCAGAAAAGGTCTTCACCATGACAGAATCTCTACCAAATATGCTAACCATATCAGAATATCTACAAAATATGATAACACATGGAAACTGAACAACACACTCCTGAGTGGAGAGTCATTCACAGAAGATATAAAAAGGGAAATCCAAAAATTCCTGGAAATGAAAGATGATGACAATATAACATATCAAAACTTCTAAAATACAGCAAAAACAATGTTAACAGGGAAGTTTATAGCAATTAATGCCTATATCAATAATCTGGAAATGCTAAATGAGTTATCAATTCATCTCAAAGACCTAGAAAAACAACAACAAATCAAACCTAAAATTAGTAGGAGAAAAAAATAATTAAACTTAGAGAAGAAGAAAACAAAATTGAAACAAAAATACAAATGATCAGTGAAATTAAAAGCTAATTTCTTAAAAAAACTCAACAAACATGCTACACCATTGACTCACTTAACCAAAAAAAGGGAGGGGGAAGACCCAAATTACTAAAATCAGAGATGAAAAAGGATATATTAAAATGGATACCACAGAAATAAAAAGAATCATCAGTAATTACTACAAGCAGCTATATTCCACAAATTGGAAAATCTAGAAGGAATGGATAGATTCCTAGACACATACAATCTCTCTATTGAAGTCATAAAGGCATTAAAAACCTAAACAAATAACCAAGACAGAGAATGAATCAGTAATAAATAACCTCCCAACAAAGACAAGCCCAGGACTAGATGGCTTTACTGCTGAAATCTAGCCAACATTTAAAGAAGAATTAATTCCAATCTTCTCAAGCTTTTCAAAACACTGAAAGGGAGGAATGCTCCCAAACTCCATCTATGAGGCCAGCATTACCTTAATTCCATAGTCAGAAAAAAATACACAAAGAAAGGTGAACTACAGACCAGTATCACTGATGAACACAGATGCAGAAATCCTTAACATGATACTAGCTAATCAAATCCAAGAACAAATCAGACAGATCATTCACCTGGACCAAGTGAGATTTATCCCTGGTATACAGGGATGGTTCAACATATGAAAATCAATGAATGTGATATATCATATTAACAAATTGAATAATAATAATCATATGATTATCTCAATAGATGCAGAGAAAGCATTTGATAAAATAAAACTTCCTTTCATGATAAAAACTATAAGCAAATCGGTTGCAGAAGGAACATTCCTCAACACAGTTAAGGCAATATATGACAAACCCACAGCCAGTATCTTATTGAATAGGGAAAAGTTGGAAGCAATTCCAGTGAGATCTGGAACCAAACAAGGATGCCCACTTTCACTGCTGTTATTCAGTATAGTTCTGGACATTTTAGCAAGAGCCATTAGGTAAGAAAAAAAATCAAAGGTGTACAAACTGGAAAGGAGGAAATCAAATTATCTCTGTTTGCAGATTATATAATACTATATATAGGGGATCCAAAAGAATCTATTAAAAGACTCATACGAGAGTTTGGTAAAGTTGTAGGATATAAAATTAACAAACAAAAATCAATACCCTTTGTATACACAGACAATGCCATGACTGAGAAAGAACTGCTAAGATCAATCCCATTCACAATAGCTACCAAAAATTAAATAAATAATTTGAAATAAATTTAACCAAGAATGTCAAAGATCTCTACAATGAAAATCATAAAACATTAAAGAAAGAAATAGAAGACCCCGAAAACTGGAAAAGTCTTCTATACTCATGGAATTAATATAATCAAAATATCCACACTACCAAAAGCCATTTACAGATTTAATGTGATTCCAACTGAAATACCAACGACATTCGTTGCAGATCTAGAAAAAAATGATGTAAAATTCATACAGAAATAGAAGAGACCCTAAGTAGCTAAAGCAATCTTACACAACAGAAACAAAGCTGGAGGCCTCAAAATCCCAGATTTGAAGACATACTACAAATCAGTTATCATCAAAACAGCCTGGCATTGGCACAAAAACAGCCTTATAGACCAATGGAACAGAACAGAAACTCCAG
The DNA here is from genome assembly GCF_964237555.1 of Oryctolagus cuniculus. NCBI lineage: Eukaryota > Metazoa > Chordata > Mammalia > Lagomorpha > Leporidae > Oryctolagus > Oryctolagus cuniculus. The sequence goes on along the minus strand of NC_091444.1, from coordinate 15,570,104 downwards.
AAATCCATCCACATTCTACATCCAACTAATCTTTGAGAAAAGGAGCTAAAAATCAATCCCTGGAGAAAGGACAGTCTCTGCAACAAATGGTGCTGGGAAAAGTGTTTCTCTACATGTAGAAGCAGGAAGTTCTACCCTATACCTTATACAAAAATCAACTCAGAATTGATCAAGAATCTAAATCAGCCTGTTAACATCAAATTACTAAGGGAGAACATTGGGAAACTTTGCAAGACATTGACATAGGCAAAGACTTCTTGGAAAAGATACCAGAGGCACTGGCAATAAAAGCAAAAAATGGACAAGTGGGTTACACAAAGCTAAGAAGCTTATGCACTGCAAAGGAAACACTTAACAAATCAAAGAGGCAAATGACAGAATGGGTTAAAATATTTCCAAACTATGGAGCTGGTAAAGGGTTAATATCCAGAATCTACAAAGAGCTCAAGAAACTCAGCAACAAAACAATACCGTTAAGAAACAAGCAAAGGACTTCCACAGGCATTTTTCAAAAGATGAAATTCAAATAGTCAACAGACACATGAAAAAATGCTCAGGATCACTAACCAAAAAGGAAATGCAAATCAAAACCACAATGCAGTGTCACCTCACCCCAGTTAGAATGGTTCTCATGCAGAAATAATCAAACAATAAATGCTGGCGAGGATGTGGGGAAAAAGGTACCTTAATACACTGTAGGTAGGAATTTAAACTAGTAAAGCTATTGTGGAAGACAATATGAATATACCTCAAAAAGCTGAAAATAAATATACTATATGACCCAGCAATCCCACTCCTGGGAATTTATCCAAAGGAAATGAAGTCAGCATATGAAAGAGATATCTGTACCCCTATGTTTATTGCAACTCAATTCACAATAGCTAAGATAATAGAATCATCCTAGATGTCCATCAGTTGATGACTGGATAAGGAAATGGAATATTACTCACCCATAAAAATAATAAAATTCTGTCTTTTGCAGCAAAATAGATGGAACTGGAAACCATTACACTTAGTGAAATACAACAGTCCCAAAAGACAAAAACCATATGTTTTCTCTGATTTCTGGTACCTAATAGAGTACCAAAAAATGTAATATAAATGAGTGAAATTGACATTTTGAGATTAGATGATTATTTATAGTGCTCATCTCTACTGTTGAGGAAGCTTTTGTTTTCCTTCTTACTATTTGTTGAATTCTTTACTTAGTGTATGATAAACCTTATCCATACAAAAAAGAGAGTAGATCATTGTAAAAACTGAAGGAAATAATGGGATATGCAGGAAGCAGAAAGTGAGAGCGTGGGTGGGAAGGGGTATGGAGGGGAGTATTACTATACTAAATCTGTATATATGAAATACACGAAATTTGTTCATTTTTAAAAAAATTTAAAAATAAAGAGAAAAAGTTTATAGAGGAAAAAAAACAGTAAAACTTGAAGCATACTGGGTGGGTTCAGGAGCAGGTTAAACACAGCTTAAAGTGTTACTGAGGTAAAGAGTAAGTCTGTGAAGCAGTTATCTAGAATTCAGCACGGAATTGCAGAACTGTTAACTACACACAATGTTGTGCAACAGATCTCTAGAAATTTTTCTTCTTGCCAAGCTACAACTATTGAGCAACTCCTGCTTTTGCCCTTGTTTGTGATTTGAAAGGGGATGCTTTCAGATTTTCAGCCTTGAAAATGATGTTGGCTTTCTACTTTTTGCATATGAACTTAATTATGCTTAGACAATTCTATCTATTCCTAGCTTGTTTAGTATTTATTATGAGACAGTGTTGAATTTTGTCAAATGCTTTTTTGCATAAATTGAAATGATTATATGGTATTTGTCCTTCATTCTGTCAATGCAATGTATTGCAGTGAATGCTTTTCATATGTACATTTATTTATCCTCAGACTGCAAGAATGCAGGCTACTTGGTCATGATGTATAGTCTTCTTAATAGGTTGTGCAATTTGCTTTGCTAGTATTTTGATGAGGAGTTTCATCAATATTTGTCAGGGAATTTGATTTGTACTTTGTTTCCTCACAGTATCTTTGTTTGAATTTGTTATTAGGACAATGCCAGTTAGTTGAATTGCATTAGGAAGTGTTTCCTCCTTCGATTTTTCTAAGAGTTTGAGAAGCATTAGTTTTAATTCTTTAAATGTTTGGTAGAATCTTACAGTGAAGCCATCTAGGTTTATGCATTTCTTTTTTCTTTTAAGATTTTACTTGAAAGACAGAGTTACAGAGAGAGGTAGAGACAGAGAGAGAGAGATCATCCATCTGCTGGTTCACTCCCCAGATGGCTGCAATGGCCAGAGCTGTGCCGATCTGAAGCCAGGAGCCAGGAGCTTCTTCCAGGTCTCCCATTTGGGTTCAGGGGCCCAGAGACTTGGGCCATCTTGTACTGCAATCCAAGGCCATAGCAGAGAGCTGGATCTGAAGAGGAGCAGCCAGGACTAGAACTGGCACCCAAAATGGGATGCCAGTGCTTCAGGCCAGGGCTTTAACCCACTGTGCCACAACGCCTGCCCCACATTTCTGTCTTAAGAGAGTTTTGATTACTAATTCAACCCTCTTATTCTTTATTGGTATATTCAGATTTTCTGCTTCTTCATGATTCACTCTTGGTAGGTTATATATTTCTAGGAATCTATCCATTTCTTCTAGGTTATTTAATTTGTTGGTATATTATCTGAAGTAGTTTCTTATAATTTTTATTTCTGGTGCATTAGTTGTAATGTCTTCTCTTTTATTTCTGATTTTTGTCAATTTTTCCTCTGTTTTCCTTAGTGTAGTTAAGGGTTTGTTGAATGCTGATCTTTACAAAGCAACAACTCTCATCTCTGTTGACTTTCTTTCTATTGCTCTTTTGTTCTCTACCACAGTGCATATATTACATACTTATTTTATATAAATATTTATATAAATACTATATATAAACTTGTATAAATACTTATTTCCTTGCTTTTACTTTTTTAAAAATGATTTATTTATTTATTTGAAAGGCAGAGTCACAGAGAGGCAGAGGCAAAGGCAGATAGAGAGAGAGAGAGGTCTTCTATCCACTGGCTCACTCCCCAGATGGCCACAATGGCTGAGCTGCACTGATGTGAAGCCAGGAGCTTCCTCCAGGTCTCCCATGTGGGTGCAGGGGCCCAAGGACTTGGGTCATCTCCTACTTGTTTCCCAGTCCACAGCAGAGAGCTGGATCAGAAGTGGAATAGCTGGGACTCAAACCAGCGGCCAAATGGGATGCTGGCACTGCTGGTGGTGGCTTCACTTGCTCTGCCAAAGTGCTGGCCCCTCTTCTGCTAACTTTTGATTTAGTTCTTCCTCTTGTTCATTGAGAAGTAAACTTGTGTTATTGATTTTAAATCTTTCTTCTTTTATAAGGTAGGCATTTACTATGATAACATCCCTTCTTACTACTGCTTTTGCTGCATTGTACAAGTTTTGGTATATTGCTTTGTTTTATTTGTATCAAAATATATTCTTTTAACTTGTGATTTCTTCTTTGACTCACTTGCTCTTTAAAGATGTATTGTTAAATATACAAGTATTTGTGAATTATCCTGCTTTCCTTTAGCTATTGATTTCTGATTTCATTCCTGTGATTGGAAAAGATTTTTGTTTAAATGTATTAAGAGTAGGTTTACGATAGCAACTGCCCTGTAGTATGCCCTGAAATCTGGTATTGTGATGCCTCCGGCTTTGTTTTTGTTGTACAAGATTGCTTTAGCTATTCGAGGTCTCCTGCATCTCCATATGAATTTCAGCATCATTTTTTCCAGATCTGAGAAGAATGTCTTTGGTATTTAGATTGGTATTGCATTGAATCTGTAAATTGCTTTTGGGAGAATGGACATTTTGATGATATTGATTCTTCTAATCCATGAGCATGGAAGATTTTTCCATTTTTTGGTATCCTCTTCTATTTCTTTCTTTAAGGTTTTGTAATTTTCATCATAGAGATCCTTAACGTCCTTGGTTAAGTTTATTCCAAGTTATTTGATTGTTTTTGTAGCTATTGTGAATGGGATTGATCCTAGAAGTTCTTCCTCAGCCGTGGCATTGCCTGTGTATACAAAGGCTGTTGATTTTTGTGCATTGATTTTATACCCTGCTACTTTGCCAAACTCTTCTATGAGTTCCAATAGTCTCTTAGTAGAGTTCTTTGGATCCCCTAAATAAAGAATCATATCATCTGCAAAGAGGGATAGTTTGACTTCTTCCTTCCCAATTTGTATCCCTTTAATTTCTTTTTCTTGCCTCATGGCTCTGGCTAAAACTTCCAGAACTATATTGAATAGCAGTGGTGAGAGTGGGCATCCCTGTCTGGTACCAGATCTCAGTGGAAATGCTTCCAACTTTTCCCCATTCAATAGGATGTTGGCCATGGTTTTTTCATAAATTGCTTTGATTGTACTGAGGAATGTTCCTTCCATACCCAGTTTGCTTAGAGTTTTCATCATAAAAGGGTGTTGTATTTTATCAAATGCTTTCTTGGCGTCTATTGAGATAATCATATGGTTTTTCTTCTGCAGTCTGTTAATGTGGTGTATCACGTTGATTGTTTTGCACACATTGAACCATCCCTGCATGCCAGGGATAAATCCCACTTGCTCTGGGTGGATGATCTTTCTGATGTGTTGTTGCATTCTATTGGTGAGAATTTTATTGAGGATTTTTGCATCTATGTTCGTCAGAGATATTGGTCTGTAATTCTCTTTCAATGCTGCATCTTTTTCCGGCTTAGGAATTAAGGTGATACTGGCTTCATAAAAAGAATTTGTGAGGATTCCCTGATTCCCTCTTTTTCGATTGTTCTGAATAGTTTAAGAAGAATTGGAATTAGTTCTTCTTTAAATGTCAGGTAGAATTCAGCAGTGAATCCATCTGCTCCTGGGCTTTTCTTTGTTGGGAGGGCCTTTATTACTGTTTCGATTTCTGTCTCATGGTACTGGTATAGAAACAGATGGATAGACCAATGGAACAGAATAGAAACGCCAGAAATCAATCCAAACTTCTACAGCCAACTTATATTTGATCAAGGATCCAAAAACAATCCCTGGAGTAAGGGCAGTCTATTCAATAAATGGTGCTGGGAAAATTGGATTTCCACGTGAAGAATCATGAAGCAAGACCCCTACCTTTCACCTTTCACAAAAATTCACTCAACATGGATTAAAGACTTAAATCTATGAACCAACACCATCAAATTATTAGAGAGCATTGGAGAAATTCTGCAAGATGTAGGTACTGGCAGAGACTTCTTGGAAAAAACCCCAGAAGCACAGGCACTCAAAGCCAAAATTAATATCTGGGATTGCATCAAATTGAGAAGTTTCTGTACTGCAAAAGAAACAGTCAGTAAAGTGAAGAGGCAACCAACAGAATGGGAAAAAAATATTTGCAAACTATGCAACTGATAAAGGGTTGATAACCAGAATCTACAAAGAAATCAAGAAACTCCACAACATCAAAACAAACAACCCACTTAAGAGATGGGCCAAGGACCTCAATAGACATTTTTCAAAAGAGGAAATCCAAATGGCCAACAGACACATGAAAAAATGTTCAAGATCACTAGCAATCAGGGAAATGCAAATCAAAACCACAATGAGGTTCCACCTCACCCCAGTTAGAATGGCTCACATTCAGAAATATACCAATAACACATGCTGGAGAGGATGTGGGGAAAAAGGGACACTAACCCACTGTTGGTGGGAATACAAATTGGTTAAGCCACTATGGAAGGCAGTCTGGAGATTCCTCAGAAACCTGAATATAACCCTACCATTCAACCCAGCCATCCCACTCTTTGGAATTTACCCAGAGGAAATGAAATTGCAAAAAAAAAAAAAAAAGCTGTCTGCACCTTAATGTTTATTGCAGCTCAATTCACAATAGCTAAGACCTGGAACCAACCCAAATGCCCATCTACAGTAGACTGGATAAAGAAATTATGGGACATGTACTCTATAGAATACTATACAGCAGTCAAAAACAATGAAATCCAGTCATTTGCAACAAGATGGAGGAATCTGGAAAACATTATGCTGAGTGAATTAAGCCAGTCCCAAAGGGACAAATACCATATGTTCTCCCTGATCGGCGACAACTAACTGAGCACCAAAGGGGAAACTTGTTGAAGTGAAATGGACACTATGAGAAACAGTGACTTGATCAGCTCTTGTCCTGACTGTTGATGTACAATGTAATACTTTATCCTTTTTAGTATTTTCTCTTTGTTTTGTTCTAGTACTATTGGTTGAACTCTGTGATTAACACACAATTATTCTTAGGTGTTAAAATTTTAACTGAAAAATGATCCCTGTTAAATATAAGAGTGGGAATAAGAGAGGGAGGAGATGTACAATTTGGGAAACGCTCAATAGGACTTGCCCCAAGTGGTGGAGTTAGAAACGTGCCAGGGGATTCCAATTCAATCCCATCAAGGTGTCATGTACCAAATGCCATCTCATTAGTCCCAGTGATCAATTTCCATTCACAATTGATCATAATGATAGGATTAAGAACCAAAGGGATCACATAAACAAGAATAGTGTCTGCAAATACTAGCTGATAGAATAAAAAAGGGAGAGAACGATCCATCATGGTAAGCGGGATACACAGCAGACTCATAGAATGGCAGATGTCCCAAATAGCACTCTGGCCTCAGAATCAGTCCTTAAGGCATTCGGATCTGGCTGAAGAACCCATGAGAGTATTTTAAGCATGGAAAGCCAAGACACCCTGGAAAAAAAAAAAAGGACCTAAATGGAAGATCTCTGTGAGTGAGATCCCAGTGGAAAGAACGGGGCCATCAAAGAAGGAGGTACCTTTCTCTGAAGGGAGGAGAGAACTTCCACTTTGACTATGACCCTGTCGGAAGAAGATCGAAGTTGGCGAACTCAAAAGGCTTCCATAACCTTGGCAACTCATGACTAGAGCCTAGGGAGATTACTGACGCCATAAACAAGAGTGTCAAATTGTTAAGTCAACAACAGGAGTCACTGCGTACTTACTTCTCATGTGGGATCTGTCCTTAGTGTGTTGTCCAAAGTGAAGTAACGCTATAACTAGTACTGAAACAATATTTTACACTTTGTTTTTCTGTGTGAGTGCAAACTGTTGAAATCTTTACTTAATGTATGCTAAAGTGATCTTCTGTATATAAAGATAATTGAAAATTAATCTTGATGTGAATGGAAGGGGAGAGAGAGTGGGAGAGGGGAGTGTTGTGGGTGGGAGGGAAGTTATGGGGTGGGAAGCTATTGTAATCCATAAGCTGTACTTTGGAAATTTATGTTCATTAAATATAATTAAATTAAAAAATAAAAAAAGAGTAGGTTTACAGCTAACGTGAGCTATTTTGTAAAATAGTCTGTGTGCACTTCAGAACAAAACATATTTTGATGTTGGTGGTAGAATATTCTGTATATCCTTTATATACAATTGATCTATACTATTTTTGGAGTTATCCTTCTTTTTAATTGGCTATCAGATTGATGTTTTCCTTATGAAAAGTATGGTGCTGAAATATATTACTATTGTTTATGAACAATTCTCTTCAGTTATCTCAATGTTGTTTCATGTATGTGGGTGTTCTGCTATTGAGTATATAGAATGGTTACTCAAAAAGTTCATGAAAAATGCATATTTGGAAAATTACACATGGATTTCAAATAATTGAATTAAAATAAATGTTTAATTCTATATTTCCATGAACTATTTGAAGTATCTTATATATGCTCATAAATGTCATGTTTTATGGTAATTTAACCCTTTTATTATATAATATCCTTGTCTTTTTTGACAGTGCTGTACTAAAAGTCTGTTTTGTCTCATACAAGTCAATGACCAATGCTTCCTTTAGATTATCATTTGTATGGATTAATGTTTTCCCATCATTACACTTTCAGCCTGCCTATATATTTATATCCAGAGTTACTTTCTTCTAGATAGTATATAATTGGATTTTTTCAAAAAAATATTTTTAATGATTTAGAATAAAGAGACAGGGAGGGAGGGAGCAAGGGAAAGAGAGAGGGAGGGAGGGAGGGTGGGAGAAAGAGATGGAGGGAGAGAGAGAGGGAGGGAGACAGAGCGAATCTTCTATCCGCAGGTTTCCTCCCCAAATGGTACAACAGCTAGGTCTGGCTCAGGTCAAAAACAGAAGCCAGGAATTCCATCCTGGTCTCCCACAGTGCTGGCAGGGAATCAAGTACTTGGGTCATCTTCTGATACCTTCCCAGGTACATTAGCAGGAAGGTGGATCTGATTAGTAACTGGGACTTGAACAGGCACTCTGATATGAGATGCTTGTGTTGCAACCAGTACCTTAACTAACTATGCCACAATAAAAGCCACAGTTTTGATTTTTTAAAATCCAGTCACCTATTCTGTTTTTTGATTGAGGAGTTTAATCTATTTACATTTAATCCATTACATTTAATTTATTAATTAATAATAGAGGAGAGTTAATATCACTGTTTTATTCATTATGTTATGATTGTCATATTTTTCTGTTTTCCTCTCTTTCTGCTATTTTTTGTGTAGTATGTTGGTTTTTTTGTAGTGACACGGTTTGATTCTTTCTCATTTTTTCTTTGAATATATTCTGCAGGTATATTCTCTGTGGTAATCATCAGGATTCATAAAACATCTCATAGTTAAATTGATAAAAATTTTAACATTACATACAAACTTCTTTTTTCTACATATTTCTTTTCTTTTTTTTTTTCTTTTCTTTTTTTTTTTTTTTTTACAGGCAGAGTGGACGGTGAGAGAGAGAGACAGAGAGAAAGGTCTTCCTTTGCCGTTGGTTCACCCTCCAATGGCAGCCGCGGCCAGCACACCGCACCTATCCGAAGCCAGGAGCCAGGTGCTTATCCTGGTTTCCCATGGGGTGCAGGGCCCAAGCACTTGGGCCATCCTCCACTGCACTCCCAGGCCATAGCAGAGAGCTGGCCTGGAAGAGGGGCAACCAGGACAGAATCCGGCGCCCTGACCGGGACTAGAATCCGGTGTGCCGGTGCCAGTAGGTGGAGGATTAGCCTATTGAGCCGTGGCACCAGCATCATATTTCCCTTTTGTATTTTAATTTTTAAATTTTTTTTGCCACGACCTAATTTTAATCCACTGTATATTTGCAGGCTTAATTCACCACCAACCATAATATTCAACAAGTAAACAGTAGGAAGACCAGAGTTCCACAGCAGTATAAACAAGGGCTAAAACGCACATCATTGGAGATTCTAAGATGGTGAGATAGGGAGGGAACTTACTACTCTAGTCGAGGGGAACACACTTAAGAAAACAGTGGGGAGCATGCAGTCTCAGAGAAGAGTTATGGTAAAACTGCAGTGGAAACTCCATGGACATTAGAGGGATGCTGTGTATGTACATGGAGGGTACAGATGTGCAGCAGGATCAGATACAACACAGGACCCCAGCAACCGAGAGCCTCAGCACCAGCTTTGGAGAGTGAGGTGAGACCAGAATGAAGCAGACTATGCCAGTAGCAATAAAGCTCTGGGAAGAGCCTGGTGTGAGTCCAGCCTGGAGTCCTATGGGGGACAGTGTACCTGCTAAAGGAAAAAGGGGGCATGTTCCTCTCTCTCCCCAACCACCCAGCAATGGTACACTGCAATTAGCTAAACAGGCCAGGTGCCATTTTGGACATACGTACCAGCTTGTGTCCATGTGTCCACAACCAGCCGAGAGGACACATCTGAATCTGGATAGGAGGACTGACAGGGGCTGGGTGCTCACAAAGAACTGTGAGGTGCCCCCAGATACCCAGCATGCCATAGGCTCTGGAGCTTTGGCTGAATGGGCATGCTACCAACAGGTTGCTGGCTCTGGAAGCATTTCTGCCTCTCTGTGGACCACATGGACTGGCAGGTCAGAGTGGATCCTCGGCATCCTGTGACTGGGGGAGCCCTGTGTGCTAGTACCGTGTGGGAGGGTGCAGGGAATGGCTGGGTCTCTGGGCAGTCACTGTAGGCAGCTCCACATGCTTGGGGCTTCCTAACTGTCCGTGATGGATCATTGCTGTGGGATTTGCACTCACACTGAAGACCGCATGGATATTTTGTGTTGTCTAGCACTTGGCCATAGGTCACCTTGGAGGAGAAGAGTTGAGGGTGAGATTATGCCAACAGAGCTGGTTAAACTCTCCCCTCTGATTAACAAAAAGAGATTTACCACACCTAACTTGGGTGTTATCTTGGATACTCCCCTCACCACTGGATCCCTAAACAGCTCCCTCTGGTCATATCCACCGCATGCCACAGAGTATTCACTCAAAGAGTAGACACTCCACTAAGCCACAGGGGCATAATCCAAAGATAAAAGTCATCAGAGGGAAAGAAAAAACTAAGTATGCCCACAAACGCCTGAAATTAAGAGCAGAAGTTCACAAAACAAGAATAAAGAAGACAACATTATGCTCCCAAAGGTACATAACAACACTTCAATGCTAGAATGTGAATATGAAGATATTGAAGAAATTCTGGAAATGGAATTCAAAAATTAATCATAGGATTCTGATGACTCAGAAGTCATCAGAAGCAAATCCATGAGTTAAAGAAATCTATACATGAAATTGATATTTTAAAGATAAATCAAAATAAAACATTAGAAACAAAGAATTTAATAGATCAAATAAATAATGCAGTGAAAAACCTTAACAACAGATTCAATGAGGCAGAAGTAAGAATATCCAAGTTAGAAGACAAATCACTAGAAATTAAATTAAAAACAGTGTTGGAGATACAGGGGATACTATCAAACTACACAACACATGGGACTTAGGAGTTCCTGAAGGCATGGAAATAGAGAATTATCAGAAGGTCTACTCATGGAAATTATTATAGAAACTTCCTTAATTTGGAGAAAGAAAGGGACATCCAATTACATGGAAGCTCAGAAAACTCTTAATAGAGATGACCAGAAAAGATCTTCACCACAACACATTGTAGTCAAACTTTCCACAGTAAAATATAAGGAAAAGATTCTAAGATGTGTATGAGAGAAACCCAAATTACTTTCAGATGATCTCCAATTAGACTCACAACTGACTTCTTATCAGAACCAATAAGGCTAGAAGAGAATGGTGAGATACAGTCTAAGTGTTGAGAGAAAAACTGTTAATGCCAAATACAGTACTCTGCAAAGTTCTCATTTGTGAATGAAGGTGAAATAAAGATATTCCATAATAAAGAGAAATGGAAAGAATTTGACACCATGGAGCAAGAATTTGCTACACACAGAAGAAACACAAAAACTTGGTCATCACTATGAAAGAAGGTGAAGACAGAAAATACACCAGCAAAAGTACAAAGGAAATACAAAGTAAACAATAGGAATATTTATGGGAAAATGGAGGGGCCAAGTCATTACTTATCAATAGTAACCTTGAATGTAAATGGCCTCAACTCTCTGGTTAAAAGATTCATGCATAAAAAACAAGACCCATCTTTTTGCTGCCTATAAGAAACACATCTCACCAACAAAGATACTTACATATACTGAAAATGGAAGGATGGAAAAAGATATTCCATGTTAACATAAACCAAAAGAAGAGCTGGTGTTCTTTCTCATTTCATCTGAAATGAGAAAAAACGGGCTTTGACACAAACATAAGAGAGGGAAGAGATGTATAATTTGGGGCATGCTCGGGCTGACTTGCCCCAATTGGTAGAGTTGGAAACATACCAGGGGATTCCAATTCAATCCCATCAAGGTGGCATGTGCCAATGCCATCTCACTAGTCCAAGTGATCAATTTCAGTTCACAATTGATCATAATGAAAGGACTAAGAGTCAAAGGGAGCACATAAACAAGTCTAGTATCTGCTAACACTAACCGATAGAATAAATAAAGGGGAGAGTGATCCAACATGGGAAGTGAGATACTCAGCAGACTCATAGAATGGCAGATGTCCTAAATAGCACTCTGGCCTCAGAATCAGCCCTAAAGGCACTCGGATCTGGCTGAAAAGCCCATGAGAGTATTTCAGGCATGGAAAGCCAAGACACTCTGGCAAAAAGATCTCTGTGAGTGAGATCCCAGTGGAAAGAACAGGTCTTCAAAGAAGGAGGTACCTTTCTCTGAAGGGAGGAGAGAACCTCCACTTTGACTATGACCGTGTCTAAACAAGAGTCTAAACAAGAGTCGGAGAACTCAAGGGGCTTCCATAGCCTTGGGAACTCATGACTGGTGCATAGGGAGATTACTGATGCCATAAACAGGAGTGTCAATTTGTAAAGTCAACAACAGGAGTCACTGTGCACTTACTCCTCATGTAGGATCTCTGTCCTTAATGTGCTGTACACTGAGGCTTAATGCTATAACGAGTACTCAAACAGTATATTTCACTTTGTGTTTCTATGGGGGTGCAAACGATTGAAATCTTTACTTAATGTACACTAAACTGATCTTCTGTAAAAAAAAAAAAAAAGAAATTATCAATTCCCAACTTGACTCTCACTGGGATTAAACATGACAATAGGTCTGATCTGATTTCATCATCATTTAAAAAAATCATCTATTATTTCTCACTTTATGTTTCTGTGTGGGAGCAAACTGTTGAAATCCTTACTTAAGGTATACTAAGCTGATCTTCTGTATATTAAGATAATCGAAAATGAATCCTCATGTGAATGGAAGGGGAGAGGGAGTGGGAAAGGGGAGGGTTGTGGGTGGGAGGGACGGTATGGGGGGGGAAGCCATTGTAACCCATGAGTCGTACTTTGAAATTTATATTCATTAAATAAAAGATAAAAAAAAAAGAGAGACAAGGGCACTATGTAATGATTAAGGGATTACTTCAACAGGAAGATGTGACTTTATAAACACACATACACCTAATTACAAGGCACCTGACTATTTAAAAGAAATGTTAATGGATCTAAAGGGAGACATAGTAAAGGATTAACTTTACTATAATTAAGTAAACTAAAACTAGATCTTTATAAAAAATATTGGGAATGGGGGAGTGGGGAGGAAGAAGGAAGGTAAGGTAGCATGGAAAGTTTCACTATGTGATTCCCGGCTGCTCCACTTCTGATCCAGCTCTCTGCTATGGCCTGGGAAAACAGTGGAAGGTGGCCCAAGCACTTGGGCCCCTGCACCCACGTGGGAAACTGGAAGAAGCTCCTGGCTTCTGGTTTCGGATTGGCACAGCTCTGGTTGTTGCAGCAAATTGGGGAGTGAACCATTGGATGGAAGACCCCTCTCTCTCTCTCTCTGCTTCTCTAACTTTCTATTTTCAAATAAATAAATAAATCTTAAGGAAAAAAAAAAGTATCACTATGTCCCTAGATCTGTATTTACAAAATACATGAAATTCGGTTTAACTTAAATAAAATTAAAAATTATTAAAACACAAAAAATTATCCTGTAAATATTCAAATATTTCATAGTAACCATTGTCATATTATGTTTTACAGATAAAGTAGAGGAATAAAATTACAAAAAAAAAAGTTTGTGATTTTGCTAGATTATCATTCATACATATTATGCCAAATTATCATTACAAAATGTTGTGCAAGATTGTCACAATATAAATGATAATTATGATAAAAAGGGAAATTTACCAACTTAAATACATGTATCAGAAGAAGAGTGTGCTGGATCAAATCTACCACTGTTAATTGAAAATTCAAAGATTCTATTTGGTCTAAATCTCAGAGATTTTTGTTGCTGATGTTATCATCACTTTGTTATCTTTCTAAGTCTACATGGAGGGAAATGTTCCTCCTCACCCTGGGAGAATCTGAGAGACATACATGTTTTGGAGGTAAAACAGTTCCTATCTTTACTGTTAATACTTGGTTTTGGTTTGGATATTTAATTTACATGTAATGTGTTAGTACAGAAAATTTTACTGGTGAAATGACAGAAACCAATCTTGAAAGAAACATATTTCTCTACAGGGAAAAAAAAGCAAAATTCCCATAATTCATTCATGTAATAAGTATTTATTAAATACCTTTTAGGAGTCATATATTTTTCTAGACTATGGATACATTAGTGAACAAATCCTCATAAACAAATCCCTGCTCATCTGGCTGCTATATTTAGTAGAGGAAACAAGTTAAATAAAAAATGAAACAAAATATATAGTATATTAACTACTCAAAAATACTAGAGGGAGAAATGGGGAATTAAAGAAGATAGAAAAACTTGCTCAGGATCCCAATATTAGGCAAACTGGCCAGAGAAAGTATTTGCAGAGGTCCTTTTGAAAAAGATGTTGAACAATGAGTGGGGAGCCAGGTTGTCAGTTGGAGAAGGTTGTAGACAATGTCAGAGAGGTTGTGAAAGGCCACATTGTAAACGGTCCTATCATTTTGTCTGGAATAGCCCAAGTTTAAGCTTGCTGTCCTGGTGTAGTTAATGACAGCCAGTCTCTGACAACTGGTAGGGCTCTGCCTTATAACGTTCTCCCTACTTTTTTGAGAAGACTTGGGCTTTAAGTAAAATGGGAAGCACCTGGAAGTACCATGATATGAGTTAGGTTTTAACTGGATCATTTGGACTTCTCTGTTGAGAAGAGGCTGGAGGGAACAGAAATGAATACAAAATATATTCAGAATCTGACCAACCCCTTTCACTACTTCTGTTGCTACCAGCCTGGTCCAAGTCACCACTACTTCTTACCTGGATTTCCATCAGAGCTTCCCAATGAATTCTTCTTGTTACATTTGGGTACTAGAGATATTTAAAGAAAAGCACCTTGATGAAACACATACTCTTCCTATTCAGCAAATATTCTAAACTTTTCTCTTTCATGTCTAGACAGTTTTAAAGAGAAAACCTATCAGATTTTTTTCTATTGAATAATTCAAATTGCATTGAAAGTGTTCAGTTTCATTCAAGGCATATCTTTTGATTTCATTATAATCAAAGTCCCTGTGTGGTGTCCTTTACAGAAATAATGGTGACTTGTACCTCAGTTCTCTGTTTTCTCAGACAGAAAGACAAAGGACCACAATTAGAAATCAGACTTGAATCTCAGCTCTACTCTATAAGTGACACTTGACTTTGATTTTCACAGAAACAACTCTAAGGTACTTTAGTCATGTACCTCTATCAGTGTCAGTAAACATTGTTAATTTCTTTTTCTTGAGCATGAATCTCTCAGTACTTTTGAACTGAAACAGAAAAACATATATTTACCCTTTAACTTCCTTTGCTAGGTCTCATAGGAACCAGATATCTGCAGCCAATAGTTCTCTTAGACACTAGCAACATTTCTGATAGAAAGTTTACAGTTATACAAATCCTTACGTTCAGAAACCTGAAGAGGACCATGTATTTCTCTAACAGAAAAGGCCTTGTATTAGACATTTGTACAGAGAAATCAAAAAACATTTCATTACATACACAACAGGTGCATTTCACGTCTTTGGGCTGTAACACAATTTACTGATACGTGGAGGAAAAAGTAGTGTCATTTTCATTTCATTGTCTACACATCCTTTTGGCAGAATATGTATTTACCCATTCCCCTGCTTTTTCTTTACTGGTGGCAGTGAGATGAAAAAGAACTTTTTGTATTGTCTCACTGTCTTCATTGGACTTCCTTGTTTCTCCTGGATTTACCCTTCTCCCATTTCCCATTGCAAGTTTCACCATAAAAATCTGTGTTTTAATATACTGTCTGCTAATTTGGGGGGGGGGTAAATGCTACTTTAAATATTCATCTGAACTACTATGTCATGTCTGATTGAAGGAACTGTATGTTGCAAGCATTCTATATGACATAACTGAGCCATTCTCAGATTCACACTGTCATTGCTCAGTAGCCTATACTGGGCAATTGAGTGCTATAACCAGATACTTTCCTATGTGGTTGCTAGCTGTTGCTGTTTTCCAAAATAGATGGATAGTGTGTTTTTACACTTGCATTGATTAAGGACACCTTATATGTTTTCCCATGTAGTAAAGGTATAGGGTTAATATTTTATTAGTGGTAATGGATTAGAATCATCATGGTGGTTGCCAACAAATTCCTATAGGTCCCTTGACCATAGACATATTTTCTCAGCCTTAAATATCAATGGGTTTTTACCAATTTGAACACTTGAAAATATAGTGTTTGAAGTGCAGCTTTTCCCAGCTTGAGACATAAAACTTTCTATAATGAAAAAAAATAAAATTCATACCCTGTTAATCTAATCTCATGTATTTAGTGAAGAAAATGGTAGTACTGTCATTTCAAGGGGAAACTACTCTTATTTAAAATTTTTATTTACATTTAATTACCTTACAAACACACTAAATCCTGTATCATGTCTAGAATTAATTTAAACCTTGGAAAGAACAACAGCATTTACCTTTTATCATCAAACCTTAAACTAGTGATTAATTTATTCTTATGTACTTCTATCAACTTGGACACTGATTCAATAAATGAAAGCAGTCATCGATTAGAACCAATTGGTCTTCAGGTAAGAAAAAAATAACCTCTGGCTAAGTATTAGAAATACTGTCAAAGGAAGAACTCAGTTACATCACGTTTTAGTTCCACAAAATTCTGCATGAGGGTTGGTGATGGAAGCTATAGAGAAAACATTGTATGTTTGTATTTAGCATGAAGGAGTTAAAGCCTGTTAGCTACTCAGTCTTGCAGCCAGGGGGACACCCCCAGTTCTTTTCAAATGGGCTCTGGGTAAACAGAGTAATGACATTTGCTAGAAGGAGGAGAAATTTTTTCTGAACTACACTTAGGAAAATGTCCCTGGCTAAGGATTACCAAGGGTTAGTAGAACCCAAACATGGCTCCTGGAGAATGTCAAATAGTTTCTATGGCTCTCTGGAGATAGAGATGTATTATATGGAGACTTCCTGCTGTGTGAATCACAGACCTCACTTAGAGACTTCCTCTGTCCAGGGATAGCAGAGCTGCCCAACGAGGTAAAGAAGAATGAGGGTGTTGCCTTCAACACCATGGACACCTTCTACCCCTTGAAGTTTTTACAAAAGACTGATACCTGTAACTACCCAGTAAAGCTTGATATTGAGTAGGATCTCTCATGCAATATGATTTGATGACTTGTTTATGTTAGCCCAAAATTAGTAGTTATTGTGATCTAAATCAGTGGTTCTCAAGCTATGCATAAACATTATCAACTGCAGATTCCTGGGCTCCTCACACAGAGAGTCTATTCAGGAGGTCTGGTTTTGAATGCAGCATCTATTTTTTGACTTAGAAATGTATGTGTTACATAACGATTTGGAATATCTCTAAGTCAATCTTATGTTGGCATAATTCTAATTCTACATCTTTCTATTGCATGGAAGAGATCTTTGGTAAATTATGGTTTACTCCATGAATTTCTTGCTTTTGCTTATTTTTAATGTGTTTGACTAACAAATGGAAGCTAGATGAGTGTTTGAAATACGAAAGGGAAAATGATCTCATTGTCTACTATAATATAGAAACATCTCATTGCTCTCCAAAAAAAGGTTTTAGAGAATTTAGTTACACAGAATTTTAAACGACTTTTTCCAAATCACTTGATTTTTTTTGTAACATGTCTAATGAATTATAACTTACCTTTAGAATCAGAATATTGACCCATTTATTCCATGTGATATATAGAGCACATTTTAAAGGTGCATGTTTGATTTATTTCTTTTATTCATAGCCTTAATGAAGCTCACTGTTTACTCTTAGTGATGATGATGAAACTAGGTTCAAAGAGAAGAAAGTACTCTGTAAGGTCAAAGGATTGGGGCCGGGGAGTTCCTCAAGTAAGAGTGGAGGAAGAAGCATCTCGCAAGTCTTCTATAAAGACACATTATTGCCTCAGAGAAACTCTAAATTACAAGCCCACCTTCTAAAAGAGGCATGTAATCCTGTATGGCTAATGCTACCTAGTATAAGTCAGACTACAGAAGCGATGGATTCTTTCAAACATACAATTTTCTGGCCACATCCTGGTTTTTTAGGTTCCAGTTTTTAAAGTCTCTGTCTCAGCAAATTGTATTTTTTTCCACTCTCTTGTCTCCTCTAGCCTTAACCCTTCTACCCTTTAACATCAAAAACACAGACTCCAAATGAGTGATTAGTAAAGAAGGAAAGTTACATTTAGCCAAGTATTGAAAAATTTAGAGTTTTAAACTGTATTTAGCCCAAGCAAATCCCAACATCTTGGTTCAAATTAAAAAAAAAAAATACATACAACTCCTTGGTTGTCAGCTGGTTTTTACAAAACATCATCATGATGAATTAAGAGTAAATGAATGAGAACCATATGGAAAATTTTCCTTTGATATATACCCAGGATTAAAAAGTTTAAGAAAAATTGCTCTTGGCAATAGAGTTTTGTAGTTTTTGCTGCAATGAAAATGTCTGAAAAACAGTCTGAGAGTTTTGTTTAATCCACATAGCCAAGTACCAAGTTTTCCCATCCACAGGGCTAAGGCAACGATGGTGACCCCTCAGGAAGGTGAAGGGAATGGTCTCACTCGAGGAAAACGTCAGAGAAATTATCTCCTTGCTCCTTTTGGGAAGTCATCAAAAAAGAGTTCACCCCTGAGTTCAGACACACACATCTGGCCTGCTAGTGTGCAGCATAAATAGCACAGAAGTTAAGGGTACGGGTTCTAGCTCAGTGTTTCCCAACCTTTTCTGTATTATTTCTCTCCTAGGAAGCCTCTTTAGACAGTCCCCCAAGCCCTCTGCAGGAAATCTTCCTCTACAAATATACTGTGTATCTGTTTATGTTTCGCTGTGTGCATGCGCGTGTGAATCTTGTTTTAAGGAGGTCAAGAAAATTCTCTCTCTATATATATATGTATATATATATATATTTCATAATTAAAGAGTAGGATTTTCTCACCCTCCCTAGAACCAAATTTTCCTCTCTTGAGGGTGAAGTGGTATACGTGGACAATCAGTATGCTAGAGCAGTGGTTTCCACTCAGGAGCGTTTTTATTCTGCACCAGTAAGTTGGCAATTCCTGAAGGTAGTTTTGAAGGTCATAACTGCAAAAAGAGGGAAAGGAGGGATACTGCTGGTTGCTAGAGTAGAGGCCAGTGATGCTGGCAAACATTATAGGGGCAGACCCAGCAATAAGATATAATTTGGTCTAAAATGTAGACGGTAGGGTTGGGAAATTTCACTGTAGAGAGAGACTGCTTGAGTTTGAATCTTAGATATATCTCCTACTCAGGGATACCCTGTGGTTTGTGTCTATAAAATGGAAGTTACACTGGTATTGAGTGTATAAGGTGAGAAAATCAAATGAATTAATACATACAAAACACCTGGAACAGTGCCTGACATATGGAGAATGTGCAATAAAAATGAACTGTTATTTTAAATCACATGGTTTCTTACATCAAGTTGAAAAAGTATATAAACATCACAAGATCCTTCTTGAAATTTGTATGTATCTATTCATGTCATTGAAGCACATATAGTAGTTTATCCATGTTCAAGCTTAACTTCAGAATACCTTAAAAATTTTTTTTCTGAGAGACAGAAAAAGAGAGAGAGAGAGAGAGAGGGAGGGAGGGAGAGAGAGGAGAGAGAATGAATCTGTCCTATCTGCTCATTCAGTCCTCAACTGTACAGAACTGGGGCTGTTCCGTGCCTGGGGCCAGGGACTGAGATCTCAATGCAGGTCTCTGACACAGGTGGCAGGAACACAATTACTTGAGCCATCACTGCTGCCTCCCAGGGTCTTCATTGGTGGGAAATTGGAGTGAGGAGCCAGAGCTGTGAATTGAACTTAGGGAATCAGATATGGGCTACAGGCATCTAAGCCACTAAATTAAATGCAATCTCCCCAGAATACACTTTTGTAGTGGCTAACAAGCTATTAGATTCGGCAGATTAGTGATTAGATAAACAAATATAATGAGAAAGAATCAAGGATGCTACTGCAGACAAATGTATTCCATTACACTGCGAAAAAGACTTGAATGTAACAGGCTGAGACGTATCTTCTGGGGGCTTCACTAGCTAATCAGGAAGCACCACTCTGACAGTCGATATATCCTGGTGGCAGATCAAGAAATGCTGTTCTAAATGAGAATTTTTGGGTTCATAGCATAGTGAAACATAAACTAGTGATCCGAGTACTTACATTATAAATATCTTTACCAAATAATAGCTGAAGCCCCGAGTTTCCTGCTATTTACTTCCTATTAGAACACCAGTGTTTGCATAGACAATGCAGATGATTTGAGTTAAGTGATCTTTCGGGATGTAAAAGAAAATATGGCTTGCTGCAAAAATCGAGATCATCCTATTTTCTCTCCCTTTCAGTTTATAATAAGAAGCAAGAACGAAAGAATATGAGGGACAATCCATTTGCTTTCATTCCTTCAACAAGCCCACGACTTGACATTTCCTAAACTGAGCTGCTTTTCCAGGTCATCAGTTTAATTCTGCACCGTTTCCCAGTCTTTAATGTGTATTACAGAATTATGCTAAAATCATTCATGGAGACTCTTATTTCTAGGGATTCTGTTTTTTGTTTTTTTTTCTCATTTTCTGCTGTCTTCTGCAATCTCAACAAAATATTCACACGAAGAAAAAGTGGGGAAGGGAGAGGGAGAGAGGGATGGTGAGAGAGAGAAAGGGAGATGGAGAGGGAGAGAGGGAGGGACGAAGGGAGAGAGAGAGATGACTATAAAAATCTAGATGATGACAGACATAGCCAGAATTAGAAGGTATGGTCTTTAGAGAAAACTGCCTGAACTGGGATTCTGGAATTGCCACCTGCTAGTTCTGCGCTTGCTGTCTGGTTAAATGACCCAACATCTTAGAAGCACAGGCTTGAGTGCTGTGTCTGGGGCACAGACATGTTCAAGATACAAGTTAGCTATTGGTCATTTGCTTACCATGGCTGCAACTGAATCACCACTTTAGTGAATTCAAAAGTTCAACACTTGAGTAGATTAAAGAAACAAGACAAATATCTTTCCTTAAAAATACTACCTTCCCATTGTTATACTGATAACATGTCTCCTTTTGTGTTGCAGAGGATTTCTTACTATGTTAATTTTTGAAAAATGATATGCTTCAGCAGCAAAGAAAATCAATTCCATGCAGAAACAAGGCAACAAACCAATTCTTCAATGCTACAAAAAAGCATCCACATATGTTTTTCAATGGCTGACTTAGTTTTACAAAGTCTCTGGTGGCAATGTGTCCTTCAAATGTCTCTTTCTCTTGTAAGTGTAAAGTTTCTCTCTTTGGGCTCTGTTGGCTCCCAGCCGTCTTTTGTGTTACTGCTTCCCTGAGAGCATAGGAAGGGAAGTCAAAGGCGATGGGAAGGGCATGGCTCTTCTCTGTCTAGGGGATAGATTTGTTAAAAAGACTCTTCTAATATCACTGCTATAAAAGTTCTGCCTTCTCTTCTTGCTACAATTTCTGCTCTAGAATCATAACATTGTTGTATAACACTTCTAGAAATGCCTAGACATGAATAGATCATTTTATTGGATTCAGAGCAGAGTGGTTTGAAGGTTATTTTTCTTTCCACTTCCAGGAAGTTCAGCGTGGGAGGACTTGAGCACCACACTGGCCCTTGTGTTTCACTCAGGCCTCTTTTAAAACAGTACATTCTGGGCCGGCGCCGCGGCTCACTAGGCTAATCCTCCGCCTAGCGGCGCCGGCACACCGGGTTCTAGTCCCGGTCGGGGCGCCGGATTCTGTCCCGGTTGCCCCTCTTCCAGGCCAGCCCTCTGCTGTGGCCAGGGAGTGCAGTGGAGGATGGCCCAGGTGCTTGGGCCCTGCACCCCATGGGAGACCAGGAAAAGCACCTGGCTCCTGGCTCCTGCCATCGGATCAGCGTGGTGCGCCGGCCGCAGCGCGCCGGCCGCGGCGGCCATTGGAGGGTGAACCAACGGCAAAGGAAGACCTTTCTCTCTGTCTCTCTCTCTCACTGTCCACTCTGCCTGTAAAAAATAAAAAAAAAAAAAATAAAAATAAAAAAAAAAATAAAAAATAAAACAGTACATTCTGGGGGGCTGGGCTGTAGAGGCAGGAGCTCCTTTAAAGCCTGCGGGCTTATGCCTCAGGCAGTCCGATTCCTTACCAGTGTCTGAGAAGCACTTGATTCCTGGAAACGCATCCATCACCATTCATAAACTGGAGCTCTGCCTCACTTACTAGTAACAGCATGATCTGGGGAACATTATCTAAGCTCTTTGTACCACAACCTTCCCTGCATGCTTATGAAAAACAAGAGGGGAGAAGGAAAGAATACAGATATTACCGGGGCCAGCGCTGTGCCTTAGCGGGTTAACGCCCTGGCCTGAAGATCTGGCTGCTCCACTTCCAATCCAGCTCTCTGCTATGGCCTGGGAAAGCAGTAGAAGATGGCCCACGTCCTTGGACCCCTGCACCCAGATGAGGCTCCTGGCTCCTGGCTTCGGATTGTCACAGCTCCGGCCGTTGCGGCCAATTGGGGAGTGAACCATTGGATGGAAGACCTCTCTCTCTGCCTCTCCTCTCTCTGTGTAACTCTGCCTTTCAAATAAATAAATAAATCTTTAAAGAAAAAAATAATATGGATATAACCAAGGCTTATCTCATAAGGTCATTATGAGAATCAAAATGGCATAAAGAGAAGTAAATTACAATTCTTATGCAAATAGCGTACAAGATTAATATTGAGAATTCCAAACAAACTTTTTTTTAATTTCTCTTTAACTTAACGTATCTCTTTTTTATTTTTAAGGATTTTATCTATTTATTTGACAGAATTACAGTCAGTGAGAGACACAGAGAGGTCTTCTTTCTGTTGGCCCAAATGGCCGCAACAGCCAGCCCTGCGTCAATCTGAAGCCAGGAGCCAGGTGCTTCCTCCTGGTCTCCCATGCAGGTGCAGGGGCCCAAGCACTTGGGCCATCCTCCACTGCTATCCCAGGACATGGCAGAGAGCTGGACTGGAAGAGGAGCAACTGGGACTAGAACCAGCACTCATACGGGATGCCAGCGCCCATATGGGATGCCAGCACCGCAGGTGGAGGATTAACCTAGTGTGTCACAGCACCGGCCCAACTTAACATATCTCTTGACCCTTTCAGAATGATAGTTCTTGGTAGGCCCACATTTGATATTGTGTCAGAAATCACAGACAACTGTGTATAAACTGAATAAATCCTGATTTATTTATCATATCCTGGGCATAAGATCTCCATAATGATTCTTTCTATAATCCAGCTAACAAAATTAGGGGTAAACAGTGAAATATTTAAGATCATGATTGCAATCATTTTACAAGTGAAGAAATGGAAGAAGATACTGATCAAACAATTTACTGAAGTTATTCTTTCAATAATTGATCTTAAATTTGCCTTTTGCTCACATCAATAAAAATATTAACTCTTTTCCTTGCTTCTATATTGCTGTTTTATTTTTAGGTTAAATGTGTGGGACATAACATTTCATTCAAAGAATATGGGGGCTCAAAGGCAAAGGGGGACATTTCACAGCTAAGAAGTTTAGGTTAACAGAACTATTCTTGAGCACGTGAAAGGAGGATATGTGCCAAAAGTTTAGAAATGTCAGATCATTCTTTCATTTAGCTACTCAAAAATAAGAGTTGACAGCTGAGCCTGAAAAACATAGTGTCTGTTACTCAGACACTTACTTGGAATATGTCCGTTAATTTCAGTGTGGGTGGAAAGAGAATTCTGTTTATTTGAAAGTGTAATATAGATGGAATGTAAACAATGCCAAGGCTATGGTTTCCAAACTTGTGTATTCTGCAGATGTATTCTGAGCAGGTTTTATGTGCCAGGCTTTATGCTGCTAGCAGTGAGGATTTTTTAAATTTAATAAATGATCATTGTCTGTGGTTGAAAAGATTAGGCAAAAATATGGAATCCACAAATTGCAAATATTTGACCAAGTGTCAGATGAAAGGGAGATAATAAGTGCTATGGGAAGTCAGATGCTGAGAGATGAAGATACTGAAGAAGCTAAAAAAGCATTTAATTAACAGAATTTGAGCAGGACTTTTAAGGAATCGATGGCATTTGACTTTTTTTTTTTTTCTTTTTTAAGAGGTCTTCCATCCACTGGTTCACTCCGCAAATGGCTACAAAGGTCGAGACTGGGCCAGACCAAAGCTAGGAACCAGGAGCTTCTTCTGGGTCTCTCACGTGGGTGCAGGGGACCAAGCACTTGGGCTTTCTCTGCTGCTTTCTGAGGCCACTGGCAGGGAGCTGGACTGGAAGTGGAACATACAGGACTCAACTTGTGCTCCTATGGAATGCCAGCACTGCAGGTAGCAGCTTAACCCATTAAGGCACAATGCCAACCCTGAATGGCATTTGAATAAATGAGGGAAAAGTGTAAGAATGCCACGAAGTGCTGGTGTCAGGTTGGGGTAATTGGTATCAAGATGGAGGAGGAGACAGTTCTAAAGGCAGGTGCAGATGTGATGGCAATAGCTCTTCATTTTGATTAGGTACATGGTAGAACCCCCTCTCCTTCTTGTGAAGTCCAACATTAAAAAAAAGGCTGTGTTAATAATATTAATTCACGTTGGAACCATTGCACAATTTATTAGTCAGAGGAGACTAGTAAGATAATTCAATAATCCTGGAATATAGTAATGAGGATTTGAAATTGGACAGTGGAAGAGAAAATTATAAGAAGTATAATATAAAATTACCAAGTAAAACTCATCTAATACTATGAGCAACACCATAATGCCACTATTGTCACTGAAAAGAGCAAGCCTATAGTCTTTTTCAAAGTATCAAATAATATGCAAAAAAACTACCATTTCCTTCAAGATGTCAGCTATTTGAGAAATTTTCACATTGTATGACTCCTACCTTCTAGACTCAAATTTTTCTCTCAAAATGGGTCAAATTATCAGAAAAGTGAACCAACTCAATTCTCACTGCTACTAAGAAGATATGTTATTGCTCTTCCCAGCAGTACAGAGCTATTTCATCTATTTAGATTCAAGAAATGTTCTGCTTCCTAATAGTGACAGATACTTTACCCCCTCCCCACTAATGGCTTGGCATATCCTATCTCACTAAGACCTTACACACATATTTACTATATATTATTCAATGACCATTTTACAGATGAGGTCATTGAGGCCTAGAGAAAAACTTTCCTGAGTACACAGTCAGCAAGGAGATCATTAAGGCTTATAACACAGGTCTGCCTGGCTTCTTGCATGCATTTTCTTAACTAGGACACACTACTATTTTCCATGACCCTCCAATCATGATTGCCTTTTGCATCCTATGACTTAGGAACAATATCACATTATGCTTTCTTGCATGAGTCCCACAATTACCTGCATGAAATACGCATTATTTTCCTTTTACGGATGAGAAAAGCAAGCTGAAACACATGAATGGATCATTAAAAAATGTTGTTTTAGGAAGTTATTCTGGACCACTCTAGAGTCATTTCACTCCATGTTGCTTCCATTTTTTAGTATCTTTCTACATCAGAACTATGTGAGTCAGTCCAAAAAAAAAAAATGTAGGGTACCAGTGATTTGTGGTTTTATATTTTGATAATTAGAATATCAAATGGTAACAATGCTTGGCACATAAGATAAAAGAGAATTATAGCCCTTTTTTCTGTTTAACTAATGTAACCTTTTCCTAACATATGCTAGGGATGCTCTGAGAAACCTAGGAATTAAAAAGTGAGTATGCATACCTGAAGCCATACCAGTTTTGTCTCCTGTTTATGATTAAATGCAGAAAAGACACTTTAACTGATTTATAAAGTAACTAATAAAAACACTAATACCACCATCTATAGATCAAAGGATAACACACATGGGGACATGACGTGCTTAAATATTTCCTCCCCAAGACCTTTTTGGAAGATTCCCTTGTTTTTCTTATTGGATGGAGGTACAGTTTCCTTGACAACCAGATTTTGAACATACTGCTATACCTCAGTGTTCTACAGCTTGCTTTAAAAGTCAGAGTGTGATATTCTTACTTAGCAGTGATTGCACAATTTATATATGATATCTACAAGATACTACAGAGAAGACATTAGGTAACTAAGATAAAGGAGATTGTAAAGACCGAGGTATCTGAAACCATAAAAGGCTTTTAAGTTTATAGTTACTACTTAAGGACTTACCATCTCTTTGTAATTATCTGTTTATGCTTGCTTGTTCATTAACCAGAAACAGGTAATTCTGGGTTTATACTGACACTTATCTAAAACTAGAAACAATAGGAGAGTAACAACTAGTTTATGGCAGTTGTTTGGTCAGTTACCAGGAATAATTCCAAACTGCTCAAGATGACTCTGAGAATCCATGTGAAGTCTCCCTGCCAAGCTTGCTTTTCCGGAGGACTTTCAACACCCCAGGGAACTCCTGTGCAGCACGGGAGAAAGTGACGTAAATGCGATTGGGTTTGGCAGAGCTTTTCGAATAAGTTGTTCAATTTCTAGAAATAGTGGGAAGTCTGTCTAGCCTGTAGGCACTTGTCCAGAAGCATCATATTCAGGTTCATTTTTCTTCAGGGGAGTAAGACTATGTATTTTTTACTACCTTTTGCTCTTGTATATATATAAAAAATCACAGCTTAATCTTTGTGTCCTCAAGTGTGCCCTTTAAAATAGTGCTATGTTTTTAAATTACTTTGGCCCATGCTTTGTCTTTCAAATGCACACTTTTAGGGAAGTGTCCTGGAACAGGTATTCCTTATTTGGTTATGAGCCTATCTGCAAACTTTTATATATAGATGGTTGTAAGCATTTTTTAAGGGAGTTTCAATTATTTGATAAAGTTCTAAATGTGCTGAAAATTCAGACAAATGTTAACATCTGCTTCCTTCCACAATTCACTGCCTGACTTTGCAACTTTCCTTCTTTCTCTGATACAGTTCTGTCCTCTCAATTCTTCTCAGCATCCCCCTTCTCTGATGCTATTCTAAATGTTCCCTTACATTTGCTGCTTAGATCAGATTTTTTAATGTGCATAGATTTACCATCACATTTTCTTTTCTTTTCTCTATCAACTGAACTCATAATTTGGGTAATTTGTCAGAATTAGCTCATCATGTAATAATTCAAAGCCAAACGTGGAAGAGTTACCACAAGTTCTAGAGTTTTGAGAAGACATTTCAGAGTTTCCTTTTGAGGTCAATTAGTATCCAAAAATGTTTGACCATACAAGCTCTGATAAATACTTGGATAATTTGAAATTAGTTTAATGCAAAGGGTTCCCTTACTTTATGTAAAGTGTTCACTTTACACAACTCATAAGATAACGTGTGCAGATAGTTCTAGATGGTGGTAGAGCTAAATGCAAAGCAAAACAAGATATCCTTCATATTCTTGCAGCCACACAATTTGCTAAACAACAGAGTGGGAGGGACGATGAAACTATTAAATCCTCAAGTTTAATGGAGCTCCAGAGCCCACTCATTGAGACAGGAGAAGATCATGGGGCATGTTGTAGAAAGGAATGCTATTCATAAACATACAAGTGCCTTGAGGATTGATTTTTTCTATGAGCAACCCCCTTCTCCCTTTCCTGGTTCCTTTGAGAGAATCAGATAGAAAAGATGCACACCAAGGAATACTCATTCTGAAAGGAGATGTTAATTGATGTCTTAGATGTGTGCTATTTTCATTGTTTCCTGATCTATACTTTTAGTGAATATGTCACTACTGTCTTTACTCAGTGAGAAGATGAATTGGATTACATCTTGTTTACAAATTTCTTAAACACACATATTGTTATAGAACACCCACAAAACTGATTGGAAGAATTGCTACAGATTTCTCAAAACTGAGTCTGCTAGCCTGATATGTAGCAAGTCAGTTATTGACACATGGGAAGAAAGCAGGTATTCATTGTAAAAGAGCATGAACTCACCCACTATTGCTTAATTTCCAAGCTCCTAAAGGGTTTAGGGTAATGATCTTACAGGCTGAAGTTGGAATTGAGATGAACATGTTTCACCTTGTTTCCAAGTCTCTGGTTGGTCTGGAGTGCCTGTGGCCTTAGAGCAATTGGTCAATAATAGCATATTCTTTATTAAATCTGATGGCAAAGTGTACGGTCCTCCAGTCCATCAAGAGGCTACATGAATGCTGTAGTAATGCTTGGCTTTGGGCCTGAGGTCTCTGGAAAAGAAATTCCTCGAGACCAACCATCATGATGTCATTAATGGGGAGATAAATGACCTCAAGTGTCTGGTGTTCAAGGACTCTGTGGGGTCCCTACACCACTCCCTCTATTTCGTGAGCTAATTTTAGTAAGAGGATGATTTGCAATAGTAACAGCGGGAATAGGAAACTTCAAGCTAAAGGGATGAAGGAGGATACCATGGGGGACTAAGATATGGTGGTATCTAGCACATGCATGCAAGGCACCGTAGGGGCTTGGTTTCAATCTCTGAACTCTCTCTTCCATCCTTCCCAGACTTGCTCCAGTAATTCAGCAGATGGTTGCTTCTCTGGAGAGAAATAGGGAAACATTTCAGAGAAGCTGACAATAGGGATGCAGCTTAGCACCTTATTAACTCTATGCCAATGTTTTCTTCCAATTCAGTGAAGGGAAGCAGCTCTTCTCTCAGCACACTTTTGAGAGTATGTTGAATCTCGTGACTTTGGAAATTATCAAGGGCCCAATTCTCAGATGCTTTTCAACCCTAACCCCTTTGGGACCTAATTTCCCTCTAATATTCTCAGGATTTCCTTGCAATGGAGAGTCCATTTGTTCTTTCACTTCTTGGAAGGAAGCTGCTTGCTTCTCTCTGATTTACTGCGTGGTTGGTTAAGAGGAGTGAAAGTCAATGGAGAGGAACCTCCTTCTTCCTGAGTTTCCTCTTCTTACCTGCCAGCTCACAAGATGAATGTGTCTGATTCTGCTCCAAATTCCTTCACTGGCAGAGAGGCTCAACTCTTTCCACCTCCTCCACTGATGCTTAAAAGGCATGTGATAATGGTTGTACTTTCTCAAGGTTTAGACATGAATGAATTGTCCATAGAAGCCTAATCACGACTGATGTACATCTTCTCATCGAACTTTTCCCAATGATAAGGTGGAACAGTTTGAAACCTATTATTCTGATTTTGTGTATGTCTATTTATTAGACTTTCTAAACTCAGAAGGTTACAGAGCAGGAGTTTAAGACCCTCTTAAAATCGCATCACTTTCATATTTAATGCAAACAAATGTGCTCTGCTATTCATTTTATTTATTTTACTTTATCTTATTTTTATTTATTTGACAGATAAAGTTAGACAGTGAGAGAGAGAGAGACAGAGAGAAAAGTCTTCCTTCCACTGGTTCACCCCACAAATGGCTGCTATGGCTGGAGCTTGCCAATTTGAAGCCAGGAGCTAGGAACTTCTTCCGGGTCTCCCACACAAGTGCAGGGGCCCAAGAACTTGGGCCATCTTCCACTGCTTTCCCAGGCCATAGCAGAGAGCTGGATCAAAAGTGGAGCAGCTGGGACTTGAATTGGAGCCCATATGCGATGCCGGTACTGCCAAGTGGAGACTTTACCTGCTACACCACAGTGCCGGCCCTGTATAATCACTTCTTATATTAATATGCACAAATGAATTTTAAAAATCAGTTAGCATTGAGAGATCTACACAGAAAAACTATACAATCTTAATTCCTTCTTCCATCTCCAAGACACATATTTTTGTCTGCCATAGCCTATTTTCACTTTTTCTAGTTGTTCTTTCTCCAAGTTATTTTCCTATTACTAATGTGTGCTTACACTGATCTTCTTTGATCACTATAAATGATTATTTATGTGTGGTGATGCACAGAATGATTTATACTAAGACCTACCTGTTTCCTCTTCTCCTCCAGGCTTCAATATAACTATAATTTAAAAATTTTAAATTGATAAACTATTTGTATCTTTGTGAGTCTTTGACTTATGTGGCATAGTTAATCCATCAGCTAGCCAGCCACTTCTATCTTCAAAATATTTCCTGAACCCAACTGATTCTTGCTAATACAATCTACTGCTATCAAATATCTCTTGTCTGGATGGCTATCATAGGTTACTAATCGTTTTTCTTGCTTCCACTCTTGGCTACCTGCAGTCTGTTCTGCACACAGCAGCCAGACTGGTATAAATGTGTTGGTTCTCATGAACTCTGCCTTCCAAAGACTTCTCTTATGCTTGCTAGGGCCAAGGTCTTCCTCCCATATCCTACAGACCTACATGACATGGATCCTGGCCTCCAAATCATGCCCCCTTTCCTGGCGATCCCTGAGGCTCTGGGTCACAGGCTGCTTGGCTGTCAAGTACACCACAAGTGCTCTCCTCAGAGCTACGGCACTGGCCGCTCCCGCAGCCTGGAATGCACGTGCTGGATATTCACAAGCTCCTTCCTCATATTTTAGGCTCCTTTTGAAAGGGCTTTCATTTAAAACTTGCTTGCATTCTTGACAACCTCCTCTAAAGAAGCTCCTGCCCAATCAGATCTGTAATCTCTCTTTATACTCTTGCCTGGAATGTGGACTACATGAGATCAAGTGCAGTGTATGTGTTTTGTTGTTGTTGTTGCCATATTGCTAGCACTGACAACAGTGCGGCAGTAAAGAAGCCCAATAAATAGTTATAGATTTGATGAATATGTAAAAAGAGCATTAATAAGAGAGAGAGCACAGATGTTTCAATGATGCTATAGATAGGCACCCAAAGTTTTGAACTTCATCTAGAGAGGGTAATCATTCTATAGAAAAATAAAAAAGAAACCAGTTGCATGTAGTGAGCATCCTTAACCCTCAGAAAGAAAAAAAATCTCTTAAAAGTTTGTCCCTTTTACGGGTTCCATGGATTGTTTCCATCTAGTTGGAAGCACAGATTCAGGGTGCCATCAGGAATTGTTCTTCTTTTAGACATTTCCAGTGCAGTGATTCTGAGAAGGCTCAATGGGAATCCATTTGTAAACTGTGAAACTATAAAATATATCAGCATGTGCTAATAAGTGAAAACTATCCATTCTCCCCTGACTATTATTTGCCAGTTTTAAATTGTACTTGTGTGAAAATATTTTCCTATTGTGTATTATTTACCTTGTAGATACACTGTTACTTCACCGATGGCCATTTTCTTCATGCTCAGTTCATCTCATTTTATATGTTCTCTCCAAAGTCATGGCAGTGACTACTGCTGACTCCCAAGTCCTGGACAAGCTTCACATTTATTTAGCTCCCTGATCATCTCCATTTGCACATGTCACAAAATTACTAAATGGAACAGGAAATGGATAATTCTTTCCACCAGACTTGTTTCTTTATGCATTTCTCATCTAAGAAAAATCAGGGTGATGTCAGATCTCCCTCTCATGTAATCTTCCATAATCAATCAATCAATAAGCACATTTTATACACTAAATCCCCCGCAGTAGCTCTGAACTGGTCTTCTGTCTGTTCCTAGCAAGTCCTCCATCCTTAAGAATTCTCTAATTTTACCACAGATATAATTTCTTTAACTTAGGCTAACATCCCTTCCAGCTGTCCACTGCATCTCAGACAAATCCAAATGCAGGCATTCTCCAAGTCCTGCAGCAACTCCTGAAGTCTTGAGGATAAAGGTCGATTAAAGACTACCAGATTATGCCCTCCTTCCTAGACATTGTGCATCTCTCTCCAGCTCAGACTCTTGGCGGTATCTCACACAGACTCTGCATCTGCGGTTCTGAATGACTAACCATTCCCCAATGCACCAAATTGTTTCTTCCACATGTTCCTTCCGCTTCAAATGTCCTTGGTGCTACCTCAGTTCAGTCAATTTTCACTTGCCCTCTACAACTTCGTCGCTAAGAATCCTTTTCTGAATTCTCAGTGTTCTTCCTTTTGCCCATTCATGGTGCTCCTCTAACAACGCGTATAGATTTGATGATTCATCATACCATACTATCATTCTTATTATTTATCTCTACTGTCCTACTTATGTAGTTTGTCAGCTGAAATTCTAAAGGTTAATGATGGTGTTTTTGAACATTTTTATGTCTCAAGTTGTCTAAACTGATAATGTTCATTAAACATCCATGTAAAGAAAGAAGAAAGAATGACTTGAAGCTTTGCTACCTAGACCTACAAGAACTTTTCAGAACCAAACAAAATTAAGATACAGTGTTTCAGGCCTTTGCTGTAGCACAGCAGGTTAAGCCACTACCTACAATGCCAGCATCCCAGACGGGTGTCAGTTCATGTCCTGGCTGCTCCACTTCCAATCCTGCTCCCTGCTGGTGGCAGTGAAAAGTGGTCCAAGTTTTTGGCCCCTGCCACCCACATGGAAGACCTGCAAGAAGCTCCTGGCTCCTGATTTTGGCCTGGACATTGTGGCCATTTGTGGAGTGAACCAGCCGATGGAAGAATTCTCTCTCTCTCTCTCTCTCTCTCTAACTTCCTTTTCAATAAATAAATAAATCTAAAAATAAAGATACAATGTTTATGTTTTGAGGCACTGTGGGCAAACATTACATGCTATTACATATAACGGGAACTTAAAAATGCAGAGATGTGGGGAATGATGATTTTTCTATTTTGGTTTTCAATCAAAAGGTAAGGACTATTTAAGTTGTAGAACACAGTCCTGGTGTGTGTGTGTGTTGGAAAGGTACAGGAATCATGACAATTTGGCAAATGACTTCTGAGGAAGTATTCCAATTTTAGTGTTACATTAATTTACTTTCTACTGGCAGTTAAGTAATTTGTTGCTACTGGATTGTGTATATATTTTAAATATATGTATTTCAATAAAGAAGGCTCTCTTTCTACTATCCATCTATCTATATTTCTTTGGCATCAATGCAATTATATAAATACCCAGGATATAAAAGCATATTAAAACCATTGATTGAGTGATGAAAAGTTGACACACTTAAAATTCTTCTAATTATACTTAATTAGTGAATTTTCTTTTTTATAAGTGGGACTTGAAAAATACAGATTTGATTTGAAGCATAATTCATAGTTCCCTTTATTTCCAGCCATTTGCCCCATATGATTTCTTGTGAGCATCATTTGTGTAGGTTTGGCTGTAAGTACGGTCCCCAAACATATAGTTTATACAGTCCCAACAATGTAAGAAATAAGAAAAAAATACTATTAGGCTGATTAGAATGCACTGCAGGAAGGCATCAATTATTGAATGATCCCAGTCCTTCACCTCAAACTCTGCCTGAAAGACCATTCCAAACATTTATTACTCAGAGTGAAAAAGCACTGCCTTGGATCTCTGCTGACTTTATTTCCCTTTCACTTTCATTAAGGCTTCTTGTGCTGTGTAAGCTGCATGAACAAAAGTAACCTACGTTATCTACACATACAATTCTGTGTACTTTAATTAGATCCTGTTTTGTCATTTCCATAGCAGGCCTCCCTGTTCCCCCCAATCCTGTAATTCATTCCTTTCCAGCTATTGTTATCTGGGCTTCATCTTCTTTCTTTTCATCAAATTTAATTTAACTTTGAAAAAAAGTGGGATGGAGATATGCAACCTCAATAGCTTACACTACAGGTTTTGTAGCATTTAACTAGAATTACATTTGTAGGATGGATACATCCTGACAAAAGGAAACAAAAGCAACATCTCTGATGGGCAAAGATAAAAATGTTTCCTCCCGCTCCAGCATGTGCTTAGGCACAATGGCATCTAACAGCTTTGTAAGGTTTTTGACATTAGGGACCACCTCTTTTATGTGCTCTGAATTGATACTGGCACCCCATAGGTGTTTAATAAATATTAATACAACTAGACTTAATAATAAATGAAAAGGAAACGCTTCTCGAGTAAACCCCGTGGTGGATGCCCATCGCAAGATGTGCTTCACTGTTTTCAAAGGCAGCCTTTCATTTCAGACATAATCTTCAGGATTCATAATTTTATCTGTTTCATTTAAAAATAATATAAAGAGTATCCTTAGCTATTTCTTCATTTAGTGCAAAGTAAAATTTCACTTCCAGAAGAAACAGTAACAGAGGCACAAAAACCAAACTGTAGGCCATTCATGATGTACACTTGTGTATCAGGAACTAAGGCCAGATGGGGCTATAAAATTAGCCCTAAATCTCAACATTTAATTCCATATGTTTCAACAGAATAATGTAGGACATCATTCAGGAGATAGGGAGGCGCTGGAAATATTATTTTGCAGTTTTTTACTTCTCTTTCTCCCAATCCTGACAACCACCCATCCAGGCTTAGAAATTGGCTGTCCCAGTATGAGAGGGGAGGAAGGCTCACTAAAAAGATTTGATATACTGAAGGGAGGCAAGAGGGCATTGAAGTTGTGTGCAGGCAGTTTTTATTCACTCAGATGTGGAATGTAGCAATTTTAAGTGGATTTCAAAAATACAGTTGCATCTTGTTGGATTTAATGACACAAAGAAATACTCCCTTTATCTAATAATTTGTTATTTGTAGACACAGAAAGGACTTTAGGTCACAAGATCGGTCATCCTGCATTCAAGTGGAGTTGGGGTAGCATGAATGACAGTTGGCTTGTTTACACAGCTTTTAGTCTATGTCTCTAGACATTTCGATAAAAAAGAGTACATACAAATCAGTCAAATAACAGGTCTGATTGATTTCACTCAATTCCTCCTTTCCCCTACATAACTATTTCATTAGAAGGAACAACTTTCATATAAAGTTAGTTTTTCAATAATCTTACCTACTTATAAAAGTATCTCATCACCTCTATAAGGTGCCAGTGCTGTGGTGTGGTAGGTTAATCTGCCACTCTGTGACAGTGGCATCCCATATGGGTGCTGGTTTGATTTCTGGCTGCTCTATTTTTGATCCAGCTCCCTGCTGGTGTGCCTGGGAAGGCAGTGGAAGATGACCCAAGTACTTGGGCCCTGCACCCCAAGAAAGCTCCTGGCTTCTGATCAGCCTAGCTCTAGCCATTGTGGCCATTTGGGGAGTGAACCAGTGGATGGAAGATCTCTTTCTTTCTTCCTCTCTCTCTCTGTAACTCTGCCCTTCAAATAAAACAAACAAATCTTAAAAAAAAAGAAAGAAAGAAAGAGGTATGCTTATATCTAGTAACTGTTCACTGGAAAAACATTTAATCAAAGCAATTTTTTTACGCATAACATTTGAGTACAAATACTTCACTCCAAAAATAATAGAAAAGTACTTATAAAGGATGATGTAATGGGATAAATAACCCAAAATCCTTTTTAAAAATCAGTCAAAAACATTTTGGGCCTGACGATATCTGACCCACAATTTTTCTTCTTTTTTTTTTTTTTCCAAACAATACTGACTGTAATATATAAAGGGCCAAAATATGGGGTAAATAGACAAAGATTATACCAAAACTTTCAATTTCTAAGGTATTCTTAGATGCTTCACTTTTGACTTAGAGAAGTTAGATTATCTAGTGTGGAATTCCAAATAGTGTCGAAGTGCATTATAGTAATTGATGTTAACATTAAGCAGTCTGGAAAGTTCTTGCCAGAAATGACACTACAGTTCAAGACCACGCTAACTGGCTAGAAATAGGCATCTCTCTGGAAAGTGCTGCCTGTCAAAAATAAAATATTTTGACACATTTGCATGCCTGAAGTGTAAGTTCCATGTGGATCACAAATTGGGAGACTAGCCACGGCTACTAGATATGCTCATCTTGCTCCCTTCTCAGCTGCGCTGGAGACTAAAGTAGCAGTTTGGTTGTGGGCTTATATTCCAAACACAGCCAGTGTGACTGAGTTTCAGCCAGAGAGAAAGCTTTCCTTGGGTGCAGATACCAGGACTGTGCCCTTGAAGTATAACCTGAAGATCAAGCTCTCTAATTAAATAAGCTCAAATTTTAAAAGTAAGACTTTAAATATTTAGATTCTCCTTTTAAGTAAAAATATCACTGGTAAATGTGATAAATTGTTTGGTATTATCAGAATTCAGTCCTTAGTAACAGCACAGATAGGTACCTTGTGTTTAGACAATAGGAATCATCACACTCCCATAATTCTTACAAAACAGTTTTCATTTTTCTGTAAATTTAGTTTTCAAAGCACAGAATGTTCCAAAGGGAATTAAGAAAGGTAGACAGAGAGAAAGCAGATGAAAAAAAATTTATGCTGATTTAGAGTTTTGCATAAGTAAATATTAGGCACTAGTAGCCTAAAACATTCAACACCAAAGAAAAAAGGGAAGAATTGGGCAGAAAAACCTATGAATGTGGAGCCACAATATGAATACTGTATTCTTCTTAAGGCATTATATAATGATTTTATGAACACATTAACACAAAATAAAAGCTCTATGACAATAAAAGATTCAGAAAAGAGAAAATGGAATCATCCTTCTACTATTTTTAAATTTCAATTTTAATTTTCACTTGTATCTATTTTGAGAGCATAAAATGTTCAAACTGCTTGTGGTACATATTTACACATTTTGAATGGTTTTCACTTAAGAGAAAACAACTGTTATATATATTTTCACTTCATCTTCAAACTTTCTAATGGATGTAAAATATTCTGTCATCTGATTAAACTCATCCTTCATTGATTAAAAAATACATTTAGTACCTACATATCCCAGGTTCTGTCCAAAGCACTGGGCATATAGCAGATATAAGTTCAATGTTTTGTTTTCATAGAATAATGTTCTAGTGGGGGACACAGACGGTAAGTACATAAATTTCTAATACTATAACGGGTAGTTAGAAAACAAATGGATAGGAGCCTGCTTTAGAAAAAATTACCTAAGCACTGGTGCTGTGGTACAGCAGGTTAATGCCCTGGCCTGAAGTGCCGGCATCCCATATGGGTGCCGGTTCTAGTCCTGGCTGCTCCTCTTCCGATCCAGCTCTCTGCTAATGTGCCTGGGAAGGCAGTGGAAGATGGCTCAAGTGCTTGGGTCCCTGCACCCATGTGGGAGACCCATAAGAACATCCTGGCTCCTGGCTTCGGATTGGCTCAGCTCCAGCCGTTGCAGCCATCTGGGGAGTGAACCATCAGATGGAAGACTTTCTCTCTCTCTCTCTGCCTCTTCTTCTCTGAGTAATTCTGCCTTTCAAATAAATAAATAAATCTTTAAAAAAAAAGAAAAAGTTACCCAATGATCTCTCCAAGGGGAAATATTTAAAGAAGACATGAAAGAAGGGCTGGAGTCATTCATTAAACTCTCTTGGGGAACATTGGGCATAGGGGAGAGAAAATACATAAACCCCGAGATGCTTGGAGAAATCAGAAAGCCAGCTCAGTTATTCTGATTCTATGAAAGAAAGAGGTATGAAATGAAGTCAGCACCATTACGAGGCCAAAATATAGGTCAGGGGCTGGGAATACATAGTAAGGATGTCTTCTTTATTGATACACTGGCATCATCAAACTTTGGGAGCAGGGGTTGATCTAACCTACTTGTGAGTGTTTTGAAGAGGTTGATCATAGAGATAGAGACAAGAAGAATGCTAGGACACTACTGCTGACTTAGATACCAAACTAATCAATGTCCTACTCTTCAATAAAACATATCTGTCTACACTTACATATTGATGAGACACAAATCTTCAAGTTCACAGGTACTTTAACAGAATCTGACCCTTTAATAAATTGTATGTGAGTTACAGAAAGGCACCTCCTTGGGTCTCTTCAACAGTACTCCAACATCACATTAAAAAGACAAGGTTCTCTTTGTTTTATTGCAATGTGTCAGGTATTTTTTTAAAAAGCTGAGTTAATATATTCTAGATGAGGAGAAATTTGTGGGAAAGGGTCAGCCATGGTTTACTTGCCCACCCAATTAACATTATTTGATTAGGAATAGTATTTTAGTATTATAACTGATGGTTATTATTAACCTTTTTGTTTTTTGTACAAAGGATATCCTTAGAATAAATTTACAAGAGAGGAAGTAATTGGTCCCTATAAAATTTTTCTATTTTCTATCAAGCAGTATATGGACTTAATACTAATGTATCATTCCAATTAGTTTCTCTTTTAATCTAGCCTTGGGAATTGTAATAACCTGTAAATTGTATTTTTTAGTGTTTCCATAACTTTTTTAACCTTGTTTTCCAGATTTTACCTGTCTATAAAAGCTTTAGACCTTGATGTGGATGTGTGTGGTCAGAGGCAGAAGAGGCCATTGGATTAGTAAAACTATTTGTAACTGAAATGTTTCCTTAGAACTTTTGTCACTGTATTTGATCTGAATCTGAAAAGCAATTTTTAAAAGGGTATTATGACCTTTAAATGTGTCCTATTTTAGTCACTCTGACAATTAAAGAAATTACAAGACAAAGTGACTACCTTTGAAAAAAAATTTACTTTCTCTTTAGATGAGCTATGAATATGAATTGACAGGAGTATGGTATAGGAAAATAAATATGGTATTTGGAGACATTTATTTAGATTTGTTTGAAAGGCAGAGAAAGAGGGACAGTGAGAGAGCGAGAAAGTGCATGAGCACATAAGCTGGTTTAATCCTCAAATGCCCACAACAGCAAAATCTGGACCAGCCCCAAACCAAGAACAATACAAGTCTAACTTAAGAGTGTCAAGGACCCGAGAACTTAAGCCATAACCTGCTGCCTACCAGGGTGTGCATAAGAAGGAAGCTGGAATCAACAATGGAGCTGGGACTTGAACCCAGGTACTCTGCTTTGTAGGCATCCCAACCTGAAGCTTAACTGCTAGGCCAAATTCTCATCCCTGATTACTTTAAAGTATCACAGTTGCTGACAAGCATTTTACATGACGATCTACAATCACTGAAGAGTACTTAAAGGTAGAAGATTCCACAGTTTTGAAGAACACTAATAAACAAACAAATAGGAGAGTTTGAAAACCACAGAGTAAGGGTCAGCATGCCAGAGACTAGACAATAGTATTAATCTGCCATGTAACTCATTGTCTACTACAAAGTTCTTGAGATTTACATCTGTTATATACAACAATCACTTTCTTAAGTAGTTTTTCAAGTATAATCTTAATGTCACGTTCAGCAGCCAAGGACAAGACAAGACCACCCAGAACAAAGACCTGGAATGCAGCCAGTCCACCAACTTTACTATAATACTGTAAACCATTCAATTCTGCTGAATCACACATGTTAATAGGGCCTAAAAAACAAACAGGTGTGCCTTGAACTTGAAAATCAAATAACCAAATAAAAGCTAAAAAAGATGTGTGGAAGTCCTTTTAGCAGCATTACTTTGAATAGCCAGGAATCAGTGATCTATGGTCCGAGCCAACAATGGGGGAATCAAATCACCCAACAAGTGAAAGAACAAGGGCACAAGAGCTATAACTGTATTTCCAGAAGGAAAAAAAAAACACCATTATTGTCACAGAGGAAGGATGGCCTTCTATGCTATTCAAAACTTCAGGTGACTTCACTGTAAAATATGCCTTAAAGATTTGTGTACTGCCTATGACCAAACAAGTACAGACAGTCCTATTGGCAACAGTCCACACTGTAGAATGTCCAGGAGGATAAGTTGTTTCTCAGATTTCCTAGAGAGGATCTTCCAAGATGACATACTGATCACATGTCTACAGTAAAAATCTGTATCCTCTGAAGCACAGAATCTGGAAATCCAGACTTAAAAATGTGGGTCTCCAGATGAGGCTGGTGGTAGACAGTGACCAAGCAGGTGTAGTAGTGAGGTTATTAGAAAGACTAGTGGGGGAACAATCCATGTGAGGCAAACCTGAAAAATTAGATTACAGGTGAGTAAAATTAAAGGGATCACACTGAGATATTAAAGAAGCAGAACACTGAGAAACCAATGAATGCGTATACAGAGTTGTAGATCTAACCTCACAAGAAAAGTGAGTAATTAGAGAGGGAGGACAAGAGAAGGATAAGATGAATAGAAAACACGCATTTAGCTTCCTCAGGATGAGACAAGAATGTGAGATGGGCAATCCAGGGCAAACACACTGTAATGGCTAGCCTCGGGGAGAAAGTCTGATTAGAAAAGGAGTGTAGGATATATTCTCAGAACAGTTCAAGTAAAAGCCATTGTAAAATCTTTGCCATGACTGGCTTGCTGGATTTAGAAAATTCCATTTGTTGAAAAACAGAATTAAAAGATATATTTATTTTGATGCATTTTTTAAATCCATTCACTTTTTTTTTCATGTATTTCTATGAAAGTTCTGAAGGCCTCTTGTATTACCTACCCAATCCTCCTAAGAGTAGAAATTATATCAATAGCCAATTTACTTGATAACTGTCTGTTAACATTTTGTACATTATTTTCTGCATCTGTAGTGCTGCAAGAAGACAATGGTTCTTACCAGACAATAGTCAGAAAGACTGGAAGAACTACACGGAGCTTTTTTCCTCACTCTCCAGCCTACTGAAGGATTTGTCTCACCCAAAGCAACTTTGAATCAGGGTAATCAAGTGGTAGAAGGAAAGAAGAATCAACAAGGTCACCATCACTGTCATCAGCAAGCATCCCTAAGGTGTGAAGTCAGTGTCAGGGAAAGCATGGGTTTAACGCGGAAGCCCATCCTTTCCACAGCGATGGTGAATATCCCCATCTGGCTATAGTTGAATCTGCATCTGGTTGTATCAGGAGCTGTTTAAAAGAAGTGCACAGGGGCTGGCATTGCAGTGCAGCAAGTGAAAGCCCCAGCTTGCAGTGCCAGCATCCCTTATGGGTGCCAGTTCGAGTCCTGGCTGCTCCACTTTCGATCCAGCTCCCTGCTAATGTGCCTGGGAAAACAGCCAGGGATGGTTCATGTTCTTGGACCTCTGCACCCAAGTGTGAGACCCTGAAGAAGTTCATGGCTCATGGCTTTGTATCAGCTCAGTTCTGGTCATTGTGGCCATTTGGGGAGTTAACCAGTAGATGGAAGACCTCTCTCCCTCTCTGTCTCTCTCTCTGTCTCTCTCTCTGTCTCTCTCTCTCTCTGTGTCTCTACTTCTCTCTCTGTGTAACTCTTTCAAATAAATAAATAAATCTTTTTAAAAAAGTAAGAAAAAAGATGTGTGAAAGGAACAAAATAGATAGTTTTTTAAATGTTAAGAATGCCCCATTTAGATGCCCTCATATTATAGGCAAATTGTTTAAATTCAACAGAAATGGAAGATACTCACTCCTGGAAGTGTGGAGGAAGGATTCACGGTTTTGATTCATCTATCTGCCCCCAGACAGTTGCTATTGATTTTGGCTTGGCTGAGATCATGATGCTTTTATGACAGGGATTTATTTCTGCTGAAAGACTTGGGAAACATTCATGTCTTTCAGATATTTCCTGGAGAAGTCTCATGTCTTACCAGCAACAATGCATACTCAGGACTAGTGATTGTTAAAAAGGAAAGCATAGAATTTCTTTTTAAAAAATGAGTATTAAAAGTCACTCACAGGATTAAAGAACATCTGTGATTCACCAAAGTCATTGCCTTTGTTAGCCCTTTCTTCTGGGGTTCAGTGCATATTCAAAGTCATGAACAGGCTTTTCTAGGTTCTTGATCTCTAATACATTAAAAACTAATTGTTCATAAATGTTCTAAGTCAACACATCATTTCACTGATAATATATCCTATAGTTTTAGTTCCCAAATGCCAATTTCTTCCATCATGGTACAATTTTTTTGACATTTCAAAATGGCTTTAAATATATAAAACAAAAATTCAGAGGCAGTGATATAGTTCCCACAAGCCCTTCAGCCCATTCCCCCCCATTAACCCCCTATTAACATCTCATATCAGTATCCTTGTCAGAATTAACAAACCACACGCAGCTTCCCCTATTCTTTAATCAAAGTTCCTTTTATTCTTTCTACTTCTCTCAGTCTCTGGTAACCAATATTCTGTATTTATATCGAGTTCTCTCTTCCTTTTACTCTTTTTAATTTAGTTCCCAAATGTAAAGGAGAATATGTGGTATTTGTCTTTCTGCGTCTTGCTTATCTGATTCAAAATGATGTCATCCAGTTCCATTCAATTTGCTGAAAATGACAGGATTTCTTTATTTTTAAAAACTGAATAGTATTCTATTGGCATATATACCACATTTTCTTTATCCATTCATCCAATGATGGACACTTTGGTTGATTTTATATTTTGGCTTTGTGGACAGTGCTGCCTCAAACATGGTAAAGCAGGTGTATCTTTGAAAACAATGAGTCCTGCCTTTTGGGTGAATATCCATAGCAGGGCTGCTGAATCTTATGGCAGTTCTATTTCTCCATACTGTTGTCTCAGTGGCTGCACCAATTCATAATCCCATTAACGGCATATCACAGTTCTTTTCTCTACGTTCTCCTCAGAATTTATTACTCTCTTCCTTTTTGATAAAAATTGTCCTGACAGGTGGCAGAAAACCTTTAAATGTGTATATAAAGTAAATGATTAACAAACCAGATGCATAAGTCATATATGAATATTAATAATTGGTTTCCAACATCAGGCAAGGATAGTGAACCTGAGATCTATTTCCTGCTTAGGTCAGATATTACTGCCCATTCATCATCATCCAATATTTATAGGCTCAAAGTAGGATTAAAATGGAGAGACTCTACCTTTATGTTCTACCCATGAAACACTTAAAGTACAAAATATAACTTCACACTTTAGATGCGTTTTCCTAAAGACGTCCAATTATCTGATTGCAGAGATGCATGCTCACGGCACATGTGACCAGTGCACATTCACCAGCTCCCTGCTGCCTGATTCTGAACACCTTCAGTTTGAAAGACTTCTAACTGCTCACAGCTGAGTGATAGCAGCACTAGCGACAGAACTACATTTCCCATCTCTCGGATACATGCTTAGTTATCACTCGCATCAATGCAGTAGCCGAGAAAAACGCTCCTGAGAGATTCACTGCTTCCTCACCTGATTTCTCAGCCACTCCCAGACCAGCACCGAGGGGTGCAGTGTTCTTAGGCATTTCTACAGTCCCAACTCCAAAGGTCACTGATCTGCTTCAGAGTTAACATCTCAAAGAATTTTAGATAAACATGAACCTTCTGACTCTTCTATCCCAGGGTAGCTGCAAGCTAACTGTAAGTGAAGTGTGTATGTTTCTCTTTGCGTATGGCTGCTGGACAGACTCCCAGTGGCAATTTGAAAATTGCACAAAACTAACAACTGGACCCAGGCAATAGGAGCTCCTTTACTTTCAAGGGTCCAGAGTAAGTCCTAAGTAAGCTCGTGGAGGTTTTCATATAATGATCTCATCCAA
Source organism: Oryctolagus cuniculus (assembly GCF_964237555.1). Lineage (NCBI taxonomy): Eukaryota > Metazoa > Chordata > Mammalia > Lagomorpha > Leporidae > Oryctolagus > Oryctolagus cuniculus. Next base: position 15,526,974 of record NC_091444.1, on the reverse strand, counting down.
GTTCCTTGGAGTTATTAGTAATTGGCTAAATTCACAGCTTCGATTCGATGTGATTCATCAACAAAGTGTTTAACTGCTTATCAAAACCTACACAACTAGAGTTATAAACTTAGTACCGATAGAGTCCTATGCATTCTTTCCTGTGGGACTGCAGGCTGACAAAGCAGACTTCTAGAGCATGCCAGGGCTTTTAGCGCTGACAGATATGAGGGGAAAAAAACCTGGCAACAGAAAAAAAGTCAATATTTTCCCCCTTAGATAACGTATTTATTTTTCAGAAATTGGTTTCAATATTTGGAGTGCTTGCTTTCTAAACGCTTACTTGCCTGTCTTCAACAGACACTTCCCTACAAGCACAATTATTATCCCTTTTAGTAGTCTTAGATCAAAGATATCAAAACTCGGAATTTGGTTTTTCTGTAAAAATCTGTTCCCCATTTGGCACAGGGGACTCAGTTCCAGTCTGATGCTTGGCAGCCTCCAGCAAATCACGCAAGCCGGGACGCACTTGCTGCTTAGTGCACACGCGCATTGCGTGCGCACGAGGACATTCACAGTGAGGCTCCTCCCCTCCTGAAGAAGAGTACAGAAAGCCATATCTCACTAGACACACTAAAGAACAGCACACTAAGGACAGAGATCCTACATGAGGAGTAAGTGCACAGTGACTCCTGTTGTTGACTTAACAAATTGACACTCTTGTTTATGGCATCAGTAATCACCCTAGGCTCTTGTCATGAGCTGCCAAGGCTATGGAAGCCCCCTGAGTTCACTGACTCTGATCATATTTAGACAAGGCCATGGTCAAAGTGGAAGTTTTATCCTCCCTTCAGAGAAAGGTACCTCCTTCTTTGATGGCCCATTCTTTCCACTGGGATCTCACTCGCAGAGATCTTACATTTAGTTCCCGCCCCCCCCCCCAGAGTGTCTTGGCTTTCCACATGAAATACTCTCATGGGCTTTTCAACCGGATCCACATGCCTTAAGGGCTGATTCTGAGGCCAGAGTGCTGTTTAGGACATCTGCCATTCTATGGGTCTGCTGTGTATCTCACTTCCCATGTTGGATCATTCTCTCCCTTTTTGATTCTATCAGCTAGTATTTGCAGACACTATTTTTGTTTATGTGATCCCTTTGGTTCTTAGTCCTATCATTATGATCAATTGTGAACAGAAACTGATCACTGGGACTAGTGAGATGGCATTGGTACATGCCACTTTGATGGGATTGAATTGGAATCCCCTGGTATGTTTCTAACTCTACCGTTTGAGGTAAGTCAGCTTGAGCATGTCCCGAATTGCACATCTCTTCCCTCTCTTATTCCCACTCTTACATTTAACAGCGATCACTTTTCAGTTAAGTTTCAGCACTTAAGAAGAATTGTGTATTGATTACAGTATTCAACCAAAAGTATTAAGTAGAACAAACAAACAAAAAATACTTAGAGGGATAACATATCAAGTTGCTCATCAACAGTCAGGGTGAGGGCTGATCAAGTCACTGTTTCTCCTAGTGTTCATTTCACTTTAACAGGTTTCCTTTTTGGTGCTCAGTTAGTTGTCACCTATCAAAGAGAACAAGTGGTATTTGTCCCTTTGGGATTGGCTTATTTCACTCAGCATAATGTTTTCCAAATTCCTAACGGGGATCACTTAATTAAAACTTTATATTTGATCTCAGCCAAAAGGCAGAGAAGCAATTAAATTAAAACGTCATACTGCTATTTCTTTTATTAAAGTAGGTGATCAGTATAGTTTCCTATGGCTCCTCTGCAGCTAAAAATTTTATCCTTGTAAATAGATAAAGATTCTCCTTGGTAGACATGTTAGTGTGACACTAGTTTTCTTTGGCAGTGTCTGCAATCCAATATATACTGATGTCTACCTTACATTGAGGACCGGGATCTGGGAATTTTTCTTTACCAAGATATTAAGCTACATCTTGCTTAGAGAGACAAATTTACACTTCTTGGTATACTTTCCACAGACCTTCTACATAACATCAGAGTTCTTATGAACAAAGCTTTATAGCATCCTTTGTCAGGAAAGTACAGTTAAAATGAAATGTATGTTCCCTCTTTCCTATGGATCATTTATTTCTGGATGAAAGTTAACCTTGAGAATTAATGAACAAAGCAAAGAATGATGGTAGTGGGACTTAGGAAAAGTATGTTAAACAATTAAATATAATATTTGACTAATTTTGTAATTGAGAGATCTCTTATAAAAAGTGGTACTTTCCATAAACAGAGAGAGCAATTGGGAACCAGAGAAGTCATGACTTACAAGGCTGAATATTTAGGGAAAAGAAGGCACAGAACAAAAAGAAAAATGCCAGCTTCATAATATGGAGGCTGAGTTAAAAATGGCTAAGCATTTCTGTCAGTCATGTATGTTAAACTTCTAGGTTGTATTATTCATGTAAAAAACTTTTGGTTACAAATAGTAGTAGTTGTTGGAGTAGTGGAAACATAAATACAACAAACATTACTACTACAAAGACACATGTATTAGAAACTAGTAATACACTAAGTGTTTCAGAATACATGCCAATATAGAAGGACATTCTTAACAGAAAAAAAGAATTATGAAAGATTATTAAGCATAGAAATGGGAATTATTCACTATCATCCTAGGAAATAAGATTTTAGAAGGTGTCTTTATAATAAAGCATAAAGTATTACATTTGTTTCACAGCTGTATTATATATAAGTATTGCAATTCCCTCCCATAGGAATAAAGTATTTTCTGCGGAATGAGTGAATTCTAAAGCAGTGTGAATTCTTAAGCAATAAAATAAGTAAGTACAATCTTACACAAAGGAATTAGGTAAGAATGGTCAAGAAAATTATTTCAACACAATTAGCTGCAACAGTTGAAAGATATTAAAGGTCTGGAAAGAATCTTTTAACCATATGGGAGTTATTAATAAATCAATATCATATTTGACAGCCATTCTAATAACCTAAAACCAGCTTCAAAGTCAGATTATTTGGAAATCTGTATTTATTTTAGCATATCAGATGACAAAGGAAGAAATGTGGTATTTATACATAAAAATATGTTCATATGTTGATATGAGGGCAATTAGTAACCTATGGGATAAAGCTAAAGCAATCTTTAGTGTAATTGTTTCCATTTTGCACATTTATAAAGGCAGATGAGAAAAAGCACTCCATATTACTAGGCAGTACACATTCCATTAAATTAACCCTCTTAGGGCAACCATGTATTTAATTTTCAACTCTGGTACTTTAGCAGTAATTAAAACAGGAGGTCAGCTATACAATATTACTTAAATAACCTGCCAATGGTAGGTAAAAATCATCTCTTTAGAAATATCTTCAAGACTCACACTCAACACTCTTCCTATATCCAAATTGGTTACTTATTGCATGTTGTGCTTATAATAAAGCAGCATGAAAAAGTGGTATGTTTCATTTTAGTGCCATCATAACAAATCAAACCATATTAGATACACATCTGAGGTAACAGACCCAGTCAACATGGCACTACATAATGAAGTGCAGTAGAAAGCCTCATCTTGAAGCCTTACTTTGAAGATAAATTAAACAGAAAAACAATCTTCAGTAAGTAAAGCCTACAGGGGACTGTTTTACATCATCACTGATTCATGCACAGATTTGGTTATTATTATTCTACAACTTGGTTGATTTTTGGACAACCTCATTGGCAAAAAGAATTTTTGTAAAGTTTCCACTTTCTAACATCTTCTTAGAAGTTGAAATTTTCCCCTTCTCTAGTAATTTCCAGCTTTTTCCATTTGGTTGCTATTACCATTTATTTTTCTTATGTTTCAACTGGAAGAGCTGCCAAACAAAGATGTCTTTTCAGGACATGCAGAGGGAGTGCCAGTGCATGGTTCCAACATCGCCACTTGGTGGTTCCCTGCCAGCTGCAGAGGAGAAGGGGGGTTCATTCTCTTTTCTTGGCCCTCACAGGCAATCATATGACTCATCTTTTCAGAGACGCTTAGAGGAGTTGTGAAAAGCGTTCATTTTAACATACAGATTTTTAGAATGAGAGGATGTGTCTAAGAAATATGGATTTATGAAGGCTTTTGATGAAGCAATGGCACAAGAAAGTCAGCTGTAAGTTTTGTTAAAAATATAATAAAGTTGATACACGAGGTTCTCTCAGTAGCACTGAAAGAATGATTTGGCTGTCTGAAACATAAGCCAAGACCCTGTATTTTTATTAACCTTCCCCCCTTTCCTTTTTTTAGATTTTGGAAACAGCAAATACAGATGAATCAAAAAGGTCTTTTAAGGCAGTTACCTTTAAGAAAAGTTTGATAGAAGACCAACACAGTGGAAAAGGTCAGAAGGCATTTGGGGAAGCACCAGGGATGAGCTGGTGTAGTCAGCTGTCTATGTGATTTTATGTAACTTTCAATGTGTTACTTAACCTTCTATGCTTCATTTTTTCCCATTCATAAAAATGACAATAATTACACTTGCCACCTGTGTACCTCAAAGGAGAGAGGGAGGACTAATGAAATGTCTGTCAAGGGCTTTGAACTTTCCAGAATAAAGCTTTTATGACTCCATAAAGTACAAAGTAGTATCCCAAGCTTGTATTTTTCCTGGCATTTACCTCGATCTATCAAGTTCTTTGCACACCATTGGCTACTGTTGCTCACAACATCCTCCTCTCTTAGTGACTGCCAGAGCTATTCTAGAGGAGTGCCAGGCTGCTGCTGCTTTCTTCACACAAGGCTAGGGAGACTTTGTCATTTTAGTCATGGTACTGAAACTTTTGTTCCTTTGCCTATTTCCCTGGGCGTGTGAGATTTTTTTTTCTTTTTTGTGGGCACGGGAGCATGGGTAAATGACACAAGAACCAATGTGGGAAACATCAACTCAGACATTCCCAAATGACACATTGATACTGAGAATATATCATTACAGAGCCAGCTTGGAATGCTACAAAACATCTCCCACTATTGTAAAAGAAAAGTTCATCTTGCCAAATGCAACCTTATAGCTTATAAATTCTTAAAAATATTTATGTTTTATCACCCTTTCTCTCTTTTTAACTTTTTGGTTTTCCTTGAACAAGGATCCAGAAACAATTTCATGGCTATTGAAATCAAAACTTTGATCTTTAAAGGAATCAATCCTTTTTTGTATTTCACTGAGGGGACTTTAAGAGTACAGTAGATTTGGATCTTCTGATATTCATGCCCACAATGCTGGTGAGGATTCTAAAATCAGTCTATGCTGAGGGTCATGGTGAAATTACAGCAATGGGTTATTCCAAATTACTGCTTTACTGATAGGAAAGTTGGAAAAATAACTTCAAGAATTAAAAAAAATTTTTTGATCTACTCAAAAGGAAGAGAGTGAGAGACTGATTTTCTATCTGCTGGTTCACTCCTACACACCCACAATAGCCAGTGCTGGGCCAGAATGAAGCTAGGAACTGAGAACTCCATCCTCATCTCCCCCATGGATGGCAGGGGCCTATGTCTCCCAGGATGCATTAGCAGGAAGCTGGATAAGAAGCAGAGCAGCCAGGACTTGGAACAGCATATGCAATGTGGTACTGATTGATACGTGCCAAACATTGGAAAATTCAAGGAAAAATATCAGACATAGCCCAGGTCCTTAGAGTATATTCTCATTCATCATCTGAGAATCCCCACTTTTGCAATTTTATACATAACAAAGTAAAAACAAACAAGCAAAAACTAACAAAGGAAATAGTCACACACCCCCACACCTGCGCATGTGCATCTACATGCATTATCTTCCTTCTTGGCTCTCTAATTCTTAAAGTACCACCCCTGTGAATTCCATGGAGGAATTCTGCTTGCACCAGAAAAGATTTTTAATCTTCAGTAAGAATCTGATTATTGAAATTGCAAGTACTTTCTGTATGCATTTGTTAAGATCATTAGTTAGCTAAAGATTTATAAAAGGCATTTTTTTTCTGGAACATCACATATATGGCAATTAGAAACATGTAATTACATACATGGGGTGCGAGGGTACATGATATATAAAATCTGGCTTCAGGAAACTTTTATTCTTTCACAGAGAGATTTAAAACGAATTTACATAATAAAGTGCAAATGAGATTTAATTTTATATGTAATCATTTTATTCTATAACTACTTCCTTCATGAAAAACCCTTCAAAGACATCCCATTAGCTAAAAAAAAATGTTTCAGGACTGGTAGGATAGAGTCAAGTACATACTTGGGGTACATCAAACTTACTGAAGTTATTGTCAAGCATTTATTCATCTGCCTCCTTCAGTGACTGACACAATACTTTTGTAGGGTTAGGAAGATTAAAAACAGAAGTCCCTGTGCTGAAGTTGACAGCATAGTGTGAAGATAAAGCATGGCCAATCTCAACTCAGGGTGACAATTATGATGATATCTGTATACATGGGTGTCCGTGGGCCATTTTTTTGTTTTTAAATTTTTTTTTATCTTTTTCCATCCTTTTATTTAATGAATATAAATTTCCAAAGTACAGCTTATGGATTACAATGGCTTCTCCCCCATAACGTCCCTCCCACCCGCAACCCTCCCCTTTCCCACTGCCTCTCCCCTTCCATTCACATCAAGATTCATTTTTGATTCTCTTTATATACAGAAGATCAGTTTAGCATACATTAAGTAAATATTTCAACAGTTTGCTCCCACACAGAAACATAAAGTGAAAAATACTGTTTGAGTACTAGTTATAGCATTAAATCACAATGTACAGCACACTAAGGACAGAGATCCTACATGAGGAGTAAGTGCACAGTGACTCCTGTTGTTGACTTAACAAATTGACACTCTTGTTTATGGCCTCAGTAATCACCCTAGGCTCTTGTCATGAGCTGCCAAGGCTATGGAAGCCCCCTGAGTTCACTGTGGGCCATTTTAAGAGGACTGATGCCTGGCCTTGCTGAAGATGATGTGTCAGAGAAGGTGAAGGTGTCCTTCCTAAGTCCTTTGATGTCTTGAGTCAGAAACAGGAGCTATCTGATGGGGGGGAAAGTTTACAGGGAGAGAAAACAAGGAAATCTGAAAACCACAGTAAGTAGTTCATTGCAGTGTAGGGCAAAAGATGGAGCATGGCGATCATACCAATATTAGAGTGATGGGGTTAGCTTCAGTGATGGCTAGACAGGGGCAATGAGACTGGAATCAGGCAATGCTGTCACAAATCAAGAATCCAAGGAAGACGAACGAGTCCACGGGAGGCAGAATCCAAACAGGTATGAAAGGGTAGTGATTCTCTCAAGCTCACCTTCCCAGACAGCCTACATTTATAGACTTCTGGTGTTACTGTCACATGAGCTTTTGCAGAGTTGCTGCATCTCTGTATGAGTGTTGGACTTAAGTATAATCATTAACTCATATTACCATTTTTAACTCTTTGGATATTTCCTTACTTTCTAAGGCAGGTCTTTAAAAGTTCATGGAATTATACATTTTGAAAAAGCTATGCATGTATTTCAAAAATTTTTGCAACAAAATACAGTTATTCTTCAATTCCTTCATCCGCAAACTTTTTAAAGTATCTTTATATATGCAGAAAGCCTAGAAAATGCAAGAGGACTGTAACTCCCTGGCCCTGCAGTTAGGTATAATGAAGGAGACTGGTAGACTTAAGAGGGTTTTTAACCCTGCACAGGTGAAAAGTTTTGCCTAAGTTTGCCCAGCTGTTTCATGGCAATGCAGTAACAAAACTAGACTCCCAGCTTAGACCTCTTTTATATCCCTATGCCCTAATTCTATATTCTTTGTGTCAGACAGCAAATAAGTAGCTCCAAGCTTTAGCTACTCAATTTTTTTAAAAATTTTTATTTATTTTTTTGAGAGGTAGAGTTACAGACAGTGAGAGGTAGAGACAGAGAGAAAGGTCTTTGGTCTGCTTGTTCACTCCCCAAATGGCTGCAAAGACCAGAGCTCCATTGATCTGAGCCAGGAGCCAGGAGCTTCCTCTGGGTCTCCCACGTGGGTGCAGGGGCCCAAGGACTTGGGTCATCTTCCACCTCTTTCCCAGGCCATAGCAGAGAGCTGGATGGGAAGAGGAGCAGATGGGACTAGAACTGTTGCCTACATGGGATGCCAGAGCTGCAGGCGGAGGATCAACCTACTGCGCCACAGCGCCGGCCCCCTACTCAATTAATTTTAAATATAATCATTATTACTTGATGCCTAAAACACTGATGAAGAGAAGAGAGTAGAAAGAGGCAACATCTGAAGATTTTGTGTGTGTGTACGCGTGTGTGTCCATGTGTGTGCTGGGGGACTAAGTACTAAAAAGTAATGAAGCACAAAAACCTGGTTAGTTTCAATTAGAAAAAGAAAATAAATACTTGGTGAAATAGATTATTGTAGTAGAGGAATATAAGCAAGGAACCCTCCTTTACTTTTCCAGCTGGGGGGAGCTGCACACAGAATAGCTTCCCTTTCCTTTCAGCTCTGGCTTTGCCATTACCTTATTTAGTAAAGATCCTTAGAATACTCGTATTTGTTTCAACATCTAAGATAGATTGGTTGAAAAAAGCATCTTATTATGGGTCTTTATTTTGTAGTTCAATTTGTAATTGCAGTTATTTAAATGAGAAGCAGACAGTGGAACACATCTAAATTTAGCCACACTGAGTGGTTAGTAAAGGATGAAAAAATACCAAACCTGGCAAATCTCATTGATGGATACAAATCTTAAGAGTTTATGCAATAATGACATAGATTTTCAAATACCTAATATTTGGTCACCTGCAGATTAACGCTCAGTAAACTTACAACTTTAAAAGATCTGCCCAGGCTGGACAAATTATTTTCCCATCAGCAGTATTAACCACTGCCACAGCTGAAAAGACAAACAAACCACAAACATCTGAGAAAGAGATGAATTAAGAACACAAGGAGGACTCCTTCAGACTGCGACGAGTACAACTTTCCCTTTCTTTCTGCTGGATTATCTCCAATCTACCCTCAATTGCTGAACTGACATGTGGTAAGCTTGGACGACCCAGAAGAAGCGAAACACATCCAGCTGTGCGTATCTGGCAGTCTGCTATTTCACCTGGTATTTTTGGATAGTGGGCCCACTGCCATGCATTTGGATCAATCACTTGCAGTAAGTTAAACGTTTTCCCAGTTTCCTGGCACAGGCAATGAAAAATATCTCTGGAAAGCCAAAGTTCATAGCACAGACTTGCAAGTGACTCCTCACTCATCAGTTTTAGATCAGTTTAAGTTGGAGAAGGCACTCATTTAATTTAGCTGACTATCTCTGCTGCTCCTGGAAATAGGAGGTAAGAAATAGTTTAGAGATTCTTTTATAAAACTCTTAGATTTCTATAGTGTAGATTCTAATTTCTCTAGAAGCTTTAAAACACAACTGAAGGCATCCCTGAGTCTACCTGACTTTTGAGGGCTCCCTCAGTGTCTCGGCCTTGCTTTCCTATTCTCAGTTGCTAAATTGATAACTGTGGTGAAATGTCATTTAAATTCGATGAAAGAGTCATTTACACTTTGTACTTTTTGAATTTGAAGGATTATAGAAAGTTAAACATATATTCAAATTACTATGCTATATTGCAGTATATAACAAATGCTGTAAGAAAAAATGACAGAGAATACAAGGAAGATAGGGTACATTTCCAATTGGGGAACCTAGAATAAACCACAAAGTATATGGGAAAAAGCACATTAACAAGTAAAATGGATGGGAAAAGGCAAATAAGAGCCACAGAGCTAGAGATCTCAGGCTATGTGTCGGGAAGGCTAAGCTAGTCATTAATGATGTTGGACACAATGTGCAAATTAGTGGACATTAACTGAGTATCGACAGGCACTGCAGAGAAAGCTGGGCAGGGCTCAGTGTTATGGTCCATCGAAAGACAAGGCAGAGATTGTGTCTTACCCTAATGGCCACATGTACATTACAGAAGTCCAGTATCTAATTGGCACGTAAGACCCTGTAACATCTAGACCAAACTTTCCATTTGTTTTCCAAGACTCTTCTTCCTGAACCACAGGCAGGTTAATCAGCTATTATGTCTTTTATTTGAAGCAAGTTTTCCTAACTTTCTCACTCTGTTGATGTCTTCTCTAAAGAGTTTTCCTTTCTCCATTTCTGCTTGTGTGAACTGGAAGTCCCATTTCAGACACCATTGCCTTTTTAAGACGTTTCTTTTTTTTTTTCTTTTTTCCTTTTTTGACAGGCACAGCTGGACAGTGAAAGAGTGAGAGAGAGAGAGAGAGAGAGAAAGAGACAGAAAGGTCTTCCTTCCATTGGTTCACCCCCCAAATGGCTGCTACAGCCGGCGCGCTGTGCCGATCCAAAGCCAGGAGCCAGGTGCTTCCTCCCAGTCTCCCATGCAGGTGCAGGGCCCAAGCACTTGGGCCACCCTCCACTGCCTTCCTGGGCCACAGCAGAGAGCTGGACTGGAAGAAAAGCAACCTGGACAGAATCCGGCACCCCAACCGGGGCTAGAACCCGGGTGCCGGCACTGCAGACAGAGGATTAGCCTAGTGAGCTGAGGCACTGGCCAAGACATTTCTTAATTTCTTTCCAAGTCTGTGCATTTAAATTCATACAGAACCTTATTGACAGAAGTTATTTTCTGTTTTTTAATGATTCAGTATGAATATAGCTAACCTAACAAATTATAACACTGTATATCTGTCAATTCCTTTTTTGTGTATGCTTCTAGAAATTAGCAAAGAGTTATGTTTATAATGGAAGCATTACATATTGGTTGAATGGACAAATCAATGAGCAGATAAGAAAAGTTTAAAAAAGAAACTACATATTTTTGGAAGGTTAAGTTCTAAAAATCTGTAGCTCGATGTTAACTATATATGAAAGTGTGAAAGTCTTTAAGTTTAAAGCTGTATTACAACCACATTGATTTAGAGGGATGGCAGTAGACTGTATGAGGAGGAATAGATTACAGAACATATTTAATTAATTATATTTTATTTTTCCAAAAAGGTTACTTATCTTAAATCACAAAATGTGAACTAAGAAGTTAAAACCAGTTTTTAAAACATCTGTTTCACAGATAACACCATACAAATCATGAGAAAACATTCAGGAAATACTGTATTGTCTCCATGGCTATGAACATACTTTAAAACATGCTGTGGATTCTATAATTTTGAAAACAAAACTCAATTTCATTGATAATATAAATATTTAATGTTCTAAATTCTGTGTTAGTACACTTTTCCTAATATATAAAAAAAGATAAAGATTGCTGTGTCAAATAATTCTAGCACAAAATCAGAGCATACATATACAGATACAGACAGACAAAATAATACATGTAAATATGGCTTTATAATTTATTTTCTGCCTGAGAGATAAATTATAATCTTCCACTAATATACTCTTTTATAGCTTTTAAACTAATATGGAATACTAGCAAATCTTTAAAGCACTAATGAAGCTAGATTAGTTTGAGGTTAAAATGTGGTAAGTAAATACACATGGATAAATGGTTAAATTCCTAATTGAAATGCAGAGCTTTTCATTTTGCAAATTGAGAGCATGAACTCATTGTTTCAAAAGTGAATAAGGTAAAAAAAAACATACAAAAGATCAGCAAAAAGAATAGATTTTTTTAGAAAAAAAAATTGACACACCATTGGCCCAACTAACCAAAAAAAATAGAGAAGACTCAATAAAATTAGAGATTAAAAGGAAATGTAACAACAGGCAACATAGAAATAAAAAGAATCATCAGAAATTACCACAAAAAGCTGTATGTCTATAAACTGGGAACCCAGAAAAAATGGACAGATTTCTGGACACATACAACCTACCTAAATTGACCCATGAAGACAAAAAAAAGTTAAACACACAAATAACTAAGGCAGAAACTGAATCAGTATTAAAGACCATCACAACAAAGTAAAGTCTAGGGCCAGATGGATTCACTGCTGAATTTTATCAGACATTTAATGAAGAACTAAACCCACTTCTTCTCAACCTATTCAAAACAATTGAAAGGGAGAGACTCCTCCCAAATTCTATGAAGCCAGCATCACCTTAATTCTTAAACCTGGAAGATATACAACACAGAAAGAGAACTACAGACCAATTTCCCTGATCAACATAGACACAAAAATCCTCAACAAAATTCTAGCCAATCGAATACAACAAAATATCAAAAAGGTCATTCACTGGGACCAAGTGGGATTTATCCCTGGTAGGCAGAGATGGTTCAACATTTGCAAATCATTCAATGCAATATATTACATTAACAAATTGAAGAACAAAAACCATATGATTATCTCAATAGATGCAGAGAAAGCATTTGATAAAATACAACACCCTTTCATGATGAAAACTATAAGCTAATTGGGTACAGAAAGAACATTCCTCAACACAATCAAGGCAATTTATGACGAATCCATTGCCAGAGTCTATTGAATGGGGAAAAGTTGGAAGCATTCTCACTGAGATCCAGAACCAGACAAGGATGACCACTCTCACCACTGCTATTCAATACAGTCCTAGAAGTTTTAGCCAGAGATATTAGGCAAGAAAAAGAAATCAAATGGATACAAATTGGGAAGGAGGAAGTCAAACTATCCCTATTTGCATATGACTTGATTCTATAGATAGGGGATCCAAAAAACTTTACTTAAAGATTATTGGAACTCATAGAAGAGTTTGGTAAAGTGGCAGCATATAAAATCGACAAAAATCAACAGCCTTTGTATACTCAGATAATCTGATGTCAAAGATCTCTATGATGAGAATTATAAAACATTGAAGAATTAGAAGAAGGCAAAAAAAAAGGAAAAATATTCCATGTTCATGGATTGGAAGAATCAATATAATCTGAATGTCCATATTACCAAAGAAAATCTACAGATTCAATGTAATAACAATCAAATACCAAGGACATTCTTCTTCTAAGATCTAGAAAAAATGATGCTAAAATTCATTTGGAAATACACGAGACCCCAAATAGCTAAAGCAATCATATTAAAAAAACAAAGCCGGAGGCATCACAATACCAGATTTCAAGACATACTACAGGAAGTTATAATTGAAACAGCCTGGGACTGTTACAAAAACAGGATAGACCAATGGGACAGAATATAAATGCCAGGAATCAACCCACATATCTATAATCAACTTTTCTTTGACAAAGGAGATAAAATAAAGCCCTGGAGCAAGGACAGTCTCTTCAACAAATGGTGCTGGGAAAACTGGATCTCCACATGCAGAAGTATGAAGCAAGACCCCCTACCTTACACCTTACACAAAAAGCCACTCAAAATGATCAAAGACCTAAATCTATGACACAATACCATCAAATTATTAGAGAACATTGGGGAAACCTGCAAGACATTGGCATAAGCAAAGAGTTCTTGAAAAAGACTCCGAGGTACAAGCAATCAAATAAAAAATGGCCAAAGGGATTATATCAACAACCTAGTTAAGAGATGGGCAAAGAACTTAAAAAGGCATTTTTCAAAAGAAGAAATCTGGATGGCCAACAGACATATAACTAGCTGTCAGGGAAATGCAAATCAAAACCACAATGAAATTTTACCTCACCCCAATTAGAATGTCTTTCATAGAGAAATCAACAAACAACACATGCTAGCAAGGATATGGGGGAAAAGGTAGCATAATTCACTGAGGGTGGGAATGTAAACCGGTACAGAAACTGTAGAAATTAGTATGAAATACCTCAGAAATCTGAATATAGTCCTACCATATGACCCAGCCATCCCACCTTGGGAATTGACCCAAGAGAAATGGAATCAGCATATGAAAGAGTTGTCTGTACCCCCATGTTTATTGCAGCTCAATTTACAATAGATAGCATAGGGAATCAACCCAAATTTCCGTCAACTGAGGACTGGATAGAGAAATTATGGGATATGTACCTCATGGAATACTACACAGTGTTAAAAAATACAAAATCTGGTTGTTTGCAACAAAACAGATGAAACATTATCCTCAGTGAAATAAGCCAGTCACAAAAGGACAAATGCCATCTGTACTCCTTCTCCCTTGGAGTCACAGAAACCAGTTGTGGAGGACATTCCATGTGTTAAAGGATGCAATTACTAGGGCAAAGCAAGAATCTTACCCAAATGTAGAGAATTCTCTATTGGAAGTTCTCTTTATTGGTTGGGTTTATAGTCCATATAATAGAGCAGAGTTATCAGAAGTGAGAAAAACATGATCAAAAAAATATAAAAGAGGAATACAGCCAAAAAGGGAAACAGCAACGTTAGTAGTGGACAAGGATCCAGACAGCGATCTTGGTGCAGGAAAAGCAAGGATCTTTATCCCTTCCTTTTACTTATGTACTTGTATTTTATGTGATGTGTGTTGGTGGGTGTAATTGCTGACCTGGGTTGCAGGGGTGAATGTTGATAGTGTTACACAGGAAGTGACCTGTTACCCATATTTCAATGTATGATGGGAGATACTTTTTTCATCAAAACCCAATCAGCAGGTGATGTTACCCGCCAAAGGGCATTTATTTTTCACAAAAAAGTTATTTGAAAGCTATTTATTTCTATGTGCTATTTCCTCCATTTTCCCTTCTCTTTCCATGCCGTACTGCCTCCACCACCACTCAAAGATAAAGTAGCTTTCTGCCCCTGCACTCAGCTTGCCTCCTGAACCTCCACACCCCACCTCATCACTTGCGTTTTGCAATGCAGTGGTTCTCTCAGTTACAAAGAGACAGAGAGACATAGGCAGAGAGATCCTCCACCCATTGGTTCACTCCCCAAATGGCCACAATGGCCAGGGCTGGGCCAGGCTAAAGCCAAGATCATAGAGCTCCATCCAGGTCTTCCACTGAAGTGGCGGGGGCTCTAGCACTTGAGCCATCCTCTGATGTTCTCCAGGTATGTCAGCAGGGAATGAGAGCTGAAGTGGAGCATCTGGGATTTCAACTGGCTGCTCGTATGGGACACTGGCACCACTGGTGGTATCTTAAGCTGTCGTATCAAAAGCTGGCCTCAGGAAATTTTGATTGATTTTGAGATTTCCAGATGTCTGGTATTTTGGAAAGATTATGGGAAAAAATGAAATGTAAGTTTCCACTATTTATTAAAATAATCCCTTGATTGCCTAATGGGGTATTCTGTCCTTGCATCTTGGCAGTTCTTGAGAGCTGGAATCACAGGCAAAAGAGCTTCTTTAAACATCTAATAATCGGCTTTCTTTTGGAGGATTTTGTTTTAAATAAGGGTCTTTACATCAAACTTCCACTTGATTATTCTTCAAGAATACTCAGTATTCTTCAAGGAGTTTAGGACATTGATGTTATACTTCAGATAAAAACAGTTTAGTCTGGGATATGGTATAATCTGTGGTTTATTTCTATGTGATAATAGTTTTTCCTTCTTTCCTTCCCTTTCTATAGCTTATTGCCCACACCTCCATGTCTTTCTACTCCTTCCCACATTCTTCTTTATTTTTCTCACCCCATCTCATCACTGGCTTTGTGAAATGCAGTGATTCCTCAAAACCAATCCTCCTATCAATTTAATCATAACAATCTGGTATATGAGCCAAAAACCAAATTGAAACAAAAACAACTTCCCTAGCCAGACCTAAATGTACTAAATTAGCCACAAATAACCACTAGGAACACTGATTAGATATTATAACCATTCACAACTTTAGCAAATCTCTAAGAATAGCAATAGGTTATGTAGAGCAGGCTCTTGTATTTTGTGTGGAGTCCATTAAATCTGGCTGGAAACAAACAATTTTCATAAATATAAAGTATTCCTAATAGTTTCCTTTCCCACATTATTTTTTAAACATGAAAACCATGTAATAAAAGAGAGGTAGTCCTATGGATTTATGTTGGATTAGTTGTGATGTAAGAAGGGCTTTTATAGAATCTAATATCCATTTATTTACTGATTTTAAACTATCTACTGACCATTTCAGAAATAAAGACCTAGGTGGATATAAAAGACTCAAATAATTAATATAATAACTTTAAATTAGTACTATCTGCCGGCACTGTGGCTCACTTGGCTAATCCTCCGCCTGTGGCACAGACATCCCATATGGGCACATGATTCTGTCCCGGTTGCTCCTCTTCCAGTCCAGCTCTCTGCTGTGGCCCGGGAAAGCAGTGGAGGATGGCCCAAGTGCTTGGGTGCCTGCACCCGCATGGGAGACCAGGAAGAAGCACCTGGCTCCTGGCTTCCAATTGGCGCAGTGCCAGCTGTAGTGGCTATTTGGGGAGTGAACCAACGGAAGACCTTTCTCTATGTCTCTCTCTCTCTTTCAATGTCTATAATTCTACCTGTCAAATAAAAAAAAAAATAACAAATTAGTGGGCCGGTGCCACTGCTCACTAGGCTAATCCTCCGCCTTGTGGTGCCGGCACACCGGGTTCTAGTCCCGGCCAGGGCGCCGGATTCTGTCCCGGTTGCCCCTCTTCCAGGCCAGCTCTCTGCTGTGGCCTGGGAGTGCAGTGGAGGATGGCCCAAGTCCTTGGGCCCTGCACCCCATGGGAGACCAGGAGAAGCACCTGGCTCCTGGCCTCGGATCAGCGGGTTGCACCGGCCGAGGCAGCCATTGGAGGGTGAACCAACGGCAAAGGAAGACCTTTCTCTCTGTCTCTCTCTCTCACTGTCCACTCTGCCTG
Source organism: Oryctolagus cuniculus (assembly GCF_964237555.1). Classification (NCBI taxonomy): domain Eukaryota; kingdom Metazoa; phylum Chordata; class Mammalia; order Lagomorpha; family Leporidae; genus Oryctolagus; species Oryctolagus cuniculus. The sequence continues at coordinate 15,510,334 of NC_091444.1, read as the reverse complement.
TCAAAAAAAAATAACAAATTAGTACTATCATAGAATCAAAAACCATACTTTGCAGGTTTCAGAATATATTACTGACAATTATTAAATGATAATGAAATTAGAGTAGATAGTTGGCACATAGAACTGTAGACTTTGGCTCTGGTCTTGAGGATACTTTAGTTCAGTGCTTTTCAAAAACATCTTGAGCAACTGAAGTCATCTTTTTCAAATGAAATTTTACATAAGATCATCATATAAAATATTAATTAAAGTAGAGTTGTTTTGGTTAAGCAAAAAAGAGATCAAATCTAGTCAAATTTTACAGAAGACACAATTTAGGTCAAGAGAACTCTTCAGTTTATCAAAGGTAATAATAAAAAAAATGAATAAAAGCTCCTATTATTGAATTCCCATTTCAGACATGTTGTTCTGTAAAATGTGATGAATCTAGAGAAGAAATCTGATGATGGGAAAATTAAGCCATTTAGACTTAATGAATGTATTCATTTTCTAGGGCTGCTGTGACAAAGTACAGCAGACTGGGTAAACAAGGGAAATTTACAAACATTTCTTATAGTTCTAGAAGCTGAACATCTAAGATCAAGATGTTGGGAAGGGTAGTTTTTTCTGGGGCCTTTCTTCTTGTTTGTGAAGGGCCACCTTCTCCCTGGGTCTTCACATGGGCTTCATCTGTGAGTGTCTGAGTCCTAACCCTTCATATCAGGATGCTAGTCATAAAGGATTAGAACCCAGAATGGTCAGAGTGGGCTCTGAGAGGCCAAGCTGCTCCTTTGTCCACATTCACATGCACTGCAAGTGCAACCTAGGCAGTCTGAGAGCACACCCTGGGCATGCCACCTGCTGCTTCTGTGGCTTTGCATCTGCTGCCCACAGATCCCATGAGCCAGAGACTTCTCCTGTCCCACATTCTCTGCTCTGCTCCCTGTGTGTTCTGAAGAAAGAGGACATGTTCTCAGGACTGGAAACCTAAAGGATAAAATCAAATGACTCATCATAGAGGTTCCACAAGTTCCTGAAAGCATGGAACAAGAGAAAGGATTAGAAGGCCTTTTTAGTGAAATACTAGCAGAAAACTTCCCTAATTAGGAGAAAGAAAGAGACATCCAAGTACAGGAAGCACACAGAACTCCTAATAGAAACAAACAGGAAAGATATTCACTATGACACATTGTAATCAAACTCACCACAGTAAAACATAAAGAGGGGCTGGTGCCCTGGCTCACTGGGTTAATCTTCTGCCTGTGGTGCCAGCATTCCATATGGTTTCCAGATTCTAGTCCCAGTTGTTCCTCGTTCAGTCCAGGTCTCTGCTTTGGCCCAGGAAAGCAGTGGAGGATGGCCCAAGTGCCTGGGCACCTTCACTGGCATAGGAGACCAGGAAGAAGCACCTGGCTCCTGGCTTTGGATTGGCGCAGCGCTGGCTGTTGCAGTCAATTGGGGAGTGAATCAGTGGATATAAAACCTCTCTCTCTCTCTCTCTCTCTCTCTAGGCTTCTGCCTTTCAAATAAATAAATCTTTTTTAAACATAAATAATTCACCACACTCCAACGTGGCCATTTGGGGAGTGAACCAACAGAAGGAAGACCTTTCTCTCTCACACTGTCTATAACTCTACCTGTCAAATAAAAATAAAACATAAAGAAATATTCTGAAATGTGCAAGAGAGAAACACCAGATTACTTTCAGAGGATCTCTAATTAGAGTCACAGCAGACTTCTCGTCAGAACCCCTACAGACTAAGAGAGAAAGGCAAGATATAGTTTAAATCTTAACAGAAAATAATTGTTAACCCAGACACTAAAACCTGCGAAGCTCTCATTTATGAATGAAGGTGAAATAAAGACCTTCCATAACAAACAGAAATTGAAAAAAAATTGTCACCACACATCAGGACCTATAGAAGATACTTAAGGATACACTGCACAAAGAAACACAGAAACATGGTCATTACTACAAAAGAAGGAAAAGGAAGGAAATCTCCCAGTAAAAGTTTAAAGGAAATTCTAAGTAAAAGATAGGAACGTATGTGAAAAAATGGAAGAGCAAAGTCATTACTTATCAATAGTCACTTTGAATGTAAATGGCCTCAACTCTCCAGTTAAAAGACACAGAGTGGCTGAATGGATTAAAAAACAAAACTTATCTATTGCTGCCTACAAGAAAAATATCTCACCAACAAAGATGCACGCAGACTGAAAGTGAAAGGATGGAAAAAGATATTCTATGCTAACAGAAACCAAAAAAGAGCTGTTATAGCCATCCTAATATCAGACAAAAGAGACATTAACAAAATACTGTTAAGAGATAAAGAAGGGCACTATGTAATGATTAAGAGATCAATTCAACAGGAAGAGGTGATATCATAAATGTATATGCACCTAACTTCAGGGCAACTGGCTATTTCAATGATATATTAAGGTATCTAGAGGGAGATATAGTCTCCAATACAAAAGTAATGAAGGACTTCAATACCCCACTTTCAGCAATTGATATATCAATCAATATCAATCAGATAGAAAATCAGCAAGGAAACAGCAGAGGTAACAGACATAATAGACCAAATGGACCTAACAGGTATCAACAGAACTTTTCATCCACAAGTACAGAATACACATTCTTTTCAGCAGTGCACAGATCTTTCTCTAGGAGTGACCAAATACTAGGCCTTAAAGCAAGTCTCAGCAAATTCAAAAAAGCTGAAATCATACCATGCATTTTCTAAGACTACAATGCAATGAATCCAGAAATAAACAGATCAGGAATATATACAAACATATACAAACACATGGAGAATGAACAACATGTTCCTGAATGAATAGTCGGTCATAGAAAAACAAAAGAGAAGTCAAAAAATTTCTGGAAAAAAATGAAGATGACAATACAACATATCAAAACCTATAGGATACAGCAAAAGCAGTGTTAAGAGGAAAGTTTATAGCAATTGGTGCCTACATCAAGAAATTGGAAAGGCACCAAATAAATGAGCTATCAATGTATATCAAGGATCTAGAGGAGCTGGCGCCGCAGCTCACTAGGCTAATCCTCCGCCTTGCGGCACCAGCACACCGGATTCTAGTCCCGGTCGGTGCGCCAGATTCTGTCCTGGTTGCCCCTCTTCCAGGTCAGCTCTCTGCTGTGGCCATGGAGTGCAGTGGAGGATGGCCCAAGTACTTGTGCCTTGCACCCCATGGGAGACCAGGATAAGAACCTGGCTCCTGCAATCAGATCAGCACAGCGTGCTGGCCATGGTGGCCATTGGAGGGTGAACCAATGGCAAAGGAAGACCTTTCTCTCTGTCTCTCCCTCTCACTGTCCACTCTGCTTGTCCAAAAAAAAAAAAAAAAAAAAGGATCTAGAAAAACAACAGCAAACTCAATCAAAAACTAGTAGGAGAAAAGAAATAAATAATTAAAATTGGAGGAAAAAAACAACACACTTAAATCCAAAAAATACAAAAGATCAGAAAAAAGAAGTCTTTTTTTTTGAAAAAAAAAATAAACAAAATTGACACATCATTGGCTCAACTAACCAAAAAAAGGAGAGGACTCAAATCAATAAAATTAAAGATGAAAAGGGAAATATAACAGATACCACAGACAAAAGAGAATCATCAGAAATTGTTAAAAAGAGCTGTATGCCTACAAACTGGGAAACCCTGAAGAAATAAACAGATTCCTGGACACATACAACCTACCTAAATTGAACCACGAAGACATAGAAAACCTGAACAGACCCATAACCAAGACAGAAACTGAATCAGTAATAAATACTCTCCCCTGCAAAAAAGCCCAGGATCAGATGGCTTCACTGCTGAATTCTAACACACAATTAAAGAACTAACTCCAATTCTTCTCAAGTTATTCAAAACAACTGAAAGGGAGAGAATCCTCCCAATTTTTTCTATGAAGCCAGCATCACCTTAATTCCTACACCTGAAAAAGATGCAACAGAGAGAGAATTACAGACCAATTTCTCTGAATAACATAGATGCAAAAATCCTCAATGAAATTCTGCCCAATGGAATCCAACAAAACATCTGAAAGATCATTCACCCAGACCAAGTATGATTTATCCCTGCTATACATGGATGGTTCAATATTCACAAATCAATCAATGTGACACCTAACATTAGAAACTGAAGAACAAAAGCTATGATTATCTCAATAGATACAGAAGAAGCCTTTGATAAAATACAATACCCTTTCATGATGAAAACTGTAAGCAAATTTGGTATAGAAAGAACATTTCTCAACACAATCTAGACAATTTATGACAAACACACAGCCAGAGTCCTATTGAATTGGGAAAAGTTTGAAGGATTCCCACTGAGATCTGGAACCAGAAAATAGTGCTCACTCTCACCATTGCTATTCAATATATTACTAGAAGTATTAGCCAGAGCCATTAGGAAACAAAAAGAAATCAAACAGGTACAAATTGGGAAGAAAGAAGGCAAACTATCCCTATTTGCGGATGACATGACTCCACCAAGAGACTATTGGAACTCGTAGAAGAGTTTGGTAAAGTAGCAGGATACAAAATCAAAACACAAATATCAACAGCCTTTGCATACCCAGACAATGCCAAGGCTGAGACTGACCTTCTAAGATCAATCCCATTCACAATAGCTACAAAAAAAATCAAAATGCTTGGAATAAATTTAACCAAGATTATCAACAATCTCTATTATGAGAATTACAAAACATTAAAGAAACAGAAGACAAAAAAATGGAAATCTTCCATGTTCATGGATTGTAAGAATCAATACCATCAAAATGTCCATTTTTCTGAAGGTAATTTACAAATTTAATGTAATATAAATAATAAATGCAAGGACACTCTTCTCAGATATAAAAAAATGATGCTGAAGTTCATATGGAAACACAGGAGACTTTAGATAGCTACAGTAATCTTATATTACAAAAACAAAGCCAGAGGCATCACAATACCAGATTTCAACACATACTACAAGGCAGTTATAATCAAAACAGCCTGGTACTGGTACCAAAACAGATGGATAGACTAATGGAATAGAATAGAATGACCAGAAATCAATCCAAGCATCTATAACCAACTTATCTTTGACAAAATAGCTAAAACCAATCCCTGGAGTAAGGAGAGTCTCTTCAACAAATGGTCTGGGAAAATGGATTTCCACGTGCAGAAGTATGAAGCAAGACCTCTACCTTACACTTTACACAAAAATTCACTCAAAATGTATTAAAGATCAAAATCCAAAAACATGATACCATCAAATTATTAGAGAACATTGGGGAAATGCTGCAAGAAATTAGCATAGGCAAAGAGTTCTTGGAAAAGACACTAGAGGCATAGGTTGTGAAAGCCAAAATTAACAAATGGGATTACATAAAATTGAGGAGTTTCTGCCATGCAAAAGAAACACTCAGGAGATTAAAGAGGCAACGACAGAATGGGAGCAATTATTCACAAACTATGCAACTGATAAAGGATTAATAACCAGAATATACAAAGAGATCACGAAACTCCACAACAAAACAACCAACCCAGGTAAGGGATGGGCCAGGGAATTAAACAGACATTTCTCGGGGCTGGCGCTGTGGCGCAGTAGGTTAACACCTTGGCCTGAAGTGCCGGCATCCCACATGGGTGCCGGTTCAAGACCTGACTGCTCCACTTCTAATCCAGCTCTCTGATATGGCCTGGGAAAGCAGTGGAAGTTGGCCCAAGTCCTTGGACCCCTGCACCCACATGGGAGACAGGGAAGAAGCTCCTGACTCCTGGCTATGGATTGGCACAGCTCCGGCCATTGCGGCCATCTGGTGAATGAACCATTGGATGGAAGACCTCTCTCTTTCTGCCTATCCTCTCTGTGTAACTCTTTCAAATAAATAAATAAATCTTTAAAAAAAAAAAAAAAGCAGGCATTTCTCAAAGAGGAAATTCAAATGGCCGACAGACACATGAAAAAATGTTAGGATCACTAGCCATACTAGCCATCAGGGAAACATAAATCAAAACCACAATGACGTTTCACCTCACCCCAGTTAGAATGGCTTTCATACAGAAATAATCAAACATCAAATTCTGGCAAGGATGTGGGGAAAAAGGTACCCTAATCCACTGACGGTGGGATTGTAGACTGGTAAAGCCACTTTGGAGGATGGTATAGAGATACCTCAGAAATCTGAATATAGACCTACTATTTGTCCCAGCCATCCCACTCCTGGGAATTTACCCAAAGGAAATGAAATCAGCAAATAAGAGTTATCTGTACCCCTGTTTACTGCAGCTCAATTCACAATAGCTAAGACATGGAACAAACTTAAATTCCCATCAAACAAAGACTGGATAAAGAAATTATGGATATGTACACTATGGAATACTACACAACAGTAAAAAAAATGAAATCTGGTCATTTAAAACAAAATGGATGGATCTGGAAAACATCATATTTATTGAGATAAGCCAGTATAAAATGACAAATACCATATGTTCTCCCTTATCTCTAAGAACAAATAGAACACCTATAACAAATTCTGCCAAAGTGAAATTGACATTTTGAGAAGGGATGGCCTGAGATGCCCTTGTTTTGACTGTCAAGGAACAGTTTTTTTTTTTTTTTATCTTTCATTTTTTTCTCTTCATACTGTTTCTTGAACTCATTACTTAACATAGAGTTAATTATATGTGCATAAAGTCAATTGAAGATGGTTCTCAGTAAGAAATGTGTGGGAATAAGAGAGGGAGGAGGAAATTTGTAACTGTAAAACTGTATAGTACTGCATACATTCCTAAGGATTAACTTCTAAGGATACAGATTAAAAACTTGTCATTGGATCCCAAATCCCATTAAGCAGGGTGATAAAAATGTCAACTTAAGTGTGAAAGTGATCATATTAAGTGCTAAAGTGAATATATAGATAGGATTAAGTGTTAAAGTGACCATATACATAGGATCAAGTGTTGGGTAATTATAACAGAATTAAAAAGGAGAGAATGTTCAACATGGAAAGCAGTCCGCACAACTGACTCATAGAAGGTCTATTGCTTTAAGTAACACTCTGTCCTTAGAATCAGCCCTTAAGGCTTCCCAGTCTGGATGAAAAGCCTCTGTGAGTATTTCAGGCATGGAAAGCCAAGACACTGGGGCAAAAATTATTCTACATGAAGAATCTCTGTGAGTGAGACACCAGTGGAAAGAAGTGGCCATCAAAGAAGGATGTACTTTTCTCTAAAGGAAGGAAAGAACTTCCACTTTGCTTATGGCCTTGTCTAATAACGATGGAGTTTGTGCATTCAAAAGGCTTCCATAGCCTAGGCAGCTCATGTAAAGATCCTTGCATGGTCGCTGAACTCACACAAAAGAGTGTTAATTGTTAAATTAACAACAGGAATCACTGTGTACTAACTTCCCATGCAGGACCTCTGCCCTCAATGAGCTGTATTATGAGAGTTAACTGTGATACTTGTGTGTGTGTGTGTGTGTATGTGTGTGTGTGTGTGTGAAAATAGTTGAAATCTTTACTTAGTACAGAGTTGGTCTTCTGTTTACAAAGTTAATTGAATATGAATCTTAATGAAGAATGGTACTGGGAAAGGCAGAGGGAGGAGAAGGAGTGTGCGTGGGACAGAGGCTATGGTGGAAAGAATAACTTTATTCCTAAAGTTCTACATATGAAATTTGTATTCCTTAAAAATAAATTAATTAAAAATCAAATTTCCAAATTCTTTGGACTTTGATATTTTCAGTTGTGCCCCTGGAAATGTCAGGATATATCTCTCATCTTGTAGAGACATCAACTAATTAGGTTATTTGGATAATATTGAAGATGCTGTCTAGATGTGAAATTTGTTAAAGTTATGATAATGTAAAATGCTACAAATACAAATGTCCAAAAGTTTTTTTTGAATAACCCAGTTTCATGATTTTAATTATCCTTGGCTATATGGGATGTTGGCTTTGCAAGTAGCATCTTAATCCACTGTGCTACAACACCAGCCCCATGATATTGTATTTTTAACTCACATACCATGCTGTATATTGGATCTCCAGAACTCATTTTGTATAACTGAAATGCTACCTTTTGAACAACATCATCTCATTCCCTCTCCACCAGGCCCCTGGAACCAGCATTCTATTCTCTGGTTTTATAGTTTGACTATTTTAGATTCCACATATAAGTGAGATAATGCAGTTTTCTTTTTCTGTGTCTGGCTTAAATTTCATTTAGCATAAGTTTTCTAGATACATCAATATTACTGCAAATTTTTCTTTTTTGTAAAAGTTGAATAATTTTCCAATGTGTGTGTGTATGTGTGTGCATCTGATTTTCTGTATTTATTCGTCCATCAAAAAAGATTTTAAGTTGTTTCCACATCTTGGCTGATCCTGTGATGAACATGAGTTTACAGATATCTTTGAACGATCCATCATGGGAAGTGGGATACACAGCAGACTCATAGAATGGCAGATGTCCCAAATAGCACTCTGGCCTCAGAATCACCTCATTCGGATCTGGCTGAAGAGCCCATGAGAGTATTTTAGGCATGGAAAGCCAAGACACTCTGGGAAAAAAAAAAAAAAAAAAAAAACTAAATGAAAGATCTCCGCGAGTGAGATCCCAGTGCAAAGAACGGGGCCATCAAAGAAGGAGGTACCTTTCTCTGAAGGGAGGAGAGAACTTCCACTTTGACTATGACCCTGTCGGAATAAGATCGAAGTCGGCGAACTCAAAAGGCTTCCATAACCTTGGCAACTCATGACTAGAGCCTAGGGAGATTACTGACGCCATAAACAAGAGTGTCAAATTGGTAAGTCAACAAGAGGAGTCACTGTGTACTTACTTCTCATGTGGGATCTGTCCTTAGTGTGTTGTCCAAAGTGAAGTAATGCTATAACTAGTACTGAAACAGTATTTTACACTTTGTGTTTCTGTGTGAGTGCAAACTGATGAAATCTTTACTTAATATATACTAAATTGATCTTCTGTATATAAAGATAATTGAAAATGAATCTTGATGTGAATGGAATGGGAGAGAGAGCGGGAGATGGGAGGGGTGTGAGTGGGAGGGAAAATAAAAAAAATAAACAATTACTCTTAGGTGTTTAATTAATGCTATAACTAGCACTCAAATAGTATTTTACACTTTGTGTTTCTGTGTGGGTGCAAACTGGAAATCTTTACTTAATATATGCTAAATTGATCTTCTGTATATAAAGATAATTGAAAATTAATCTTGATGTGAATGGAAGGGGAGAGGGAGTGGGAGAGGGGAGTGTTGTGGGTGGGAGGGAAGTTATGGGGCGGGGAAGCTATTGTAATCCATAAGCTGTACTTTGGAAATTTATGTTCATTAAATTAAAAAAAAGCAAAAAATTAAATGATGATAACTACATTAAAAAAATTGAGATTGGTGGATCTTACAGTAGTTCTATTTTTAATATTTTGAGGTAAATCCATACTTCTTCCTGTAATGGCTACATAGGTTTATTTTCCTACAAATTTTATAAATGATTCCCTTTTATCCACATGCACATTAACACTTGTGATCTTGTGCTTTTTTGATCACAGAATTCCTGACATATGTGAGTTGACAGTTCATTGAGGTTTTTGACTTGTATTTCCCTGATATAGATGTGGAGCATCACTTCCTTTACATGTTGGCCATATGATTTTGCTATTTCTAGAATGGTCTATTTGCCTATTTTTTAAATATTTGTATTTTTGTTGTAGTTGTATGAGTTCCTTATGCTTTTGGATATTAACCTCTTATCAGAGAAACAGCATACAATTATTTCCCTATTCCACGGGTGCCTTTCACTTTGTTGATTGTGTCTTATTGATTGATCTTATAATCAAAATCCCAATTGCATTTTTTTTAGTTGAAGTTCATATGGAGTCACAAAAGACTCCAAATAGCCAAAGCAGTGTTGGGCAAGAACAAAACTAAAGGCGTCACATTTTCCTGACTTTGAATTATATCACAAAGGTATAGTAATCAAAACAGCATGGTATTGTCATAAAACAGATATACGGACTAATGGGACAGAATAGAGAAAGAAATAAACTTATGTATTTACTGTCAATTGCTGTTTAATGAGTGCTAGGAACACACAATGAGGAAAGGAAAATTTCTTCAATAAGTGGTGCTGAGAAATCTGGACATCTAAATATCAAAAAATGAACTGAACCCTAACTCATGCCATATACAAAAATTAACTATAAACTTAAATATAAAATTTTAAATAGTAAAACTCAGGGCCGGTGCTGTGACGCAATAGGCTAAGCCTTCAGCTGCAGTGTCAGCATCCCATATGGACGCTGGTTTGTGTCCTGCCCGGTCCTCAACCTATCAAGCTCCCTGCTTATGGCCTGGGAAGGCAGTGGAAGACGGCCCCAGTGCTTGGGCATCAGTACCCATGTGAGAAACCTGAAGAAACTCCCGGTTCTACGCTTTGGATCTGTTCAGCCATTTGGAGAGTGAACCAGCAAATGGAAGACCTTTCTCTCTGTCTCTCCCTCTGTCTGTCTGTAACTCTAAGTCTCAAATAAATAAATAAAAGCTTAAAAAAAGAAATAGTAAAACTGCTAGAAGAAAGCATATGGGAAAACCTTCTTGACACTGGTGTTAGCAATAATTTTCTGAATGTGACACCACAAGCAGAGTCAAAAAAGGCAAAACTGGATAAGTGATATTATAAGTGAAATTGGCATGCTAATGTTTAATTCTACTGTGTCCATAGGATAGTGATACACATGGGACCCCCATCCATCAGATCTATAGAGGTTAAGAATCAAGTGAGTAACAACCCTAAAGAACATTAATATCAAAGAGTTAGTCCTTCTTTGTGCTAAAATGCACCTGTAAATTCAGGAAGACAAATCTGTTTGCATTCCACTTTATATTTCATAAAGGCATTAAAGAAAAAAAATTTCCCTGGACCAAGACTGTAGACTGATCACAGTCAAAGTAAGACTGTTAAAATTTTTTTAATGCAATAAAATAAGCCCTAGGCAAAAAGAAAAGGCAACTCAGTTCTGGTACTGAACCTGTCAACTACCTTGCACCTTGAAAGCAGCTCAGCTGAGACTACCTGATGGTCTGTAGCAGTAGAGGTGACAGAAGAGACTGTTGCACAAATCTGGGCTTTGATTCTGCTCCAGCAACAACAGACCAAGTTGGAAGAGACTGCCTCAGTCCAGTGGAACAGCTATCACCCCTTTCCTGGTATTGAGATTCTGAAGAAGTTTAGTTTCTGTTTTAAATGTATTTGGAGTTCATGACATTTAGTTACCAACTGTTCTTTCTTTGGAGGGACAATCTTCTATTTTCAAATCATATTCTTCTAGTTTGTGGGGAGGGAAGTCTTCAAATGTCTTGTCTACATGGAAACAGAGGTTACAGTAAGGAGTACGTGCTTTTAAACAAACTTACTGGGCAAAATAAAAAGTTGAAAACTCTAAAAACCAAAAAAGAAATCAGCTCCACACTCTTCAGCCCACCTACCTTTTATGGTCTGAATTATTCCAGGCCTAGACATCAGTTAGAAATTAAAATAAGAGTTAGCTTATTCAAAGAAATTTTACTTTGGTGTGAGTGACTAATCACAAGGCTCTCTTAACTCTTCAAGGGCACTTGTATTTGAGCCATGAAGACACAGAAAACTTAAACCGACCAATAACCAAGACAAATTGAGTCAGTAATAAAGACCCTCCCAACAAAGAAAAACCCAGGACCAAATGGTTTCACTGCTAAATTCTCCCAGACATTTAAGAATGAACTCCAATTCTTCAAAAGCTATTCAAAACAACTGAAAGGGAGGGAGTCCTCTCAAACTGCTTCTATGAAGCCAGAATCACCTTAATTCCTAAAAGAGCAAAAGATACAAGAGAGAAAGAGAACTGTAGATCAATTTCCCTGATGCACATAGACACAAAAACCCTCAATAAAATTCCAGCCCATCGAACACAACAACACATCATAAAAATCATTTACCCAGATCAAGTGGGATTTAACCCTGATATTTAGGGATGGTTCAACATTCACAAATCAATCAATGTGATACACCACATTAACAGCCTGAAGAACAAACACCATATGATTATCTCAAGATGAAGAGAAAGCACTTGATAAAAATACAACATCCTTTCATGATGAAAACCTTAAGCAAATTGGGTATAGAAGGAACATTCCTCACTAAGACAATTTATGACAAAACCATGGCAGGCATCCTATTAAATGGGGATAAACTGGAAGCATTCCCACTAAGATTCAGAACCAGACAAGGATGCCCACTTTCACTATTGTTGTTCAATATAGTTCTAGAAGTCTTTGCTAGAGCCATTAGACAAGAAAAAGAAGTAAAGGTGATGCAAGTTGTTAAGGAGAAAGTCAAACTATCCCTATTTGCAGATGACATGATTCTATATATATGGGATCCAAAAGAGACTATTGAAACTCATAAAGGAGTTTGGTAAAGTGGCAGGATACGAAATTAACATACAATAATCAATAGACTTTGTAGACACAGGCAATGCCAAGGCTGAAGAAGAACTTCTAAGATCAATCCCATTCACAATATCTACAAAAAATAAATATCTTGGAATAAATTTAAACAAGAACATCAAAGATCTCTATAATAAAAATTACAAAACATTAAAGAAAGAAATAGAAGAAGATACAAGAAAATAGAAAAATCTTCCATGTTTATGGATTGGAAGAATCAGTGTTATCAAAATGTCCACACTACCGAAAGCAATTTACAGATTCAATGTGATCTCAATAAAAATACCAAAGACATCTTTCTCAGTTATAGAACAAATGACGCTTAAATTCATTTGGAAACCCAGGAGACCTCGAATAGCTCAAGCAATCTTATACAACAAAAATAATGCCAGAGGTATCACAATAGCAGATTTTAAGACATACTACAGGGAAGTTATAATCAAAACAGCCTGGTACTGGCAAAAGATAAAACAGATGGGTAGACCAATGGAACAGAATAGAAACACCAGAAATCAATCCACATATCTACAATTAACTTATCTTTGACGAAGGAGCTAAAATCAATCTCTGGAGCAAGGTGCAAAATATAGGAAAACTGTATCTCCACATGCAGAGGAATGAAGAAAGACCCCTACCTTACACCATACACAGAAATCCACTTAAAATGGATCAAAGACCTAAATCTATGACCTGATACCATCAAATTACTAGAGAACATTAGGGAAACACTGCAAGACATTGGCAAAGGCAAATACTTCCTGGAAAAAAAACCTGAAGTACAGGCATTCAAAGCCAAAATTGACATATATAATTACATCAAATTGAGAAACTTCTGTACTGCAAAAGAGACTCTCAGCAAAATAAATGACAGAATAAGATAAAACATTTGCAAACTATGCAATTGATAAAGGATTAATAACCGAATCTATAAAGAACTCAAGAAACTCAACAACAAAACAATCTAGTTAATAATGGGCAAAGGACTTGAAAATACATTTTTTAAAAGATTTATTTATTTATTTGAAAGAGTTACAGAGAGAGGTCTTCCATCCACTTTTTCACTCTCCAGATGGCTGCAACGGCCGGAGCTGAGCCATTCTGAAGCCAGGGGCCAGGAGCTTCTGCTGGTCTCCTACACGGGTGCTGGGGCCAAGGACTTGGGCCACCTTCTACTGCTTTCCCAGGCCATAGCAGCGAGCTGGATTGGAAGAGGAGCAGCTGGGACTAGAACCAGCGCCCATATGGGATGCCAGCACCACGGGTGGAGGATTAACCCACGGTACCACCGAATGGCCCCAAAAATACATTTTTCAAAGGAGGAACTCCAAATGGCAAACAGACACATGAAAAAATGCTCAGGATCACTAGCAGTCAGAGAAATGCAAGTCATAACCACAATGAGGTTTCACCTCACCCCAGTTAGAATGTCTTTCATTCAGAAATCAGCAAAGAACAAATGCTGTTGAGAATGTGGGTGGGAACAAGTACCCTAATACACTGTTGGTGGGAATGTAAACTGGTACAGACACTGTGGAAAACAGTATGGAGATACCTCAGAAATCTGAATATAGACCTACCACATGACCCAGGCATCCTACTCCTGGGAATTGACCCAAGAGAAATGAAATCAACAGATGAAAGAGTTATCTGTAACCCCATGTTTATTGCAGCTCAATTCACAATCAATAAGATATAGAAACAACCCAGATGTCTATCAACTGAAGACTAGATAAAGAAATTATGGTATATATACACCATGGAATACCACACAGTTGCAAAAATAAAACTGAAATTCTGTCATTTGCAGCAAAATGGGTGAAACTTGAAAATATTAAACTTAGTGAAATAAGCCAGTCCCGAAAAGACAAACACTAGATGTTCTCCCTGATCTGTGGTAACTAACAAAGCACCTACACGGTAATCTATGTAAGTGAAATTGATATTTTGAGATGTGATGACTTTGAACAGCCCTTTTCTCAACTGTTGAAGAACAGATTTTTTTAATACTATTTGTTGAACTCTTTACTCAGTAAAGGGTTAATCTGATGCACATAAAGTTAATTGAAAATATATCTTAATAAAAAATAAGAATGGGAATAACAAAGGAGGAGGAAGGAGGGTGGGAATTCAGATGGGAAGAATCACTATATTACTAAATTTGTATATATGAAATGCATGAATTTGTATACCTTAAATAAAATAAAATAAAGAAAATCTGTCAAGTCAAGTAAATTGCCAATTAGTGGACAGTGTTGTAATTTTTAAAGGGTTAAAAAAGTTTTCAGACAGGAAGGGAAATATTTCTGGTAAGAAAAATATTTTGTGTCCATTAATTCTCATTCCTTGTTACTCATAGTTAATGAATTTTTAACTCAGTTTTTGGCAATATTAACAAAATAAAATGAAAACAAATTTCATAATTTTCATGGATTCTGAAAACAGCCTCACTGACAATTCCTATTTTGTTTACCAAAGTATTTATTTTGTCTTATTTATTGAGTGCCATCTTAGTCTTTTTGGTGTTGCTGTAACAATATCACAGACTGGGCAACTGATAAGGAAAATTAGTTTTATGGCTCATAGTTCTAGAGATCAGACGTCTAAGAGCATGGTCCGGCATCTACATAGCATCCAGTGAGGTGCTTATTGCTGCATTATTCCATGGCAGAAGGTGAGACAGCAAGTGAGCATGAGCAAAAGGGGAAGAAAGAAGGGCCAGACTCACTTTTCTAACAATCTCCTTCATGATTCCTAACAGCCCTGTGATAACAACATTAATCCAGTCATGAATGCTTCACTCCCCTGACCCAGTCACCTTCCCCTGGTTAGACCCCGTCTCCCAGTACTGCTGCACTGGGGACCGAGTTTCAAATACATGAATCTTGGAGAACACACTCAGACCATAATATTTTGCCATAGCCCCTAAAATCATGTCCTTCTCACAATGAAATACACATCCATTCCATCCTCAAAGTCCTAAAAGTCTCAACTCATTCTGCCACCAACTCAGAAGTCCAAAATCCAGAGTATCATATACACCAGATGCAGATGAGAGTCAAGGCATGACTTACCAGAGGAGAATTTTCCTCTAGCTGCAAGCCAGTAAACTCAAAAGTTTTCCGCATCCAAAATGCATTGGTGGTGCATGCACAAGATTGACAGTCACATCACGAAAGGGAAAAAGACATGAAGAAAAGGGCAAGCGGTCCAAGACCTAACAGGGCGAACAAAATGAAATCTTAGGGCTCCAGGATAATCTTTCACTCCATGTGCTACCTCCTGCACACACTTGGGGGACTGTGCTCCAAAACGTTAGGCAGCTCTGTTCTGTTGGCTTCGCTGGGCTCAGCCCATCCAGCACCTCTCATTGATCATCCTTTGGCATCTGCAGTTCTCCCAGGCTGCAGCTGCACACTGGGAGCTCTGCAGCTCAGGGAGACAGCCCCACTCTCATGGCTCCCCTAGGCATCCTCTCAGAAACTTCCGTGGTGGCTCTGATTTCACATTTCCACTCAGCAATGCCATCGTAGGGGCTATCTCCAGTGGCTCTGTCCTTGCAACAGGTCTCTTCCTTGGTCTCCAAGCTGTCCACAATATCTTTTAAAATCCATGTGGGGAGAGCCAGTCTCGCACAGCTCTTGCCTCTGCATGCCTACAGAAAGAGTACCACATGGCTGCTGCCAAGGCTTACTGTGTGCATCTCCTGGTGCAGTGGCAGGAGTTGTATTTGAACTCATCTGAACCAAAGCTGCGCCAGCCAAGGAGTGGTGTGTCGCTCCCCCTCTTCGCGGAGGAACGACACTAAACCCTGCCTAGGCTTCATATCCGAGTCACAGCACCATTATGTCGCTCCCCCTCTTCGTGGAGGAACGACACTAAACCCTGCCTAGGCTTCATATCCGAGTCACGGCACCATTATGTCGCTCCCCGTCTTCGTGGAGGAACGACACAGGACCCTGTGCTGTTCTTTTGTCTGCTCGGCCCTCCCCGGGTTTGCTGCTGGTTCTTCCCGGGTTGGCTACCGACCCTTCCACCTCCGTGGAAGGGCGGTTCCCCCTGCCACTTTCCCCACTTCCGCGGGGGAGCGGCACACCGCCGGCCGGCTCTCAGGGGCTGCACAGGTGTTCCTTCAGATAGATGTTCCTGGTGCATGTTGTCTCTCTCCTCCTTTATAGTCCTCTTCCACCAATCCCAACTCTGCTACCCACACACCGAGTACGCTGCTCTCCTCCAATCAGGAGCAGGTCCTGCTGTTTATTGGTTGAACTGGAGGCAGCTGTGTAGAAGCTGTTTCCTCCTCTCCCAGCGCCATATTGTGGGAGAGCAGATGCATAGAATAAGTCTTAATTCGAGTAACAGTCTAGTCCAAGTTGCTCCCCACAGTGGTGTATTTGAATGCAGGAATCAGAGACCTGATTTCTGAGGCGGCTCAGTGCAGTGAGCCCGTAGAGGGTAACCCCAGCCTGTCCCCTGAATCCACTCTGCCCTCCTAGAACTCTTGGAAAGATCTCTTAAAAGCCTTTGGAATCATTCTCCATCGCCTTGATGTATGCAAGCGGGCTTGCTTCTACTGATGTTTTCAAAATTCTCTCAGCTGAGCAATTCCCAAATCTTTCTATTCTACTTCCCTTTTAATTATAAATTCTATCTTTAAATCATGTCTTTCCACTCTCATTTTATTGTAAGCAGTTACAGGTATCCTTGCAACTCCTTCAGTATTTTGCTTAGAAACTTCTTCTGCCATCATTCTTAAACTCTGCCTTCCATTGGATCCCAGAACAAGGGCATACTGATGCCATCCTCTTTGTAGCTGTTTAATAAGGTTGGCCTTTAGTTTCCAACACCTTGGTCTTCAGTTCTATCACAGAATTCAGCAGAATGGTCTTTACTATCCCTGCTTCTACCAACATTCTGATTCCACCAACTAAGAAGTTCCAGATTTTTCCTGTATTTCTTCTACTGAGCTATCACTAGAAATGCCTTTAGTGTTCCATTCATGTCCATGTACAATTTTTCTAGTATGCTCCTTCACATTCTTTCAGCCTATAACTATTACTCAGTCCAAAGCTCTTTTCACATTTTCTGTATTATTTTACCAATAGCCCCACTTCTTGGCACTAATTATCTGCCTTCGTCTGTTTTTGTTGTTGTAACAGAATACCACAGAGTGGGTAACTTACAAAGAAAATAAGCTTATTAGGCTCACAGATCTGGAAGTCCAAGAGCATGGTGCAGGCCTTCTTGTCACACTGTCTCATGAAGGAAGGCTAGAGAGGGTGTGAGTGCATATGAAGGAAGAAGAAAGAGGAGCCAGATTGGCTTTCATAACAGTCCACTGTCACTATAACTAACCTACTTCCATGATAATGGATGCAATATATTCCCAAGGGCCTTCTTTGTAAATTCAGCAAATTCAGAGGCACAAGAGTGTTTGCATTATACTTTATGCCCCATCAGGTTAAAGAAAAGACTCAATCATCCACATTGGGACCCATTTCCCAATACTGTTATGCTGGGATCCAAGTTTCTAACACATGAACTTTGGAGGACACATTCAAAGGATATCAAGTGTCATCTAAGTTAACTGAAGAACATTTCATAATTTCCAAATATTTTTCCATGGAAAAATATGAAGCCATTTTGTATGTAAAGAGCCATACAATAATGCATGCAAGATTTTTGACTTTTCAGAAGGCATTACTAATGACTTAAATGTGTTTACTTTGTGTTGCTATTGTTGTAATAGAATTAACACAAAGTAGTCGTTAGCATCTAGGACATCGTAGTTTAATTCCATTGCCTTTAGTCCAACCTGTATTTCTTGTTGCTTATGGATTTGGAGCATTTTTCTCCTGTGATTCAGTTTCTTTGTATGTGAAGACAATATCTACCTTGCAGATTCACTATGAGGATTAAATCCATGAATGCATATAAAGTGCTTATTAGAGAAGTAGGCATCCTGTAAATGCTCAATAAATGCTAGTTATTATTGTTGTTGCTGCTGCTGCTGCTAGCTCCCTCATCTCACCTGCATCCTACAAAAAGCAGAGGTCATCTATTGCACAAAGACCAAAACGATGGAAATATGTATAATGTTACCCATATAGAAGAATAATCTGGGCCATATAATTCCAACAACTAAGGAAGTGTCCAAATACTCCCAGAGGTATGTGCAACTGGACAGCACCTGAGCATTACTTCATTTTGCATGTCTTTTTACTATACTAACAGTTTATAAATAAATACACAGAACCTCTGAGGGAGGCCTGGCACTAGCCAGCTGGGCTGAGGGCTGCTGGCTTTGTGTCAAGTGCAAGCTCCCCTATGCCGATCATTAGTTGCCAGGAAATGCTTGCCTTATTAGTCATTATTGCCTGAGGATTTGCTAGTGATAGAGTGTTAATACCATATGAAATGCTATAATTACAAGACTGGATTAGGAGATTTGTACTGTACTTCATTATTATACTTTGAAGCCTGCCACTAAAGTGATCACTTTGTCAAAAAAATATATTACATAACACATTTCAAAGAGTTTTCAGTGTAGACATAGACTTAGTTCTACAGTTTAGAGCAGAAGCAAGTAAGTGGTACTGGCAAGAGGGACTAGAATGTTAGAGACTCAGTCTCTCAATGAATGCACTCACCAGAGGCATACTATATGCTTAGCCTTGTCCTAAAACATACATGACCTGGATTTACAGATATTTGGCATTCATAATCTTGCTAGAGACTAAACGACCCCACATAAAACATGTTTGTGTCATATTTACATAAACAGAACTAATGTTTAAAAAAACCACTTGGTGAATAAAGTTATCTGAACTTGGTAAGATATTTGAATACAGTTAAATAATTAGCAATGGTACTTGAGCATTTTTAAACTGGATTTCAAATGTTCCACTTGAGAGCCAGGATTGCAGGTGTTTCTCTCTGCCAAAAGCCACTTGGTAACCAGATCTCAAAACAAAACAAAACAAAACAAAACAAAAAATGCTAAAGAGAGCCTATTAGTGATAAGAAACTTGTCTGCTATGAAAACTTAGAGCAGCACAAAAATTGGCACAGGAGGCCGGCGCCGTGGCTCAATAGGCTAATCCTCCACCTTGCGGCGCCGGCACACCGGGTTCTAGTCCCGGTCAGGGCGCCGGATTCTGTCCCGGTTGCCCCTCTTCCAGGCCAGCTCTCTGCTATGGCCAGGGAGTGCAGTGGAGGATGGCCCAGGTGCTTGGGCCCTGCACCCCATGGGAGACCAGGAAAAGCACCTGGCTCCTGGCTCCTGCCATCGGATCAGCGCGGTGCGCCGGCTGCAGCGGCGGCCATTGGAGGGTGAACCAACGGCAAAAGGAAGACCTTTCTCTCTCTGTCTCTCTATCTCACTGTCCACTCTGCCTGTCAAAAATAAAAAAAAAAAAAAAAATTGGCACAGGAAGGCCCACAGAGGAACAGCCAAGGATATGGTCCTTCATTTACTCTTTGTGTTAACCTTTTTACTAGGTGTCATGAGAAATACAAAGTGCCCAATAAATGTTAGATGAATGAGGAATGGGCAAAGGGTGGGTAGAGTTAACATGTACTGGCCACACTGTCCTGCCCCTTCCTAGCTTCTAGACAGGAAGCTAGACCTGTAAACCCAGCAGGAAGCAAGCCTGCCCTGCAATATAATTGGGCTAGAATGTTGGTGCTTTACACATTGTCTTGGACCTGACTGTGGACTTTTTTTTTTTTAAATATTGGGTATTTATTTATTTATTTATTTGACAGGCAGAGGACAGTGAGAGAGAGAGACAGAGAAAAAGGTCTTCCTTTTGCCATTGGTTCACCCTCCAATGGCCGCCGTGGCCGGTGCACCGCGCCTATCCAAAGCCAGGAGCCAGGTGCTTCTCCTGGTCTCCCATGCCGGTGCAGAGCCCAAGCACTTGGGCCATCCTCCACTGCACTCCCGGGCCACAGCAGAGAGCTGGCCTGGAAGAGGGGCAACCGGGACAGAATCCAGCGCCCCGACCGGGACTAGAACCCAGTGTGCCAGTGCCGCAGGCGGAGGATTAGCCTAGTGAGTCACGGCGCCGGCCCTTACTGTGGACTTTTCAACCAAATATTTAAAAATTAAGCTGACTTCTATAATTGCATTCATGATTGATGAATTGAAACCCATTTTTATTGGTTTCTACTAGGCATTTTATTTTATGTAGTAGATTTTAGGGACATGACTGGTTCCTGAATATATTTGATTTTCTACAATTACCAATTTGCCTTAACAGGATGTATACTTTTTTCAACATAATTTTTTTTTTGACAGGCAGAGTTAGACAGTGAGAGAGAGAGACAGAGAGAAAGGTCTTCCTTCCGTTGGTTCACCCCCCAAATGGCTGCTACAGCTGGCACTGCGCCGATCCAAAGCCA